>NW_027461795.1:0-363910 GCF_050947455.1 Rhinoderma darwinii
ACTGACTGAGCCTCACCGTCTTATATAAAGTTCAGACGGAACTTTGCACGTGTCATAGTGGAGCCCTCAGGATTCCAGAGCCAGCTTTCTGACATCATAATGGGGCCTCAGAGATAAAAGCCTGGGCCCAGGCAGTGTTGGTCAGTGCTGCTCAGCAGGCAGCACTGGACTGGACTGGATTACAGCTGATACAAGGTGTGAAGGAACAAGGGGTGGCTGTGGGCATGCACTTGCTGCCGCTGCCAGTGTTTATCTGCATGGCAGCAGGGCATTTGGGCGTTGCCAGGAAGGCGTTTTTATGTAGATTCCTCCTCTTTCAGCACTGCATTGTGGTGCAAGCAAAAGAAGCAAATCCTGTCTGGCTTCCTCTCCGGCCTTTATTCACCTCCCGTGTAGCTGTGAGTGTGTGAGCCTGCAGGGCCCCATGGAATTGCCTAGAAGTAGGCTGAATCGCTGCAAGGGCTGAACAGCAGTATCGGGCAGGCTCGGGCAACGCGCGGCCCGTTCGGGTTATCGCTTCTCGGCCTTTTGGCTAAGATCAAGTGTAGTATCTGTTCTTATCAGTTTAATATCTGATACGTCCCCTATCTGGGGACCATATATTAAATGGATTTTTAGAACAGGGAGATGGAAATAGAGCTTGCTCTGTCCACTCCACGCATTGACCTGGTATTGCAGTATTTCCAGGACCGGTGCACCCTTTCCTTATGTGTTGACTAAAAGCAGATTCCAAAAGTGTTTTTTGTCTTTGCTATTGTTTCTGTCTTTCTGAAGGGATCTCCCCTTTTAATCCCATTATTTCAACACCTGTTGGACAATGCATGAGTGATAATGAGCTCATTGATTAAATGCAATTAATGAATAGATTGCCACCTCTTGTTGTGTGTCGTCTGTGTTTCTGTGTTTCCGGCATTTCACATTGGAACACCTCATTCACCTTCCTTGTCTTCTCTCCGCCCTCCCTTTTAGGTAAGTTAAAGAGCTGCACCTGAGCCAGCCACTGATTGATTGATTGATTGATTGATTGATTGATTGATTGATTGATTGATGCAGCACAACAGTCAAATAGTGGAGTGGAGTAGGGGAACAGCAAACAGCCAATAAAGCAGCCCGCCCGCTCGCCTGCCCGCCACAATGGACCTACCTGTGTACACTAGATGGATGTGATGGAATGTACTGTCGTCCCTACATTTCAAGAAGAAGTAAGAATTGCAGTTGCAACAAAGCCTTGCTTGCCTACAAAGAGAGCAGCAATTTGGATTTGTTACTATGTTACCTAGAAGAATAACAAACTGTGCAAGGATGGAGGTTGTAGGAGCAAGGAGAAGTTGTCTGTAAAGTTGGTGGATGCCTATTTTCCATTTTGCAGTCCCTTGTCTCCCTCTTGTGGCCTCCTGGAGGCAACTAGCTGTGCAAAAAAAAGACAGCCTGGCGGCCGGCTGTTGCAGTGTTGCCCTCTCAGGCAACACTGAGTGACTGACTGAGCCTCACCGTCTTATATAAAGTTCAGACGGAACTTTGCACGTGTCATAGTGGAGCCCTCAGGATTCCAGAGCCAGCTTTCTGACATCATAATGGGGCCTCAGAGATAAAAGCCTGGGCCCAGGCAGTGTTGGTCAGTGCTGCTCAGCAGGCAGCACTGGACTGGACTGGATTACAGCTGATACAAGGTGTGAAGGAACAAGGGGTGGCTGTGGGCATGCACTTGCTGCCGCTGCCAGTGTTTATCTGCATGGCAGCAGGGCATTTGGGCGTTGCCAGGAAGGCGTTTTTATGTAGATTCCTCCTCTTTCAGCACTGCATTGTGGTGCAAGCAAAAGAAGCAAATCCTGTCTGGCTTCCTCTCCGGCCTTTATTCACCTCCCGTGTAGCTGTGAGTGTGTGAGCCTGCAGGGCCCCATGGAATTGCCTAGAAGTAGGCTGAATCGCTGCAAGGGCTGAACAGCAGTATCGGGCAGGCTCGGGCAACGCGCGGCCCGTTCGGGTTATCGCTTCTCGGCCTTTTGGCTAAGATCAAGTGTAGTATCTGTTCTTATCAGTTTAATATCTGATACGTCCCCTATCTGGGGACCATATATTAAATGGATTTTTAGAACAGGGAGATGGAAATAGAGCTTGCTCTGTCCACTCCACGCATTGACCTGGTATTGCAGTATTTCCAGGACCGGTGCACCCTTTCCTTATGTGTTGACTAAAAGCAGATTCCAAAAGTGTTTTTTGTCTTTGCTATTGTTTCTGTCTTTCTGAAGGGATCTCCCCTTTTAATCCCATTATTTCAACACCTGTTGGACAATGCATGAGTGATAATGAGCTCATTGATTAAATGCAATTAATGAATAGATTGCCACCTCTTGTTGTGTGTCGTCTGTGTTTCTGTGTTTCCGGCATTTCACATTGGAACACCTCATTCACCTTCCTTGTCTTCTCTCCGCCCTCCCTTTTAGGTAAGTTAAAGAGCTGCACCTGAGCCAGCCACTTGATTGATTGATTGATTGATTGATTGATTGATTGATTGATTGATTGATGCAGCACAACAGTCAAATAGTGGAGTGGAGTAGGGGAACAGCAAACAGCCAATAAAGCAGCCCGCCCGCTCGCCTGCCCGCCACAATGGACCTACCTGTGTACACTAGATGGATGTGATGGAATGTACTGTCGTCCCTACATTTCAAGAAGAAGTAAGAATTGCAGTTGCAACAAAGCCTTGCTTGCCTACAAAGAGAGCAGCAATTTGGATTTGTTACTATGTTACCTAGAAGAATAACAAACTGTGCAAGGATGGAGGTTGTAGGAGCAAGGAGAAGTTGTCTGTAAAGTTGGTGGATGCCTATTTTCCATTTTGCAGTCCCTTGTCTCCCTCTTGTGGCCTCCTGGAGGCAACTAGCTGTGCAAAAAAAAGACAGCCTGGCGGCCGGCTGTTGCAGTGTTGCCCTCTCAGGCAACACTGAGTGACTGACTGAGCCTCACCGTCTTATATAAAGTTCAGACGGAACTTTGCACGTGTCATAGTGGAGCCCTCAGGATTCCAGAGCCAGCTTTCTGACATCATAATGGGGCCTCAGAGATAAAAGCCTGGGCCCAGGCAGTGTTGGTCAGTGCTGCTCAGCAGGCAGCACTGGACTGGACTGGATTACAGCTGATACAAGGTGTGAAGGAACAAGGGGTGGCTGTGGGCATGCACTTGCTGCCGCTGCCAGTGTTTATCTGCATGGCAGCAGGGCATTTGGGCGTTGCCAGGAAGGCGTTTTTATGTAGATTCCTCCTCTTTCAGCACTGCATTGTGGTGCAAGCAAAAGAAGCAAATCCTGTCTGGCTTCCTCTCCGGCCTTTATTCACCTCCCGTGTAGCTGTGAGTGTGTGAGCCTGCAGGGCCCCATGGAATTGCCTAGAAGTAGGCTGAATCGCTGCAAGGGCTGAACAGCAGTATCGGGCAGGCTCGGGCAACGCGCGGCCCGTTCGGGTTATCGCTTCTCGGCCTTTTGGCTAAGATCAAGTGTAGTATCTGTTCTTATCAGTTTAATATCTGATACGTCCCCTATCTGGGGACCATATATTAAATGGATTTTTAGAACAGGGAGATGGAAATAGAGCTTGCTCTGTCCACTCCACGCATTGACCTGGTATTGCAGTATTTCCAGGACCGGTGCACCCTTTCCTTATGTGTTGACTAAAAGCAGATTCCAAAAGTGTTTTTTGTCTTTGCTATTGTTTCTGTCTTTCTGAAGGGATCTCCCCTTTTAATCCCATTATTTCAACACCTGTTGGACAATGCATGAGTGATAATGAGCTCATTGATTAAATGCAATTAATGAATAGATTGCCACCTCTTGTTGTGTGTCGTCTGTGTTTCTGTGTTTCCGGCATTTCACATTGGAACACCTCATTCACCTTCCTTGTCTTCTCTCCGCCCTCCCTTTTAGGTAAGTTAAAGAGCTGCACCTGAGCCAGCCACTTGATTGATTGATTGATTGATTGATTGATTGATTGATTGATTGATTGATGCAGCACAACAGTCAAATAGTGGAGTGGAGTAGGGGAACAGCAAACAGCCAATAAAGCAGCCCGCCCGCTCGCCTGCCCGCCACAATGGACCTACCTGTGTACACTAGATGGATGTGATGGAATGTACTGTCGTCCCTACATTTCAAGAAGAAGTAAGAATTGCAGTTGCAACAAAGCCTTGCTTGCCTAC
Source organism: Rhinoderma darwinii (assembly GCF_050947455.1). Classification (NCBI taxonomy): domain Eukaryota; kingdom Metazoa; phylum Chordata; class Amphibia; order Anura; family Rhinodermatidae; genus Rhinoderma; species Rhinoderma darwinii. Next base: position 4,193 of record NW_027461795.1, read on the forward strand.
AAAGAGAGCAGCAATTTGGATTTGTTACTATGTTACCTAGAAGAATAACAAACTGTGCAAGGATGGAGGTTGTAGGAGCAAGGAGAAGTTGTCTGTAAAGTTGGTGGATGCCTATTTTCCATTTTGCAGTCCCTTGTCTCCCTCTTGTGGCCTCCTGGAGGCAACTAGCTGTGCAAAAAAAAGACAGCCTGGCGGCCGGCTGTTGCAGTGTTGCCCTCTCAGGCAACACTGAGTGACTGACTGAGCCTCACCGTCTTATATAAAGTTCAGACGGAACTTTGCACGTGTCATAGTGGAGCCCTCAGGATTCCAGAGCCAGCTTTCTGACATCATAATGGGGCCTCAGAGATAAAAGCCTGGGCCCAGGCAGTGTTGGTCAGTGCTGCTCAGCAGGCAGCACTGGACTGGACTGGATTACAGCTGATACAAGGTGTGAAGGAACAAGGGGTGGCTGTGGGCATGCACTTGCTGCCGCTGCCAGTGTTTATCTGCATGGCAGCAGGGCATTTGGGCGTTGCCAGGAAGGCGTTTTTATGTAGATTCCTCCTCTTTCAGCACTGCATTGTGGTGCAAGCAAAAGAAGCAAATCCTGTCTGGCTTCCTCTCCGGCCTTTATTCACCTCCCGTGTAGCTGTGAGTGTGTGAGCCTGCAGGGCCCCATGGAATTGCCTAGAAGTAGGCTGAATCGCTGCAAGGGCTGAACAGCAGTATCGGGCAGGCTCGGGCAACGCGCGGCCCGTTCGGGTTATCGCTTCTCGGCCTTTTGGCTAAGATCAAGTGTAGTATCTGTTCTTATCAGTTTAATATCTGATACGTCCCCTATCTGGGGACCATATATTAAATGGATTTTTAGAACAGGGAGATGGAAATAGAGCTTGCTCTGTCCACTCCACGCATTGACCTGGTATTGCAGTATTTCCAGGACCGGTGCACCCTTTCCTTATGTGTTGACTAAAAGCAGATTCCAAAAGTGTTTTTTGTCTTTGCTATTGTTTCTGTCTTTCTGAAGGGATCTCCCCTTTTAATCCCATTATTTCAACACCTGTTGGACAATGCATGAGTGATAATGAGCTCATTGATTAAATGCAATTAATGAATAGATTGCCACCTCTTGTTGTGTGTCGTCTGTGTTTCTGTGTTTCCGGCATTTCACATTGGAACACCTCATTCACCTTCCTTGTCTTCTCTCCGCCCTCCCTTTTAGGTAAGTTAAAGAGCTGCACCTGAGCCAGCCACTTGATTGATTGATTGATTGATTGATTGATTGATTGATTGATTGATTGATTGATGCAGCACAACAGTCAAATAGTGGAGTGGAGTAGGGGAACAGCAAACAGCCAATAAAGCAGCCCGCCCGCTCGCCTGCCCGCCACAATGGACCTACCTGTATACACTAGATGGATGTGATGGAATGTACTGTCGTCCCTACATTTCAAGAAGAAGTAAGAATTGCAGTTGCAACAAAGCCTTGCTTGCCTACAAAGAGAGCAGCAATTTGGATTTGTTACTATGTTACCTAGAAGAATAACAAACTGTGCAAGGATGGAGGTTGTAGGAGCAAGGAGAAGTTGTCTGTAAAGTTGGTGGATGCCTATTTTCCATTTTGCAGTCCCTTGTCTCCCTCTTGTGGCCTCCTGGAGGCAACTAGCTGTGCAAAAAAAAGACAGCCTGGCGGCCGGCTGTTGCAGTGTTGCCCTCTCAGGCAACACTGAGTGACTGACTGAGCCTCACCGTCTTATATAAAGTTCAGACGGAACTTTGCACGTGTCATAGTGGAGCCCTCAGGATTCCAGAGCCAGCTTTCTGACATCATAATGGGGCCTCAGAGATAAAAGCCTGGGCCCAGGCAGTGTTGGTCAGTGCTGCTCAGCAGGCAGCACTGGACTGGACTGGATTACAGCTGATACAAGGTGTGAAGGAACAAGGGGTGGCTGTGGGCATGCACTTGCTGCCGCTGCCAGTGTTTATCTGCATGGCAGCAGGGCATTTGGGCGTTGCCAGGAAGGCGTTTTTATGTAGATTCCTCCTCTTTCAGCACTGCATTGTGGTGCAAGCAAAAGAAGCAAATCCTGTCTGGCTTCCTCTCCGGCCTTTATTCACCTCCCGTGTAGCTGTGAGTGTGTGAGCCTGCAGGGCCCCATGGAATTGCCTAGAAGTAGGCTGAATCGCTGCAAGGGCTGAACAGCAGTATCGGGCAGGCTCGGGCAACGCGCGGCCCGTTCGGGTTATCGCTTCTCGGCCTTTTGGCTAAGATCAAGTGTAGTATCTGTTCTTATCAGTTTAATATCTGATACGTCCCCTATCTGGGGACCATATATTAAATGGATTTTTAGAACAGGGAGATGGAAATAGAGCTTGCTCTGTCCACTCCACGCATTGACCTGGTATTGCAGTATTTCCAGGACCGGTGCACCCTTTCCTTATGTGTTGACTAAAAGCAGATTCCAAAAGTGTTTTTTGTCTTTGCTATTGTTTCTGTCTTTCTGAAGGGATCTCCCCTTTTAATCCCATTATTTCAACACCTGTTGGACAATGCATGAGTGATAATGAGCTCATTGATTAAATGCAATTAATGAATAGATTGCCACCTCTTGTTGTGTGTCGTCTGTGTTTCTGTGTTTCCGGCATTTCACATTGGAACACCTCATTCACCTTCCTTGTCTTCTCTCCGCCCTCCCTTTTAGGTAAGTTAAAGAGCTGCACCTGAGCCAGCCACTGATTGATTGATTGATTGATTGATTGATTGATTGATTGATTGATTGATTGATGCAGCACAACAGTCAAATAGTGGAGTGGAGTAGGGGAACAGCAAACAGCCAATAAAGCAGCCCGCCCGCTCGCCTGCCCGCCACAATGGACCTACCTGTGTACACTAGATGGATGTGATGGAATGTACTGTCGTCCCTACATTTCAAGAAGAAGTAAGAATTGCAGTTGCAACAAAGCCTTGCTTGCCTACAAAGAGAGCAGCAATTTGGATTTGTTACTATGTTACCTAGAAGAATAACAAACTGTGCAAGGATGGAGGTTGTAGGAGCAAGGAGAAGTTGTCTGTAAAGTTGGTGGATGCCTATTTTCCATTTTGCAGTCCCTTGTCTCCCTCTTGTGGCCTCCTGGAGGCAACTAGCTGTGCAAAAAAAAGACAGCCTGGCGGCCGGCTGTTGCAGTGTTGCCCTCTCAGGCAACACTGAGTGACTGACTGAGCCTCACCGTCTTATATAAAGTTCAGACGGAACTTTGCACGTGTCATAGTGGAGCCCTCAGGATTCCAGAGCCAGCTTTCTGACATCATAATGGGGCCTCAGAGATAAAAGCCTGGGCCCAGGCAGTGTTGGTCAGTGCTGCTCAGCAGGCAGCACTGGACTGGACTGGATTACAGCTGATACAAGGTGTGAAGGAACAAGGGGTGGCTGTGGGCATGCACTTGCTGCCGCTGCCAGTGTTTATCTGCATGGCAGCAGGGCATTTGGGCGTTGCCAGGAAGGCGTTTTTATGTAGATTCCTCCTCTTTCAGCACTGCATTGTGGTGCAAGCAAAAGAAGCAAATCCTGTCTGGCTTCCTCTCCGGCCTTTATTCACCTCCCGTGTAGCTGTGAGTGTGTGAGCCTGCAGGGCCCCATGGAATTGCCTAGAAGTAGGCTGAATCGCTGCAAGGGCTGAACAGCAGTATCGGGCAGGCTCGGGCAACGCGCGGCCCGTTCGGGTTATCGCTTCTCGGCCTTTTGGCTAAGATCAAGTGTAGTATCTGTTCTTATCAGTTTAATATCTGATACGTCCCCTATCTGGGGACCATATATTAAATGGATTTTTAGAACAGGGAGATGGAAATAGAGCTTGCTCTGTCCACTCCACGCATTGACCTGGTATTGCAGTATTTCCAGGACCGGTGCACCCTTTCCTTATGTGTTGACTAAAAGCAGATTCCAAAAGTGTTTTTTGTCTTTGCTATTGTTTCTGTCTTTCTGAAGGGATCTCCCCTTTTAATCCCATTATTTCAACACCTGTTGGACAATGCATGAGTGATAATGAGCTCATTGATTAAATGCAATTAATGAATAGATTGCCACCTCTTGTTGTGTGTCGTCTGTGTTTCTGTGTTTCCGGCATTTCACATTGGAACACCTCATTCACCTTCCTTGTCTTCTCTCCGCCCTCCCTTTTAGGTAAGTTAAAGAGCTGCACCTGAGCCAGCCACTGATTGATTGATTGATTGATTGATTGATTGATTGATTGATTGATTGATTGATGCAGCACAACAGTCAAATAGTGGAGTGGAGTAGGGGAACAGCAAACAGCCAATAAAGCAGCCCGCCCGCTCGCCTGCCCGCCACAATGGACCTACCTGTGTACACTAGATGGATGTGATGGAATGTACTGTCGTCCCTACATTTCAAGAAGAAGTAAGAATTGCAGTTGCAACAAAGCCTTGCTTGCCTACAAAGAGAGCAGCAATTTGGATTTGTTACTATGTTACCTAGAAGAATAACAAACTGTGCAAGGATGGAGGTTGTAGGAGCAAGGAGAAGTTGTCTGTAAAGTTGGTGGATGCCTATTTTCCATTTTGCAGTCCCTTGTCTCCCTCTTGTGGCCTCCTGGAGGCAACTAGCTGTGCAAAAAAAAGACAGCCTGGCGGCCGGCTGTTGCAGTGTTGCCCTCTCAGGCAACACTGAGTGACTGACTGAGCCTCACCGTCTTATATAAAGTTCAGACGGAACTTTGCACGTGTCATAGTGGAGCCCTCAGGATTCCAGAGCCAGCTTTCTGACATCATAATGGGGCCTCAGAGATAAAAGCCTGGGCCCAGGCAGTGTTGGTCAGTGCTGCTCAGCAGGCAGCACTGGACTGGACTGGATTACAGCTGATACAAGGTGTGAAGGAACAAGGGGTGGCTGTGGGCATGCACTTGCTGCCGCTGCCAGTGTTTATCTGCATGGCAGCAGGGCATTTGGGCGTTGCCAGGAAGGCGTTTTTATGTAGATTCCTCCTCTTTCAGCACTGCATTGTGGTGCAAGCAAAAGAAGCAAATCCTGTCTGGCTTCCTCTCCGGCCTTTATTCACCTCCCGTGTAGCTGTGAGTGTGTGAGCCTGCAGGGCCCCATGGAATTGCCTAGAAGTAGGCTGAATCGCTGCAAGGGCTGAACAGCAGTATCGGGCAGGCTCGGGCAACGCGCGGCCCGTTCGGGTTATCGCTTCTCGGCCTTTTGGCTAAGATCAAGTGTAGTATCTGTTCTTATCAGTTTAATATCTGATACGTCCCCTATCTGGGGACCATATATTAAATGGATTTTTAGAACAGGGAGATGGAAATAGAGCTTGCTCTGTCCACTCCACGCATTGACCTGGTATTGCAGTATTTCCAGGACCGGTGCACCCTTTCCTTATGTGTTGACTAAAAGCAGATTCCAAAAGTGTTTTTTGTCTTTGCTATTGTTTCTGTCTTTCTGAAGGGATCTCCCCTTTTAATCCCATTATTTCAACACCTGTTGGACAATGCATGAGTGATAATGAGCTCATTGATTAAATGCAATTAATGAATAGATTGCCACCTCTTGTTGTGTGTCGTCTGTGTTTCTGTGTTTCCGGCATTTCACATTGGAACACCTCATTCACCTTCCTTGTCTTCTCTCCGCCCTCCCTTTTAGGTAAGTTAAAGAGCTGCACCTGAGCCAGCCACTGATTGATTGATTGATTGATTGATTGATTGATTGATTGATTGATTGATTGATTGATGCAGCACAACAGTCAAATAGTGGAGTGGAGTAGGGGAACAGCAAACAGCCAATAAAGCAGCCCGCCCGCTCGCCTGCCCGCCACAATGGACCTACCTGTGTACACTAGATGGATGTGATGGAATGTACTGTCGTCCCTACATTTCAAGAAGAAGTAAGAATTGCAGTTGCAACAAAGCCTTGCTTGCCTACAAAGAGAGCAGCAATTTGGATTTGTTACTATGTTACCTAGAAGAATAACAAACTGTGCAAGGATGGAGGTTGTAGGAGCAAGGAGAAGTTGTCTGTAAAGTTGGTGGATGCCTATTTTCCATTTTGCAGTCCCTTGTCTCCCTCTTGTGGCCTCCTGGAGGCAACTAGCTGTGCAAAAAAAAGACAGCCTGGCGGCCGGCTGTTGCAGTGTTGCCCTCTCAGGCAACACTGAGTGACTGACTGAGCCTCACCGTCTTATATAAAGTTCAGACGGAACTTTGCACGTGTCATAGTGGAGCCCTCAGGATTCCAGAGCCAGCTTTCTGACATCATAATGGGGCCTCAGAGATAAAAGCCTGGGCCCAGGCAGTGTTGGTCAGTGCTGCTCAGCAGGCAGCACTGGACTGGACTGGATTACAGCTGATACAAGGTGTGAAGGAACAAGGGGTGGCTGTGGGCATGCACTTGCTGCCGCTGCCAGTGTTTATCTGCATGGCAGCAGGGCATTTGGGCGTTGCCAGGAAGGCGTTTTTATGTAGATTCCTCCTCTTTCAGCACTGCATTGTGGTGCAAGCAAAAGAAGCAAATCCTGTCTGGCTTCCTCTCCGGCCTTTATTCACCTCCCGTGTAGCTGTGAGTGTGTGAGCGAGCCTGCAGGGCCCCATGGAATTGCCTAGAAGTAGGCTGAATCGCTGCAAGGGCTGAACAGCAGTATCGGGCAGGCTCGGGCAACGCGCGGCCCGTTCGGGTTATCGCTTCTCGGCCTTTTGGCTAAGATCAAGTGTAGTATCTGTTCTTATCAGTTTAATATCTGATACGTCCCCTATCTGGGGACCATATATTAAATGGATTTTTAGAACAGGGAGATGGAAATAGAGCTTGCTCTGTCCACTCCACGCATTGACCTGGTATTGCAGTATTTCCAGGACCGGTGCACCCTTTCCTTATGTGTTGACTAAAAGCAGATTCCAAAAGTGTTTTTTGTCTTTGCTATTGTTTCTGTCTTTCTGAAGGGATCTCCCCTTTTAATCCCATTATTTCAACACCTGTTGGACAATGCATGAGTGATAATGAGCTCATTGATTAAATGCAATTAATGAATAGATTGCCACCTCTTGTTGTGTGTCGTCTGTGTTTCTGTGTTTCCGGCATTTCACATTGGAACACCTCATTCACCTTCCTTGTCTTCTCTCCGCCCTCCCTTTTAGGTAAGTTAAAGAGCTGCACCTGAGCCAGCCACTGATTGATTGATTGATTGATTGATTGATTGATTGATTGATTGATTGATTGATTGATTGATTGATGCAGCACAACAGTCAAATAGTGGAGTGGAGTAGGGGAACAGCAAACAGCCAATAAAGCAGCCCGCCCGCTCGCCTGCCCGCCACAATGGACCTACCTGTGTACACTAGATGGATGTGATGGAATGTACTGTCGTCCCTACATTTCAAGAAGAAGTAAGAATTGCAGTTGCAACAAAGCCTTGCTTGCCTACAAAGAGAGCAGCAATTTGGATTTGTTACTATGTTACCTAGAAGAATAACAAACTGTGCAAGGATGGAGGTTGTAGGAGCAAGGAGAAGTTGTCTGTAAAGTTGGTGGATGCCTATTTTCCATTTTGCAGTCCCTTGTCTCCCTCTTGTGGCCTCCTGGAGGCAACTAGCTGTGCAAAAAAAAGACAGCCTGGCGGCCGGCTGTTGCAGTGTTGCCCTCTCAGGCAACACTGAGTGACTGACTGAGCCTCACCGTCTTATATAAAGTTCAGACGGAACTTTGCACGTGTCATAGTGGAGCCCTCAGGATTCCAGAGCCAGCTTTCTGACATCATAATGGGGCCTCAGAGATAAAAGCCTGGGCCCAGGCAGTGTTGGTCAGTGCTGCTCAGCAGGCAGCACTGGACTGGACTGGATTACAGCTGATACAAGGTGTGAAGGAACAAGGGGTGGCTGTGGGCATGCACTTGCTGCCGCTGCCAGTGTTTATCTGCATGGCAGCAGGGCATTTGGGCGTTGCCAGGAAGGCGTTTTTATGTAGATTCCTCCTCTTTCAGCACTGCATTGTGGTGCAAGCAAAAGAAGCAAATCCTGTCTGGCTTCCTCTCCGGCCTTTATTCACCTCCCGTGTAGCTGTGAGTGTGTGAGCCTGCAGGGCCCCATGGAATTGCCTAGAAGTAGGCTGAATCGCTGCAAGGGCTGAACAGCAGTATCGGGCAGGCTCGGGCAACGCGCGGCCCGTTCGGGTTATCGCTTCTCGGCCTTTTGGCTAAGATCAAGTGTAGTATCTGTTCTTATCAGTTTAATATCTGATACGTCCCCTATCTGGGGACCATATATTAAATGGATTTTTAGAACAGGGAGATGGAAATAGAGCTTGCTCTGTCCACTCCACGCATTGACCTGGTATTGCAGTATTTCCAGGACCGGTGCACCCTTTCCTTATGTGTTGACTAAAAGCAGATTCCAAAAGTGTTTTTTGTCTTTGCTATTGTTTCTGTCTTTCTGAAGGGATCTCCCCTTTTAATCCCATTATTTCAACACCTGTTGGACAATGCATGAGTGATAATGAGCTCATTGATTAAATGCAATTAATGAATAGATTGCCACCTCTTGTTGTGTGTCGTCTGTGTTTCTGTGTTTCCGGCATTTCACATTGGAACACCTCATTCACCTTCCTTGTCTTCTCTCCGCCCTCCCTTTTAGGTAAGTTAAAGAGCTGCACCTGAGCCAGCCACTGATTGATTGATTGATTGATTGATTGATTGATTGATTGATTGATTGATTGATTGATTGCAGCACAACAGTCAAATAGTGGAGTGGAGTAGGGGAACAGCAAACAGCCAATAAAGCAGCCCGCCCGCTCGCCTGCCCGCCACAATGGACCTACCTGTGTACACTAGATGGATGTGATGGAATGTACTGTCGTCCCTACATTTCAAGAAGAAGTAAGAATTGCAGTTGCAACAAAGCCTTGCTTGCCTACAAAGAGAGCAGCAATTTGGATTTGTTACTATGTTACCTAGAAGAATAACAAACTGTGCAAGGATGGAGGTTGTAGGAGCAAGGAGAAGTTGTCTGTAAAGTTGGTGGATGCCTATTTTCCATTTTGCAGTCCCTTGTCTCCCTCTTGTGGCCTCCTGGAGGCAACTAGCTGTGCAAAAAAAAGACAGCCTGGCGGCCGGCTGTTGCAGTGTTGCCCTCTCAGGCAACACTGAGTGACTGACTGAGCCTCACCGTCTTATATAAAGTTCAGACGGAACTTTGCACGTGTCATAGTGGAGCCCTCAGGATTCCAGAGCCAGCTTTCTGACATCATAATGGGGCCTCAGAGATAAAAGCCTGGGCCCAGGCAGTGTTGGTCAGTGCTGCTCAGCAGGCAGCACTGGACTGGACTGGATTACAGCTGATACAAGGTGTGAAGGAACAAGGGGTGGCTGTGGGCATGCACTTGCTGCCGCTGCCAGTGTTTATCTGCATGGCAGCAGGGCATTTGGGCGTTGCCAGGAAGGCGTTTTTATGTAGATTCCTCCTCTTTCAGCACTGCATTGTGGTGCAAGCAAAAGAAGCAAATCCTGTCTGGCTTCCTCTCCGGCCTTTATTCACCTCCCGTGTAGCTGTGAGTGTGTGAGCCTGCAGGGCCCCATGGAATTGCCTAGAAGTAGGCTGAATCGCTGCAAGGGCTGAACAGCAGTATCGGGCAGGCTCGGGCAACGCGCGGCCCGTTCGGGTTATCGCTTCTCGGCCTTTTGGCTAAGATCAAGTGTAGTATCTGTTCTTATCAGTTTAATATCTGATACGTCCCCTATCTGGGGACCATATATTAAATGGATTTTTAGAACAGGGAGATGGAAATAGAGCTTGCTCTGTCCACTCCACGCATTGACCTGGTATTGCAGTATTTCCAGGACCGGTGCACCCTTTCCTTATGTGTTGACTAAAAGCAGATTCCAAAAGTGTTTTTTGTCTTTGCTATTGTTTCTGTCTTTCTGAAGGGATCTCCCCTTTTAATCCCATTATTTCAACACCTGTTGGACAATGCATGAGTGATAATGAGCTCATTGATTAAATGCAATTAATGAATAGATTGCCACCTCTTGTTGTGTGTCGTCTGTGTTTCTGTGTTTCCGGCATTTCACATTGGAACACCTCATTCACCTTCCTTGTCTTCTCTCCGCCCTCCCTTTTAGGTAAGTTAAAGAGCTGCACCTGAGCCAGCCACTGATTGATTGATTGATTGATTGATTGATTGATTGATTGATTGATTGATTGATGCAGCACAACAGTCAAATAGTGGAGTGGAGTAGGGGAACAGCAAACAGCCAATAAAGCAGCCCGCCCGCTCGCCTGCCCGCCACAATGGACCTACCTGTGTACACTAGATGGATGTGATGGAATGTACTGTCGTCCCTACATTTCAAGAAGAAGTAAGAATTGCAGTTGCAACAAAGCCTTGCTTGCCTACAAAGAGAGCAGCAATTTGGATTTGTTACTATGTTACCTAGAAGAATAACAAACTGTGCAAGGATGGAGGTTGTAGGAGCAAGGAGAAGTTGTCTGTAAAGTTGGTGGATGCCTATTTTCCATTTTGCAGTCCCTTGTCTCCCTCTTGTGGCCTCCTGGAGGCAACTAGCTGTGCAAAAAAAAGACAGCCTGGCGGCCGGCTGTTGCAGTGTTGCCCTCTCAGGCAACACTGAGTGACTGACTGAGCCTCACCGTCTTATATAAAGTTCAGACGGAACTTTGCACGTGTCATAGTGGAGCCCTCAGGATTCCAGAGCCAGCTTTCTGACATCATAATGGGGCCTCAGAGATAAAAGCCTGGGCCCAGGCAGTGTTGGTCAGTGCTGCTCAGCAGGCAGCACTGGACTGGACTGGATTACAGCTGATACAAGGTGTGAAGGAACAAGGGGTGGCTGTGGGCATGCACTTGCTGCCGCTGCCAGTGTTTATCTGCATGGCAGCAGGGCATTTGGGCGTTGCCAGGAAGGCGTTTTTATGTAGATTCCTCCTCTTTCAGCACTGCATTGTGGTGCAAGCAAAAGAAGCAAATCCTGTCTGGCTTCCTCTCCGGCCTTTATTCACCTCCCGTGTAGCTGTGAGTGTGTGAGCCTGCAGGGCCCCAAAGTAGGCTGAATCGCTGCAAGGGCTGAACAGCAGTATCGGGCAGGCTCTGGCAACGCGCGGCCCGTTCGGGTTATCGCTTCTCGGCCTTTTGGCTAAGATCAAGTGTAGTATCTGTTCTTATCAGTTTAATATCTGATACGTCCCCTATCTGGGGACCATATATTAAATGGATTTTTAGAACAGGGAGATGGAAATAGAGCTTGCTCTGTCCACTCCACGCATTGACCTGGTATTGCAGTATTTCCAGGACCGGTGCACCCTTTCCTTATGTGTTGACTAAAAGCAGATTCCAAAAGTGTTTTTTGTCTTTGCTATTGTTTCTGTCTTTCTGAAGGGATCTCCCCTTTTAATCCCATTATTTCAACACCTGTTGGACAATGCATGAGTGATAATGAGCTCATTGATTAAATGCAATTAATGAATAGATTGCCACCTCTTGTTGTGTGTCGTCTGTGTTTCTGTGTTTCCGGCATTTCACATTGGAACACCTCATTCACCTTCCTTGTCTTCTCTCCGCCCTCCCTTTTAGGTAAGTTAAAGAGCTGCACCTGAGCCAGCCACTGATTGATTGATTGATTGATTGATTGATTGATGCAGCACAACAGTCAAATAGTGGAGTGGAGTAGGGGAACAGCAAACAGCCAATAAAGCAGCCCGCCCGCTCGCCTGCCCGCCACAATGGACCTACCTGTGTACACTAGATGGATGTGATGGAATGTACTGTCGTCCCTACATTTCAAGAAGAAGTAAGAATTGCAGTTGCAACAAAGCCTTGCTTGCCTACAAAGAGAGCAGCAATTTGGATTTGTTACTATGTTACCTAGAAGAATAACAAACTGTGCAAGGATGGAGGTTGTAGGAGCAAGGAGAAGTTGTCTGTAAAGTTGGTGGATGCCTATTTTCCATTTTGCAGTCCCTTGTCTCCCTCTTGTGGCCTCCTGGAGGCAACTAGCTGTGCAAAAAAAAGACAGCCTGGCGGCCGGCTGTTGCAGTGTTGCCCTCTCAGGCAACACTGAGTGACTGACTGAGCCTCACCGTCTTATATAAAGTTCAGACGGAACTTTGCACGTGTCATAGTGGAGCCCTCAGGATTCCAGAGCCAGCTTTCTGACATCATAATGGGGCCTCAGAGATAAAAGCCTGGGCCCAGGCAGTGTTGGTCAGTGCTGCTCAGCAGGCAGCACTGGACTGGACTGGATTACAGCTGATACAAGGTGTGAAGGAACAAGGGGTGGCTGTGGGCATGCACTTGCTGCCGCTGCCAGTGTTTATCTGCATGGCAGCAGGGCATTTGGGCGTTGCCAGGAAGGCGTTTTTATGTAGATTCCTCCTCTTTCAGCACTGCATTGTGGTGCAAGCAAAAGAAGCAAGTCCTGTCTGGCTTCCTCTCCGGCCTTTATTCACCTCCCGTGTAGCTGTGAGTGTGTGAGCCTGCAGGGCCCCATGGAATTGCCTAGAAGTAGGCTGAATCGCTGCAAGGGCTGAACAGCAGTATCGGGCAGGCTCGGGCAACGCGCGGCCCGTTCAGGTTATCGCTTCTCGGCCTTTTGGCTAAGATCAAGTGTAGTATCTGTTCTTATCAGTTTAATATCTGATACGTCCCCTATCTGGGGACCATATATTAAATGGATTTTTAGAACAGGGAGATGGAAATAGAGCTTGCTCTGTCCACTCCACGCATTGACCTGGTATTGCAGTATTTCCAGGACCGGTGCACCCTTTCCTTATGTGTTGACTAAAAGCAGATTCCAAAAGTGTTTTTTGTCTTTGCTATTGTTTCTGTCTTTCTGAAGGGATCTCCCCTTTTAATCCCATTATTTCAACACCTGTTGGACAATGCATGAGTGATAATGAGCTCATTGATTAAATGCAATTAATGAATAGATTGCCACCTCTTGTTGTGTGTCGTCTGTGTTTCTGTGTTTCCGGCATTTCACATTGGAACACCTCATTCACCTTCCTTGTCTTCTCTCCGCCCTCCCTTTTAGGTAAGTTAAAGAGCTGCACCTGAGCCAGCCACTGATTGATTGATTGATTGATTGATTGATTGATTGATTGATTGATTGATTGATTGATTGATTGATGCAGCACAACAGTCAAATAGTGGAGTGGAGTAGGGGAACAGCAAACAGCCAATAAAGCAGCCCGCCCGCTCGCCTGCCCGCCACAATGGACCTACCTGTGTACACTAGATGGATGTGATGGAATGTACTGTCGTCCCTACATTTCAAGAAGAAGTAAGAATTGCAGTTGCAACAAAGCCTTGCTTGCCTACAAAGAGAGCAGCAATTTGGATTTGTTACTATGTTACCTAGAAGAATAACAAACTGTGCAAGGATGGATGTTGTAGGAGCAAGGAGAAGTTGTCTGTAAAGTTGGTGGATGCCTATTTTCCATTTTGCAGTCCCTTGTCTCCCTCTTGTGGCCTCCTGGAGGCAACTAGCTGTGCAAAAAAAAGACAGCCTGGCGGCCGGCTGTTGCAGTGTTGCCCTCTCAGGCAACACTGAGTGACTGACTGAGCCTCACCGTCTTATATAAAGTTCAGACGGAACTTTGCACGTGTCATAGTGGAGCCCTCAGGATTCCAGAGCCAGCTTTCTGACATCATAATGGGGCCTCAGAGATAAAAGCCTGGGCCCAGGCAGTGTTGGTCAGTGCTGCTCAGCAGGCAGCACTGGACTGGACTGGATTACAGCTGATACAAGGTGTGAAGGAACAAGGGGTGGCTGTGGGCATGCACTTGCTGCCGCTGCCAGTGTTTATCTGCATGGCAGCAGGGCATTTGGGCGTTGCCAGGAAGGCGTTTTTATGTAGATTCCTCCTCTTTCAGCACTGCATTGTGGTGCAAGCAAAAGAAGCAAATCCTGTCTGGCTTCCTCTCCGGCCTTTATTCACCTCCCGTGTAGCTGTGAGTGTGTGAGCCTGCAGGGCCCCATGGAATTGCCTAGAAGTAGGCTGAATCGCTGCAAGGGCTGAACAGCAGTATCGGGCAGGCTCGGGCAACGCGCGGCCCGTTCGGGTTATCGCTTCTCGGCCTTTTGGCTAAGATCAAGTGTAGTATCTGTTCTTATCAGTTTAATATCTGATACGTCCCCTATCTGGGGACCATATATTAAATGGATTTTTAGAACAGGGAGATGGAAATAGAGCTTGCTCTGTCCACTCCACGCATTGACCTGGTATTGCAGTATTTCCAGGACCGGTGCACCCTTTCCTTATGTGTTGACTAAAAGCAGATTCCAAAAGTGTTTTTTGTCTTTGCTATTGTTTCTGTCTTTCTGAAGGGATCTCCCCTTTTAATCCCATTATTTCAACACCTGTTGGACAATGCATGAGTGATAATGAGCTCATTGATTAAATGCAATTAATGAATAGATTGCCACCTCTTGTTGTGTGTCGTCTGTGTTTCTGTGTTTCCGGCATTTCACATTGGAACACCTCATTCACCTTCCTTGTCTTCTCTCCGCCCTCCCTTTTAGGTAAGTTAAAGAGCTGCACCTGAGCCAGCCACTGATTGATTGATTGATTGATTGATTGATGCAGCACAACAGTCAAATAGTGGAGTGGAGTAGGGGAACAGCAAACAGCCAATAAAGCAGCCCGCCCGCTCGCCTGCCCGCCACAATGGACCTACCTGTGTACACTAGATGGATGTGATGGAATGTACTGTCGTCCCTACATTTCAAGAAGAAGTAAGAATTGCAGTTGCAACAAAGCCTTGCTTGCCTACAAAGAGAGCAGCAATTTGGATTTGTTACTATGTTACCTAGAAGAATAACAAACTGTGCAAGGATGGAGGTTGTAGGAGCAAGGAGAAGTTGTCTGTAAAGTTGGTGGATGCCTATTTTCCATTTTGCAGTCCCTTGTCTCCCTCTTGTGGCCTCCTGGAGGCAACTAGCTGTGCAAAAAAAAGACAGCCTGGCGGCCGGCTGTTGCAGTGTTGCCCTCTCAGGCAACACTGAGTGACTGACTGAGCCTCACCGTCTTATATAAAGTTCAGACGGAACTTTGCACGTGTCATAGTGGAGCCCTCAGGATTCCAGAGCCAGCTTTCTGACATCATAATGGGGCCTCAGAGATAAAAGCCTGGGCCCAGGCAGTGTTGGTCAGTGCTGCTCAGCAGGCAGCACTGGACTGGACTGGATTACAGCTGATACAAGGTGTGAAGGAACAAGGGGTGGCTGTGGGCATGCACTTGCTGCCGCTGCCAGTGTTTATCTGCATGGCAGCAGGGCATTTGGGCGTTGCCAGGAAGGCGTTTTTATGTAGATTCCTCCTCTTTCAGCACTGCATTGTGGTGCAAGCAAAAGAAGCAAATCCTGTCTGGCTTCCTCTCCGGCCTTTATTCACCTCCCGTGTAGCTGTGAGTGTGTGAGCCTGCAGGGCCCCATGGAATTGCCTAGAAGTAGGCTGAATCGCTGCAAGGGCTGAACAGCAGTATCGGGCAGGCTCGGGCAACGCGCGGCCCGTTCGGGTTATCGCTTCTCGGCCTTTTGGCTAAGATCAAGTGTAGTATCTGTTCTTATCAGTTTAATATCTGATACGTCCCCTATCTGGGGACCATATATTAAATGGATTTTTAGAACAGGGAGATGGAAATAGAGCTTGCTCTGTCCACTCCACGCATTGACCTGGTATTGCAGTATTTCCAGGACCGGTGCACCCTTTCCTTATGTGTTGACTAAAAGCAGATTCCAAAAGTGTTTTTTGTCTTTGCTATTGTTTCTGTCTTTCTGAAGGGATCTCCCCTTTTAATCCCATTATTTCAACACCTGTTGGACAATGCATGAGTGATAATGAGCTCATTGATTAAATGCAATTAATGAATAGATTGCCACCTCTTGTTGTGTGTCGTCTGTGTTTCTGTGTTTCCGGCATTTCACATTGGAACACCTCATTCACCTTCCTTGTCTTCTCTCCGCCCTCCCTTTTAGGTAAGTTAAAGAGCTGCACCTGAGCCAGCCACTGATTGATTGATTGATTGATTGATTGATTGATTGATTGATGCAGCACAACAGTCAAATAGTGGAGTGGAGTAGGGGAACAGCAAACAGCCAATAAAGCAGCCCGCCCGCTCGCCTGCCCGCCACAATGGACCTACCTGTGTACACTAGATGGATGTGATGGAATGTACTGTCGTCCCTACATTTCAAGAAGAAGTAAGAATTGCAGTTGCAACAAAGCCTTGCTTGCCTACAAAGAGAGCAGCAATTTGGATTTGTTACTATGTTACCTAGAAGAATAACAAACTGTGCAAGGATGGAGGTTGTAGGAGCAAGGAGAAGTTGTCTGTAAAGTTGGTGGATGCCTATTTTCCATTTTGCAGTCCCTTGTCTCCCTCTTGTGGCCTCCTGGAGGCAACTAGCTGTGCAAAAAAAAGACAGCCTGGCGGCCGGCTGTTGCAGTGTTGCCCTCTCAGGCAACACTGAGTGACTGACTGAGCCTCACCGTCTTATATAAAGTTCAGACGGAACTTTGCACGTGTCATAGTGGAGCCCTCAGGATTCCAGAGCCAGCTTTCTGACATCATAATGGGGCCTCAGAGATAAAAGCCTGGGCCCAGGCAGTGTTGGTCAGTGCTGCTCAGCAGGCAGCACTGGACTGGACTGGATTACAGCTGATACAAGGTGTGAAGGAACAAGGGGTGGCTGTGGGCATGCACTTGCTGCCGCTGCCAGTGTTTATCTGCATGGCAGCAGGGCATTTGGGCGTTGCCAGGAAGGCGTTTTTATGTAGATTCCTCCTCTTTCAGCACTGCATTGTGGTGCAAGCAAAAGAAGCAAATCCTGTCTGGCTTCCTCTCCGGCCTTTATTCACCTCCCGTGTAGCTGTGAGTGTGTGAGCCTGCAGGGCCCCATGGAATTGCCTAGAAGTAGGCTGAATCGCTGCAAGGGCTGAACAGCAGTATCGGGCAGGCTCGGGCAACGCGCGGCCCGTTCGGGTTATCGCTTCTCGGCCTTTTGGCTAAGATCAAGTGTAGTATCTGTTCTTATCAGTTTAATATCTGATACGTCCCCTATCTGGGGACCATATATTAAATGGATTTTTAGAACAGGGAGATGGAAATAGAGCTTGCTCTGTCCACTCCACGCATTGACCTGGTATTGCAGTATTTCCAGGACCGGTGCACCCTTTCCTTATGTGTTGACTAAAAGCAGATTCCAAAAGTGTTTTTTGTCTTTGCTATTGTTTCTGTCTTTCTGAAGGGATCTCCCCTTTTAATCCCATTATTTCAACACCTGTTGGACAATGCATGAGTGATAATGAGCTCATTGATTAAATGCAATTAATGAATAGATTGCCACCTCTTGTTGTGTGTCGTCTGTGTTTCTGTGTTTCCGGCATTTCACATTGGAACACCTCATTCACCTTCCTTGTCTTCTCTCCGCCCTCCCTTTTAGGTAAGTTAAAGAGCTGCACCTGAGCCAGCCACTGATTGATTGATTGATTGATTGATTGATTGATTGATTGATTGATTGATTGATTGATGCAGCACAACAGTCAAATAGTGGAGTGGAGTAGGGGAACAGCAAACAGCCAATAAAGCAGCCCGCCCGCTCGCCTGCCCGCCACAATGGACCTACCTGTGTACACTAGATGGATGTGATGGAATGTACTGTCGTCCCTACATTTCAAGAAGAAGTAAGAATTGCAGTTGCAACAAAGCCTTGCTTGCCTACAAAGAGAGCAGCAATTTGGATTTGTTACTATGTTACCTAGAAGAATAACAAACTGTGCAAGGATGGAGGTTGTAGGAGCAAGGAGAAGTTGTCTGTAAAGTTGGTGGATGCCTATTTTCCATTTTGCAGTCCCTTGTCTCCCTCTTGTGGCCTCCTGGAGGCAACTAGCTGTGCAAAAAAAAGACAGCCTGGCGGCCGGCTGTTGCAGTGTTGCCCTCTCAGGCAACACTGAGTGACTGACTGAGCCTCACCGTCTTATATAAAGTTCAGACGGAACTTTGCACGTGTCATAGTGGAGCCCTCTGGATTCCAGAGCCAGCTTTCTGACATCATAATGGGGCCTCAGAGATAAAAGCCTGGGCCCAGGCAGTGTTGGTCAGTGCTGCTCAGCAGGCAGCACTGGACTGGACTGGATTACAGCTGATACAAGGTGTGAAGGAACAAGGGGTGGCTGTGGGCATGCACTTGCTGCCGCTGCCAGTGTTTATCTGCATGGCAGCAGGGCATTTGGGCGTTGCCAGGAAGGCGTTTTTATGTAGATTCCTCCTCTTTCAGCACTGCATTGTGGTGCAAGCAAAAGAAGCAAATCCTGTCTGGCTTCCTCTCCGGCCTTTATTCACCTCCCGTGTAGCTGTGAGTGTGTGAGCCTGCAGGGCCCCATGGAATTGCCTAGAAGTAGGCTGAATCGCTGCAAGGGCTGAACAGCAGTATCGGGCAGGCTCGGGCAACGCGCGGCCCGTTCGGGTTATCGCTTCTCGGCCTTTTGGCTAAGATCAAGTGTAGTATCTGTTCTTATCAGTTTAATATCTGATACGTCCCCTATCTGGGGACCATATATTAAATGGATTTTTAGAACAGGGAGATGGAAATAGAGCTTGCTCTGTCCACTCCACGCATTGACCTGGTATTGCAGTATTTCCAGGACCGGTGCACCCTTTCCTTATGTGTTGACTAAAAGCAGATTCCAAAAGTGTTTTTTGTCTTTGCTATTGTTTCTGTCTTTCTGAAGGGATCTCCCCTTTTAATCCCATTATTTCAACACCTGTTGGACAATGCATGAGTGATAATGAGCTCATTGATTAAATGCAATTAATGAATAGATTGCCACCTCTTGTTGTGTGTCGTCTGTGTTTCTGTGTTTCCGGCATTTCACATTGGAACACCTCATTCACCTTCCTTGTCTTCTCTCCGCCCTCCCTTTTAGGTAAGTTAAAGAGCTGCACCTGAGCCAGCCACTGATTGATTGATTGATTGATTGATTGATTGATTGATTGATTGATTGATTGATTGATTGATGCAGCACAACAGTCAAATAGTGGAGTGGAGTAGGGGAACAGCAAACAGCCAATAAAGCAGCCCGCCCGCTCGCCTGCCCGCCACAATGGACCTACCTGTGTACACTAGATGGATGTGATGGAATGTACTGTCGTCCCTACATTTCAAGAAGAAGTAAGAATTGCAGTTGCAACAAAGCCTTGCTTGCCTACAAAGAGAGCAGCAATTTGGATTTATTACTATGTTACCTAGAAGAATAACAAACTGTGCAAGGATGGAGGTTGTAGGTGCAAGGAGAAGTTGTCTGTAAAGTTGGTGGATGCCTATTTTCCATTTTGCAGTCCCTTGTCTCCCTCTTGTGGCCTCCTGGAGGCAACTAGCTGTGCAAAAAAAAGACAGCCTGGCGGCCGGCTGTTGCAGTGTTGCCCTCTCAGGCAACACTGAGTGACTGACTGAGCCTCACCGTCTTATATAAAGTTCAGACGGAACTTTGCACGTGTCATAGTGGAGCCCTCAGGATTCCAGAGCCAGCTTTCTGACATCATAATGGGGCCTCAGAGATAAAAGCCTGGGCCCAGGCAGTGTTGGTCAGTGCTGCTCAGCAGGCAGCACTGGACTGGACTGGATTACAGCTGATACAAGGTGTGAAGGAACAAGGGGTGGCTGTGGGCATGCACTTGCTGCCGCTGCCAGTGTTTATCTGCATGGCAGCAGGGCATTTGGGCGTTGCCAGGAAGGCGTTTTTATGTAGATTCCTCCTCTTTCAGCACTGCATTGTGGTGCAAGCAAAAGAAGCAAATCCTGTCTGGCTTCCTCTCCGGCCTTTATTCACCTCCCGTGTAGCTGTGAGTGTGTGAGCCTGCAGGGCCCCATGGAATTGCCTAGAAGTAGGCTGAATCGCTGCAAGGGCTGAACAGCAGTATCGGGCAGGCTCGGGCAACGCGCGGCCCGTTCGGGTTATCGCTTCTCGGCCTTTTGGCTAAGATCAAGTGTAGTATCTGTTCTTATCAGTTTAATATCTGATACGTCCCCTATCTGGGGACCATATATTAAATGGATTTTTAGAACAGGGAGATGGAAATAGAGCTTGCTCTGTCCACTCCACGCATTGACCTGGTATTGCAGTATTTCCAGGACCGGTGCACCCTTTCCTTATGTGTTGACTAAAAGCAGATTCCAAAAGTGTTTTTTGTCTTTGCTATTGTTTCTGTCTTTCTGAAGGGATCTCCCCTTTTAATCCCATTATTTCAACACCTGTTGGACAATGCATGAGTGATAATGAGCTCATTGATTAAATGCAATTAATGAATAGATTGCCACCTCTTGTTGTGTGTCGTCTGTGTTTCTGTGTTTCCGGCATTTCACATTGGAACACCTCATTCACCTTCCTTGTCTTCTCTCCGCCCTCCCTTTTAGGTAAGTGAAAGAGCTGCACCTGAGCCAGCCACTGATTGATTGATTGATTGATTGATTGATTGATTGATTGATTGATTGATGCAGCACAACAGTCAAATAGTGGAGTGGAGTAGGGGAACAGCAAACAGCCAATAAAGCAGCCCGCCCGCTCGCCTGCCCGCCACAATGGACCTACCTGTGTACACTAGATGGATGTGATGGAATGTACTGTCGTCCCTACATTTCAAGAAGAAGTAAGAATTGCAGTTGCAACAAAGCCTTGCTTGCCTACAAAGAGAGCAGCAATTTGGATTTGTTACTATGTTACCTAGAAGAATAACAAACTGTGCAAGGATGGAGGTTGTAGGAGCAAGGAGAAGTTGTCTGTAAAGTTGGTGGATGCCTATTTTCCATTTTGCAGTCCCTTGTCTCCCTCTTGTGGCCTCCTGGAGGCAACTAGCTGTGCAAAAAAAAGACAGCCTGGCGGCCGGCTGTTGCAGTGTTGCCCTCTCAGGCAACACTGAGTGACTGACTGAGCCTCACCGTCTTATATAAAGTTCAGACGGA
This sequence comes from Rhinoderma darwinii, assembly GCF_050947455.1. Lineage (NCBI taxonomy): Eukaryota > Metazoa > Chordata > Amphibia > Anura > Rhinodermatidae > Rhinoderma > Rhinoderma darwinii. The sequence continues at coordinate 25,151 of NW_027461795.1, forward strand.
ACTTTGCACGTGTCATAGTGGAGCCCTCAGGATTCCAGAGCCAGCTTTCTGACATCATAATGGGGCCTCAGAGATAAAAGCCTGGGCCCAGGCAGTGTTGGTCAGTGCTGCTCAGCAGGCAGCACTGGACTGGACTGGATTACAGCTGATACAAGGTGTGAAGGAACAAGGGGTGGCTGTGGGCATGCACTTGCTGCCGCTGCCAGTGTTTATCTGCATGGCAGCAGGGCATTTGGGCGTTGCCAGGAAGGCGTTTTTATGTAGATTCCTCCTCTTTCAGCACTGCATTGTGGTGCAAGCAAAAGAAGCAAATCCTGTCTGGCTTCCTCTCCGGCCTTTATTCACCTCCCGTGTAGCTGTGAGTGTGTGAGCCTGCAGGGCCCCATGGAATTGCCTAGAAGTAGGCTGAATCGCTGCAAGGGCTGAACAGCAGTATCGGGCAGGCTCGGGCAACGCGCGGCCCGTTCGGGTTATCGCTTCTCGGCCTTTTGGCTAAGATCAAGTGTAGTATCTGTTCTTATCAGTTTAATATCTGATACGTCCCCTATCTGGGGACCATATATTAAATGGATTTTTAGAACAGGGAGATGGAAATAGAGCTTGCTCTGTCCACTCCACGCATTGACCTGGTATTGCAGTATTTCCAGGACCGGTGCACCCTTTCCTTATGTGTTGACTAAAAGCAGATTCCAAAAGTGTTTTTTGTCTTTGCTATTGTTTCTGTCTTTCTGAAGGGATCTCCCCTTTTAATCCCATTATTTCAACACCTGTTGGACAATGCATGAGTGATAATGAGCTCATTGATTAAATGCAATTAATGAATAGATTGCCACCTCTTGTTGTGTGTCGTCTGTGTTTCTGTGTTTCCGGCATTTCACATTGGAACACCTCATTCACCTTCCTTGTCTTCTCTCCGCCCTCCCTTTTAGGTAAGTTAAAGAGCTGCACCTGAGCCAGCCACTGATTGATTGATTGATTGATTGATTGATTGATTGATTGATTGATTGATTGATTGATTGATGCAGCACAACAGTCAAATAGTGGAGTGGAGTAGGGGAACAGCAAACAGCCAATAAAGCAGCCCGCCCGCTCGCCTGCCCGCCACAATGGACCTACCTGTGTACACTAGATGGATGTGATGGAATGTACTGTCGTCCCTACATTTCAAGAAGAAGTAAGAATTGCAGTTGCAACAAAGCCTTGCTTGCCTACAAAGAGAGCAGCAATTTGGATTTGTTACTATGTTACCTAGAAGAATAACAAACTGTGCAAGGATGGAGGTTGTAGGAGCAAGGAGAAGTTGTCTGTAAAGTTGGTGGATGCCTATTTTCCATTTTGCAGTCCCTTGTCTCCCTCTTGTGGCCTCCTGGAGGCAACTAGCTGTGCAAAAAAAAGACAGCCTGGCGGCCGGCTGTTGCAGTGTTGCCCTCTCAGGCAACACTGAGTGACTGACTGAGCCTCACCGTCTTATATAAAGTTCAGACGGAACTTTGCACGTGTCATAGTGGAGCCCTCAGGATTCCAGAGCCAGCTTTCTGACATCATAATGGGGCCTCAGAGATAAAAGCCTGGGCCCAGGCAGTGTTGGTCAGTGCTTCTCAGCAGGCAGCACTGGACTGGACTGGATTACAGCTGATACAAGGTGTGAAGGAACAAGGGGTGGCTGTGGGCATGCACTTGCTGCCGCTGCCAGTGTTTATCTGCATGGCAGCAGGGCATTTGGGCGTTGCCAGGAAGGCGTTTTTATGTAGATTCCTCCTCTTTCAGCACTGCATTGTGGTGCAAGCAAAAGAAGCAAATCCTGTCTGGCTTCCTCTCCGGCCTTTATTCACCTCCCGTGTAGCTGTGAGTGTGTGAGCCTGCAGGGCCCCATGGAATTGCCTAGAAGTAGGCTGAATCGCTGCAAGGGCTGAACAGCAGTATCGGGCAGGCTCGGGCAACGCGCGGCCCGTTCGGGTTATCGCTTCTCGGCCTTTTGGCTAAGATCAAGTGTAGTATCTGTTCTTATCAGTTTAATATCTGATACGTCCCCTATCTGGGGACCATATATTAAATGGATTTTTAGAACAGGGAGATGGAAATAGAGCTTGCTCTGTCCACTCCACGCATTGACCTGGTATTGCAGTATTTCCAGGACCGGTGCACCCTTTCCTTATGTGTTGACTAAAAGCAGATTCCAAAAGTGTTTTTTGTCTTTGCTATTGTTTCTGTCTTTCTGAAGGGATCTCCCCTTTTAATCCCATTATTTCAACACCTGTTGGACAATGCATGAGTGATAATGAGCTCATTGATTAAATGCAATTAATGAATAGATTGCCACCTCTTGTTGTGTGTCGTCTGTGTTTCTGTGTTTCCGGCATTTCACATTGGAACACCTCATTCACCTTCCTTGTCTTCTCTCCGCCCTCCCTTTTAGGTAAGTTAAAGAGCTGCACCTGAGCCAGCCACTGATTGATTGATTGATTGATTGATTGATTGATTGATTGATTGATTGATTGATGCAGCACAACAGTCAAATAGTGGAGTGGAGTAGGGGAACAGCAAACAGCCAATAAAGCAGCCCGCCCGCTCGCCTGCCCGCCACAATGGACCTACCTGTGTACACTAGATGGATGTGATGGAATGTACTGTCGTCCCTACATTTCAAGAAGAAGTAAGAATTGCAGTTGCAACAAAGCCTTGCTTGCCTACAAAGAGAGCAGCAATTTGGATTTGTTACTATGTTACCTAGAAGAATAACAAACTGTGCAAGGATGGAGGTTGTAGGAGCAAGGAGAAGTTGTCTGTAAAGTTGGTGGATGCCTATTTTCCATTTTGCAGTCCCTTGTCTCCCTCTTGTGGCCTCCTGGAGGCAACTAGCTGTGCAAAAAAAAGACAGCCTGGCGGCCGGCTGTTGCAGTGTTGCCCTCTCAGGCAACACTGAGTGACTGACTGAGCCTCACCGTCTTATATAAAGTTCAGACGGAACTTTGCACGTGTCATAGTGGAGCCCTCAGGATTCCAGAGCCAGCTTTCTGACATCATAATGGGGCCTCAGAGATAAAAGCCTGGGCCCAGGCAGTGTTGGTCAGTGCTGCTCAGCAGGCAGCACTGGACTGGACTGGATTACAGCTGATACAAGGTGTGAAGGAACAAGGGGTGGCTGTGGGCATGCACTTGCTGCCGCTGCCAGTGTTTATCTGCATGGCAGCAGGGCATTTGGGCGTTGCCAGGAAGGCGTTTTTATGTAGATTCCTCCTCTTTCAGCACTGCATTGTGGTGCAAGCAAAAGAAGCAAATCCTGTCTGGCTTCCTCTCCGGCCTTTATTCACCTCCCGTGTAGCTGTGAGTGTGTGAGCCTGCAGGGCCCCATGGAATTGCCTAGAAGTAGGCTGAATCGCTGCAAGGGCTGAACAGCAGTATCGGGCAGGCTCGGGCAACGCGCGGCCCGTTCGGGTTATCGCTTCTCGGCCTTTTGGCTAAGATCAAGTGTAGTATCTGTTCTTATCAGTTTAATATCTGATACGTCCCCTATCTGGGGACCATATATTAAATGGATTTTTAGAACAGGGAGATGGAAATAGAGCTTGCTCTGTCCACTCCACGCATTGACCTGGTATTGCAGTATTTCCAGGACCGGTGCACCCTTTCCTTATGTGTTGACTAAAAGCAGATTCCAAAAGTGTTTTTTGTCTTTGCTATTGTTTCTGTCTTTCTGAAGGGATCTCCCCTTTTAATCCCATTATTTCAACACCTGTTGGACAATGCATGAGTGATAATGAGCTCATTGATTAAATGCAATTAATGAATAGATTGCCACCTCTTGTTGTGTGTCGTCTGTGTTTCTGTGTTTCCGGCATTTCACATTGGAACACCTCATTCACCTTCCTTGTCTTCTCTCCGCCCTCCCTTTTAGGTAAGTTAAAGAGCTGCACCTGAGCCAGCCACTGATTGATTGATTGATTGATTGATTGATTGATTGATTGATTGATTGATTGATTGATTGATTGATTGATGCAGCACAACAGTCAAATAGTGGAGTGGAGTAGGGGAACAGCAAACAGCCAATAAAGCAGCCCGCCCGCTCGCCTGCCCGCCACAATGGACCTACCTGTGTACACTAGATGGATGTGATGGAATGTACTGTCGTCCCTACATTTCAAGAAGAAGTAAGAATTGCAGTTGCAACAAAGCCTTGCTTGCCTACAAAGAGAGCAGCAATTTGGATTTGTTACTATGTTACCTAGAAGAATAACAAACTGTGCAAGGATGGAGGTTGTAGGAGCAAGGAGAAGTTGTCTGTAAAGTTGGTGGATGCCTATTTTCCATTTTGCAGTCCCTTGTCTCCCTCTTGTGGCCTCCTGGAGGCAACTAGCTGTGCAAAAAAAAGACAGCCTGGCGGCCGGCTGTTGCAGTGTTGCCCTCTCAGGCAACACTGAGTGACTGACTGAGCCTCACCGTCTTATATAAAGTTCAGACGGAACTTTGCACGTGTCATAGTGGAGCCCTCAGGATTCCAGAGCCAGCTTTCTGACATCATAATGGGGCCTCAGAGATAAAAGCCTGGGCCCAGGCAGTGTTGGTCAGTGCTGCTCAGCAGGCAGCACTGGACTGGACTGGATTACAGCTGATACAAGGTGTGAAGGAACAAGGGGTGGCTGTGGGCATGCACTTGCTGCCGCTGCCAGTGTTTATCTGCATGGCAGCAGGGCATTTGGGCGTTGCCAGGAAGGCGTTTTTATGTAGATTCCTCCTCTTTCAGCACTGCATTGTGGTGCAAGCAAAAGAAGCAAATCCTGTCTGGCTTCCTCTCCGGCCTTTATTCACCTCCCGTGTAGCTGTGAGTGTGTGAGCCTGCAGGGCCCCATGGAATTGCCTAGAAGTAGGCTGAATCGCTGCAAGGGCTGAACAGCAGTATCGGGCAGGCTCGGGCAACGCGCGGCCCGTTCGGGTTATCGCTTCTCGGCCTTTTGGCTAAGATCAAGTGTAGTATCTGTTCTTATCAGTTTAATATCTGATACGTCCCCTATCTGGGGACCATATATTAAATGGATTTTTAGAACAGGGAGATGGAAATAGAGCTTGCTCTGTCCACTCCACGCATTGACCTGGTATTGCAGTATTTCCAGGACCGGTGCACCCTTTCCTTATGTGTTGACTAAAAGCAGATTCCAAAAGTGTTTTTTGTCTTTGCTATTGTTTCTGTCTTTCTGAAGGGATCTCCCCTTTTAATCCCATTATTTCAACACCTGTTGGACAATGCATGAGTGATAATGAGCTCATTGATTAAATGCAATTAATGAATAGATTGCCACCTCTTGTTGTGTGTCGTCTGTGTTTCTGTGTTTCCGGCATTTCACATTGGAACACCTCATTCACCTTCCTTGTCTTCTCTCCGCCCTCCCTTTTAGGTAAGTTAAAGAGCTGCACCTGAGCCAGCCACTGATTGATTGATTGATTGATTGATTGATTGATTGATTGATTGATTGATTGATTGATGCAGCACAACAGTCAAATAGTGGAGTGGAGTAGGGGAACAGCAAACAGCCAATAAAGCAGCCCGCCCGCTCGCCTGCCCGCCACAATGGACCTACCTGTGTACACTAGATGGATGTGATGGAATGTACTGTCGTCCCTACATTTCAAGAAGAAGTAAGAATTGCAGTTGCAACAAAGCCTTGCTTGCCTACAAAGAGAGCAGCAATTTGGATTTGTTACTATGTTACCTAGAAGAATAACAAACTGTGCAAGGATGGAGGTTGTAGGAGCAAGGAGAAGTTGTCTGTAAAGTTGGTGGATGCCTATTTTCCATTTTGCAGTCCCTTGTCTCCCTCTTGTGGCCTCCTGGAGGCAACTAGCTGTGCAAAAAAAAGACAGCCTGGCGGCCGGCTGTTGCAGTGTTGCCCTCTCAGGCAACACTGAGTGACTGACTGAGCCTCACCGTCTTATATAAAGTTCAGACGGAACTTTGCACGTGTCATAGTGGAGCCCTCAGGATTCCAGAGCCAGCTTTCTGACATCATAATGGGGCCTCAGAGATAAAAGCCTGGGCCCAGGCAGTGTTGGTCAGTGCTGCTCAGCAGGCAGCACTGGACTGGACTGGATTACAGCTGATACAAGGTGTGAAGGAACAAGGGGTGGCTGTGGGCATGCACTTGCTGCCGCTGCCAGTGTTTATCTGCATGGCAGCAGGGCATTTGGGCGTTGCCAGGAAGGCGTTTTTATGTAGATTCCTCCTCTTTCAGCACTGCATTGTGGTGCAAGCAAAAGAAGCAAATCCTGTCTGGCTTCCTCTCCGGCCTTTATTCACCTCCCGTGTAGCTGTGAGTGTGTGAGCCTGCAGGGCCCCATGGAATTGCCTAGAAGTAGGCTGAATCGCTGCAAGGGCTGAACAGCAGTATCGGGCAGGCTCGGGCAACGCGCGGCCCGTTCGGGTTATCGCTTCTCGGCCTTTTGGCTAAGATCAAGTGTAGTATCTGTTCTTATCAGTTTAATATCTGATACGTCCCCTATCTGGGGACCATATATTAAATGGATTTTTAGAACAGGGAGATGGAAATAGAGCTTGCTCTGTCCACTCCACGCATTGACCTGGTATTGCAGTATTTCCAGGACCGGTGCACCCTTTCCTTATGTGTTGACTAAAAGCAGATTCCAAAAGTGTTTTTTGTCTTTGCTATTGTTTCTGTCTTTCTGAAGGGATCTCCCCTTTTAATCCCATTATTTCAACACCTGTTGGACAATGCATGAGTGATAATGAGCTCATTGATTAAATGCAATTAATGAATAGATTGCCACCTCTTGTTGTGTGTCGTCTGTGTTTCTGTGTTTCCGGCATTTCACATTGGAACACCTCATTCACCTTCCTTGTCTTCTCTCCGCCCTCCCTTTTAGGTAAGTTAAAGAGCTGCACCTGAGCCAGCCACTGATTGATTGATTGATTGATTGATTGATTGATTGATTGATTGATTGATTGATTGATTGATGCAGCACAACAGTCAAATAGTGGAGTGGAGTAGGGGAACAGCAAACAGCCAATAAAGCAGCCCGCCCGCTCGCCTGCCCGCCACAATGGACCTACCTGTGTACACTAGATGGATGTGATGGAATGTACTGTCGTCCCTACATTTCAAGAAGAAGTAAGAATTGCAGTTGCAACAAAGCCTTGCTTGCCTACAAAGAGAGCAGCAATTTGGATTTGTTACTATGTTACCTAGAAGAATAACAAACTGTGCAAGGATGGAGGTTGTAGGAGCAAGGAGAAGTTGTCTGTAAAGTTGGTGGATGCCTATTTTCCATTTTGCAGTCCCTTGTCTCCCTCTTGTGGCCTCCTGGAGGCAACTAGCTGTGCAAAAAAAAGACAGCCTGGCGGCCGGCTGTTGCAGTGTTGCCCTCTCAGGCAACACTGAGTGACTGACTGAGCCTCACCGTCTTATATAAAGTTCAGACGGAACTTTGCACGTGTCATAGTGGAGCCCTCAGGATTCCAGAGCCAGCTTTCTGACATCATAATGGGGCCTCAGAGATAAAAGCCTGGGCCCAGGCAGTGTTGGTCAGTGCTGCTCAGCAGGCAGCACTGGACTGGACTGGATTACAGCTGATACAAGGTGTGAAGGAACAAGGGGTGGCTGTGGGCATGCAATTGCTGCCGCTGCCAGTGTTTATCTGCATGGCAGCAGGGCATTTGGGCGTTGCCAGGAAGGCGTTTTTATGTAGATTCCTCCTCTTTCAGCACTGCATTGTGGTGCAAGCAAAAGAAGCAAATCCTGTCTGGCTTCCTCTCCGGCCTTTATTCACCTCCCGTGTAGCTGTGAGTGTGTGAGCCTGCAGGGCCCCATGGAATTGCCTAGAAGTAGGCTGAATCGCTGCAAGGGCTGAACAGCAGTATCGGGCAGGCTCGGGCAACGCGCGGCCCGTTCGGGTTATCGCTTCTCGGCCTTTTGGCTAAGATCAAGTGTAGTATCTGTTCTTATCAGTTTAATATCTGATACGTCCCCTATCTGGGGACCATATATTAAATGGATTTTTAGAACAGGGAGATGGAAATAGAGCTTGCTCTGTCCACTCCACGCATTGACCTGGTATTGCAGTATTTCCAGGACCGGTGCACCCTTTCCTTATGTGTTGACTAAAAGCAGATTCCAAAAGTGTTTTTTGTCTTTGCTATTGTTTCTGTCTTTCTGAAGGGATCTCCCCTTTTAATCCCATTATTTCAACACCTGTTGGACAATGCATGAGTGATAATGAGCTCATTGATTAAATGCAATTAATGAATAGATTGCCACCTCTTGTTGTGTGTCGTCTGTGTTTCTGTGTTTCCGGCATTTCACATTGGAACACCTCATTCACCTTCCTTGTCTTCTCTCCGCCCTCCCTTTTAGGTAAGTTAAAGAGCTGCACCTGAGCCAGCCACTGATTGATTGATTGATTGATTGATTGATTGATTGATTGATTGATTGATTGATGCAGCACAACAGTCAAATAGTGGAGTGGAGTAGGGGAACAGCAAACAGCCAATAAAGCAGCCCGCCCGCTCGCCTGCCCGCCACAATGGACCTACCTGTGTACACTAGATGGATGTGATGGAATGTACTGTCGTCCCTACATTTCAAGAAGAAGTAAGAATTGCAGTTGCAACAAAGCCTTGCTTGCCTACAAAGAGAGCAGCAATTTGGATTTGTTACTATGTTACCTAGAAGAATAACAAACTGTGCAAGGATGGAGGTTGTAGGAGCAAGGAGAAGTTGTCTGTAAAGTTGGTGGATGCCTATTTTCCATTTTGCAGTCCCTTGTCTCCCTCTTGTGGCCTCCTGGAGGCAACTAGCTGTGCAAAAAAAAGACAGCCTGGCGGCCGGCTGTTGCAGTGTTGCCCTCTCAGGCAACACTGAGTGACTGACTGAGCCTCACCGTCTTATATAAAGTTCAGACGGAACTTTGCACGTGTCATAGTGGAGCCCTCAGGATTCCAGAGCCAGCTTTCTGACATCATAATGGGGCCTCAGAGATAAAAGCCTGGGCCCAGGCAGTGTTGGTCAGTGCTGCTCAGCAGGCAGCACTGGACTGGACTGGATTACAGCTGATACAAGGTGTGAAGGAACAAGGGGTGGCTGTGGGCATGCACTTGCTGCCGCTGCCAGTGTTTATCTGCATGGCAGCAGGGCATTTGGGCGTTGCCAGGAAGGCGTTTTTATGTAGATTCCTCCTCTTTCAGCACTGCATTGTGGTGCAAGCAAAAGAAGCAAATCCTGTCTGGCTTCCTCTCCGGCCTTTATTCACCTCCCGTGTAGCTGTGAGTGTGTGAGCCTGCAGGGCCCCATGGAATTGCCTAGAAGTAGGCTGAATCGCTGCAAGGGCTGAACAGCAGTATCGGGCAGGCTCGGGCAACGCGCGGCCCGTTCGGGTTATCGCTTCTCGGCCTTTTGGCTAAGATCAAGTGTAGTATCTGTTCTTATCAGTTTAATATCTGATACGTCTCCTATCTGGGGACCATATATTAAATGGATTTTTAGAACAGGGAGATGGAAATAGAGCTTGCTCTGTCCACTCCACGCATTGACCTGGTATTGCAGTATTTCCAGGACCGGTGCACCCTTTCCTTATGTGTTGACTAAAAGCAGATTCCAAAAGTGTTTTTTGTCTTTGCTATTGTTTCTGTCTTTCTGAAGGGATCTCCCCTTTTAATCCCATTATTTCAACACCTGTTGGACAATGCATGAGTGATAATGAGCTCATTGATTAAATGCAATTAATGAATAGATTGCCACCTCTTGTTGTGTGTCGTCTGTGTTTCTATGTTTCCGGCATTTCACATTGGAACACCTCATTCACCTTCCTTGTCTTCTCTCCGCCCTCCCTTTTAGGTAAGTTAAAGAGCTGCACCTGAGCCAGCCACTGATTGATTGATTGATTGATTGATTGATTGATTGATTGATTGCAGCACAACAGTCAAATAGTGGAGTGGAGTAGGGGAACAGCAAACAGCCAATAAAGCAGCCCGCCCGCTCGCCTGCCCGCCACAATGGACCTACCTGTGTACACTAGATGGATGTGATGGAATGTACTGTCGTCCCTACATTTCAAGAAGAAGTAAGAATTGCAGTTGCAACAAAGCCTTGCTTGCCTACAAAAGAGCAGCAATTTGGATTTGTTACTATGTTACCTAGAAGAATAACAAACTGTGCAAGGATGGAGGTTGTAGGAGCAAGGAGAAGTTGTCTGTAAAGTTGGTGGATGCCTATTTTCCATTTTGCAGTCCCTTGTCTCCCTCTTGTGGCCTCCTGGAGGCAACTAGCTGTGCAAAAAAAAGACAGCCTGGCGGCCGGCTGTTGCAGTGTTGCCCTCTCAGGCAACACTGAGTGACTGACTGAGCCTCACCGTCTTATATAAAGTTCAGACGGAACTTTGCACGTGTCATAGTGGAGCCCTCAGGATTCCAGAGCCAGCTTTCTGACATCATAATGGGGCCTCAGAGATAAAAGCCTGGGCCCAGGCAGTGTTGGTCAGTGCTGCTCAGCAGGCAGCACTGGACTGGACTGGATTACAGCTGATACAAGGTGTGAAGGAACAAGGGGTGGCTGTGGGCATGCACTTGCTGCCGCTGCCAGTGTTTATCTGCATGGCAGCAGGGCATTTGGGCGTTGCCAGGAAGGCGTTTTTATGTAGATTCCTCCTCTTTCAGCACTGCATTGTGGTGCAAGCAAAAGAAGCAAATCCTGTCTGGCTTCCTCTCCGGCCTTTATTCACCTCCCGTGTAGCTGTGAGTGTGTGAGCCTGCAGGGCCCCATGGAATTGCCTAGAAGTAGGCTGAATCGCTGCAAGGGCTGAACAGCAGTATCGGGCAGGCTCGGGCAACGCGCGGCCCGTTCGGGTTATCGCTTCTCGGCCTTTTGGCTAAGATCAAGTGTAGTATCTGTTCTTATCAGTTTAATATCTGATACGTCCCCTATCTGGGGACCATATATTAAATGGATTTTTAGAACAGGGAGATGGAAATAGAGCTTGCTCTGTCCACTCCACGCATTGACCTGGTATTGCAGTATTTCCAGGACCGGTGCACCCTTTCCTTATGTGTTGACTAAAAGCAGATTCCAAAAGTGTTTTTTGTCTTTGCTATTGTTTCTGTCTTTCTGAAGGGATCTCCCCTTTTAATCCCATTATTTCAACACCTGTTGGACAATGCATGAGTGATAATGAGCTCATTGATTAAATGCAATTAATGAATAGATTGCCACCTCTTGTTGTGTGTCGTCTGTGTTTCTGTGTTTCCGGCATTTCACATTGGAACACCTCATTCACCTTCCTTGTCTTCTCTCCGCCCTCCCTTTTAGGTAAGTTAAAGAGCTGCACCTGAGCCAGCCACTGATTGATTGATTGATTGATTGATTGATTGATTGATTGATTGATTGATGCAGCACAACAGTCAAATAGTGGAGTGGAGTAGGGGAACAGCAAACAGCCAATAAAGCAGCCCGCCCGCTCGCCTGCCCGCCACAATAGACCTACCTGTGTACACTAGATGGATGTGATGGAATGTACTGTCGTCCCTACATTTCAAGAAGAAGTAAGAATTGCAGTTGCAACAAAGCCTTGCTTGCCTACAAAGAGAGCAGCAATTTGGATTTGTTACTATGTTACCTAGAAGAATAACAAACTGTGCAAGGATGGAGGTTGTAGGAGCAAGGAGAAGTTGTCTGTAAAGTTGGTGGATGCCTATTTTACATTTTGCAGTCCCTTGTCTCCCTCTTGTGGCCTCCTGGAGGCAACTAGCTGTGCAAAAAAAAGACAGCCTGGCGGCCGGCTGTTGCAGTGTTGCCCTCTCAGGCAACACTGAGTGACTGACTGAGCCTCACCGTCTTATATAAAGTTCAGACGGAACTTTGCACGTGTCATAGTGGAGCCCTCAGGATTCCAGAGCCAGCTTTCTGACATCATAATGGGGCCTCAGAGATAAAAGCCTGGGCCCAGGCAGTGTTGGTCAGTGCTGCTCAGCAGGCAGCACTGGACTGGACTGGATTACAGCTGATACAAGGTGTGAAGGAACAAGGGGTGGCTGTGGGCATGCACTTGCTGCCGCTGCCAGTGTTTATCTGCATGGCAGCAGGGCATTTGGGCGTTGCCAGGAAGGCGTTTTTATGTAGATTCCTCCTCTTTCAGCACTGCATTGTGGTGCAAGCAAAAGAAGCAAATCCTGTCTGGCTTCCTCTCCGGCCTTTATTCACCTCCCGTGTAGCTGTGAGTGTGTGAGCCTGCAGGGCCCCATGGAATTGCCTAGAAGTAGGCTGAATCGCTGCAAGGGCTGAACAGCAGTATCGGGCAGGCTCGGGCAACGCGCGGCCCGTTCGGGTTATCGCTTCTCGGCCTTTTGGCTAAGATCAAGTGTAGTATCTGTTCTTATCAGTTTAATATCTGATACGTCCCCTATCTGGGGACCATATATTAAATGGATTTTTAGAACAGGGAGATGGAAATAGAGCTTGCTCTGTCCACTCCACGCATTGACCTGGTATTGCAGTATTTCCAGGACCGGAGCACCCTTTCCTTATGTGTTGACTAAAAGCAGATTCCAAAAGTGTTTTTTGTCTTTGCTATTGTTTCTGTCTTTCTGAAGGGATCTCCCCTTTTAATCCCATTATTTCAACACCTGTTGGACAATGCATGAGTGATAATGAGCTCATTGATTAAATGCAATTAATGAATAGATTGCCACCTCTTGTTGTGTGTCGTCTGTGTTTCTGTGTTTCCGGCATTTCACATTGGAACACCTCATTCACCTTCCTTGTCTTCTCTCCGCCCTCCCTTTTAGGTAAGTTAAAGAGCTGCACCTGAGCCAGCCACTGATTGATTGATTGATTGATTGATTGATTGATTGATTGATTGATTGATTGATTGATGCAGCACAACAGTCAAATAGTGGAGTGGAGTAGGGGAACAGCAAACAGCCAATAAAGCAGCCCGCCCGCTCGCCTGCCCGCCACAATGGACCTACCTGTGTACACTAGATGGATGTGATGGAATGTACTGTCGTCCCTACATTTCAAGAAGAAGTAAGAATTGCAGTTGCAACAAAGCCTTGCTTGCCTACAAAGAGAGCAGCAATTTGGATTTGTTACTATGTTACCTAGAAGAATAACAAACTGTGCAAGGATGGAGGTTGTAGGAGCAAGGAGAAGTTGTCTGTAAAGTTGGTGGATGCCTATTTTCCATTTTGCAGTCCCTTGTCTCCCTCTTGTGGCCTCCTGGAGGCAACTAGCTGTGCAAAAAAAAGACATCCTGGCGGCCGGCTGTTGCAGTGTTGCCCTCTCAGGCAACACTGAGTGACTGACTGAGCCTCACCGTCTTATATAAAGTTCAGACGGAACTTTGCACGTGTCATAGTGGAGCCCTCAGGATTCCAGAGCCAGCTTTCTGACATCATAATGGGGCCTCAGAGATAAAAGCCTGGGCCCAGGCAGTGTTGGTCAGTGCTGCTCAGCAGGCAGCACTGGACTGGACTGGATTACAGCTGATACAAGGTGTGAAGGAACAAGGGGTGGCTGTGGGCATGCACTTGCTGCCGCTGCCAGTGTTTATCTGCATGGCAGCAGGGCATTTGGGCGTTGCCAGGAAGGCGTTTTTATGTAGATTCCTCCTCTTTCAGCACTGCATTGTGGTGCAAGCAAAAGAAGCAAATCCTGTCTGGCTTCCTCTCCGCCCTTTATTCACCTCCCGTGTAGCTGTGAGTGTGTGAGCCTGCAGGGCCCCATGGAATTGCCTAGAAGTAGGCTGAATCGCTGCAAGGGCTGAACAGCAGTATCGGGCAGGCTCGGGCAACGCGCGGCCCGTTCGGGTTATCGCTTCTCGGCCTTTTGGCTAAGATCAAGTGTAGTATCTGTTCTTATCAGTTTAATATCTGATACGTCCCCTATCTGGGGACCATATATTAAATGGATTTTTAGAACAGGGAGATGGAAATAGAGCTTGCTCTGTCCACTCCACGCATTGACCTGGTATTGCAGTATTTCCAGGACCGGTGCACCCTTTCCTTATGTGTTGACTAAAAGCAGATTCCAAAAGTGTTTTTTGTCTTTGCTATTGTTTCTGTCTTTCTGAAGGGATCTCCCCTTTTAATCCCATTATTTCAACACCTGTTGGACAATGCATGAGTGATAATGAGCTCATTGATTAAATGCAATTAATGAATAGATTGCCACCTCTTGTTGTGTGTCGTCTGTGTTTCTGTGTTTCCGGCATTTCACATTGGAACACCTCATTCACCTTCCTTGTCTTCTCTCCGCCCTCCCTTTTAGGTAAGTTAAAGAGCTGCACCTGAGCCAGCCACTGATTGATTGATTGATTGATTGATTGATTGATTGATTGATTGATTGATTGATGCAGCACAACAGTCAAATAGTGGAGTGGAGTAGGGGAACAGCAAACAGCCAATAAAGCAGCCCGCCCGCTCGCCTGCCCGCCACAATGGACCTACCTGTGTACACTAGATGGATGTGATGGAATGTACTGTCGTCCCTACATTTCAAGAAGAAGTAAGAATTGCAGTTGCAACAAAGCCTTGCTTGCCTACAAAGAGAGCAGCAATTTGGATTTGTTACTATGTTACCTAGAAGAATAACAAACTGTGCAAGGATGGAGGTTGTAGGAGCAAGGAGAAGTTGTCTGTAAAGTTGGTGGATGCCTATTTTCCATTTTGCAGTCCCTTGTCTCCCTCTTGTGGCCTCCTGGAGGCAACTAGCTGTGCAAAAAAAAGACAGCCTGGCGGCCGGCTGTTGCAGTGTTGCCCTCTCAGGCAACACTGAGTGACTGACTGAGCCTCACCGTCTTATATAAAGTTCAGACGGAACTTTGCACGTGTCATAGTGGAGCCCTCAGGATTCCAGAGCCAGCTTTCTGACATCATAATGGGGCCTCAGAGATAAAAGCCTGGGCCCAGGCAGTGTTGGTCAGTGCTGCTCAGCAGGCAGCACTGGACTGGACTGGATTACAGCTGATACAAGGTGTGAAGGAACAAGGGGTGGCTGTGGGCATGCACTTGCTGCCGCTGCCAGTGTTTATCTGCATGGCAGCAGGGCATTTGGGCGTTGCCAGGAAGGCGTTTTTATGTAGATTCCTCCTCTTTCAGCACTGCATTGTGGTGCAAGCAAAAGAAGCAAATCCTGTCTGGCTTCCTCTCCGGCCTTTATTCACCTCCCGTGTAGCTGTGAGTGTGTGAGCCTGCAGGGCCCCATGGAATTGCCTAGAAGTAGGCTGAATCGCTGCAAGGGCTGAACAGCAGTATCGGGCAGGCTCGGGCAACGCGCGGCCCGTTCGGGTTATCGCTTCTCGGCCTTTTGGCTAAGATCAAGTGTAGTATCTGTTCTTATCAGTTTAATATCTGATACGTCCCCTATCTGGGGACCATATATTAAATGGATTTTTAGAACAGGGAGATGGAAATAGAGCTTGCTCTGTCCACTCCACGCATTGACCTGGTATTGCAGTATTTCCAGGACCGGTGCACCCTTTCCTTATGTGTTGACTAAAAGCAGATTCCAAAAGTGTTTTTTGTCTTTGCTATTGTTTCTGTCTTTCTGAAGGGATCTCCCCTTTTAATCCCATTATTTCAACACCTGTTGGACAATGCATGAGTGATAATGAGCTCATTGATTAAATGCAATTAATGAATAGATTGCCACCTCTTGTTGTGTGTCGTCTGTGTTTCTGTGTTTCCGGCATTTCACATTGGAACACCTCATTCACCTTCCTTGTCTTCTCTCCGCCCTCCCTTTTAGGTAAGTTAAAGAGCTGCACCTGAGCCAGCCACTGATTGATTGATTGATTGATTGATTGATTGATTGATTGATTGATTGATTGATTGATTGATTGATGCAGCACAACAGTCAAATAGTGGAGTGGAGTAGGGGAACAGCAAACAGCCAATAAAGCAGCCCGCCCGCTCGCCTGCCCGCCACAATGGACCTACCTGTGTACACTAGATGGATGTGATGGAATGTACTGTCGTCCCTACATTTCAAGAAGAAGTAAGAATTGCAGTTGCAACAAAGCCTTGCTTGCCTACAAAGAGAGCAGCAATTTGGATTTGTTACTATGTTACCTAGAAGAATAACAAACTGTGCAAGGATGGAGGTTGTAGGAGCAAGGAGAAGTTGTCTGTAAAGTTGGTGGATGCCTATTTTCCATTTTGCAGTCCCTTGTCTCCCTCTTGTGGCCTCCTGGAGGCAACTAGCTGTGCAAAAAAAAGACAGCCTGGCGGCCGGCTGTTGCAGTGTTGCCCTCTCAGGCAACACTGAGTGACTGACTGAGCCTCACCGTCTTATATAAAGTTCAGACGGAACTTTGCACGTGTCATAGTGGAGCCCTCAGGATTCCAGAGCCAGCTTTCTGACATCATAATGGGGCCTCAGAGATAAAAGCCTGGGCCCAGGCAGTGTTGGTCAGTGCTGCTCAGCAGGCAGCACTGGACTGGACTGGATTACAGCTGATACAAGGTGTGAAGGAACAAGGGGTGGCTGTGGGCATGCACTTGCTGCCGCTGCCAGTGTTTATCTGCATGGCAGCAGGGCATTTGGGCGTTGCCAGGAAGGCGTTTTTATGTAGATTCCTCCTCTTTCAGCACTGCATTGTGGTGCAAGCAAAAGAAGCAAATCCTGTCTGGCTTCCTCTCCGGCCTTTATTCACCTCCCGTGTAGCTGTGAGTGTGTGAGCCTGCAGGGCCCCATGGAATTGCCTAGAAGTAGGCTGAATCGCTGCAAGGGCTGAACAGCAGTATCGGGCAGGCTCGGGCAACGCGCGGCCCGTTCGGGTTATCGCTTCTCGGCCTTTTGGCTAAGATCAAGTGTAGTATCTGTTCTTATCAGTTTAATATCTGATACGTCCCCTATCTGGGGACCATATATTAAATGGATTTTTAGAACAGGGAGATGGAAATAGAGCTTGCTCTGTCCACTCCACGCATTGACCTGGTATTGCAGTATTTCCAGGACCGGTGCACCCTTTCCTTATGTGTTGACTAAAAGCAGATTCCAAAAGTGTTTTTTGTCTTTGCTATTGTTTCTGTCTTTCTGAAGGGATCTCCCCTTTTAATCCCATTATTTCAACACCTGTTGGACAATGCATGAGTGATAATGAGCTCATTGATTAAATGCAATTAATGAATAGATTGCCACCTCTTGTTGTGTGTCGTCTGTGTTTCTGTGTTTCCGGCATTTCACATTGGAACACCTCATTCACCTTCCTTGTCTTCTCTCCGCCCTCCCTTTTAGGTAAGTTAAAGAGCTGCACCTGAGCCAGCCACTGATTGATTGATTGATTGATTGATTGATTGATTGATTGATTGATTGATTGATTGATTGATTGATGCAGCACAACAGTCAAATAGTGGAGTGGAGTAGGGGAACAGCAAACAGCCAATAAAGCAGCCCGCCCGCTCGCCTGCCCGCCACAATGGACCTACCTGTGTACACTAGATGGATGTGATGGAATGTACTGTCGTCCCTACATTTCAAGAAGAAGTAAGAATTGCAGTTGCAACAAAGCCTTGCTTGCCTACAAAGAGAGCAGCAATTTGGATTTGTTACTATGTTACCTAGAAGAATAACAAACTGTGCAAGGATGGAGGTTGTAGGAGCAAGGAGAAGTTGTCTGTAAAGTTGGTGGATGCCTATTTTCCATTTTGCAGTCCCTTGTCTCCCTCTTGTGGCCTCCTGGAGGCAACTAGCTGTGCAAAAAAAAGACAGCCTGGCGGCCGGCTGTTGCAGTGTTGCCCTCTCAGGCAACACTGAGTGACTGACTGAGCCTCACCGTCTTATATAAAGTTCAGACGGAACTTTGCACGTGTCATAGTGGAGCCCTCAGGATTCCAGAGCCAGCTTTCTGACATCATAATGGGGCCTCAGAGATAAAAGCCTGGGCCCAGGCAGTGTTGGTCAGTGCTGCTCAGCAGGCAGCACTGGACTGGACTGGATTACAGCTGATACAAGGTGTGAAGGAACAAGGGGTGGCTGTGGGCATGCACTTGCTGCCGCTGCCAGTGTTTATCTGCATGGCAGCAGGGCATTTGGGCGTTGCCAGGAAGGCGTTTTTATGTAGATTCCTCCTCTTTCAGCACTGCATTGTGGTGCAAGCAAAAGAAGCAAATCCTGTCTGGCTTCCTCTCCGGCCTTTATTCACCTCCCGTGTAGCTGTGAGTGTGTGAGCCTGCAGGGCCCCATGGAATTGCCTAGAAGTAGGCTGAATCGCTGCAAGGGCTGAACAGCAGTATCGGGCAGGCTCGGGCAACGCGCGGCCCGTTCGGGTTATCGCTTCTCGGCCTTTTGGCTAAGATCAAGTGTAGTATCTGTTCTTATCAGTTTAATATCTGATACGTCCCCTATCTGGGGACCATATATTAAATGGATTTTTAGAACAGGGAGATGGAAATAGAGCTTGCTCTGTCCACTCCACGCATTGACCTGGTATTGCAGTATTTCCAGGACCGGTGCACCCTTTCCTTATGTGTTGACTAAAAGCAGATTCCAAAAGTGTTTTTTGTCTTTGCTATTGTTTCTGTCTTTCTGAAGGGATCTCCCCTTTTAATCCCATTATTTCAACACCTGTTGGACAATGCATGAGTGATAATGAGCTCATTGATTAAATGCAATTAATGAATAGATTGCCACCTCTTGTTGTGTGTCGTCTGTGTTTCTGTGTTTCCGGCATTTCACATTGGAACACCTCATTCACCTTCCTTGTCTTCTCTCCGCCCTCCCTTTTAGGTAAGTTAAAGAGCTGCACCTGAGCCAGCCACTGATTGATTGATTGATTGATTGATTGATTGATTGATTGATTGATTGATGCAGCACAACAGTCAAATAGTGGAGTGGAGTAGGGGAACAGCAAACAGCCAATAAAGCAGCCCGCCCGCTCGCCTGCCCGCCACAATGGACCTACCTGTGTACACTAGATGGATGTGATGGAATGTACTGTCGTCCCTACATTTCAAGAAGAAGTAAGAATTGCAGTTGCAAAAGAGAGCAGCAATTTGGATTTGTTACTATGTTACCTAGAAGAATAACAAACTGTGCAAGGATGGAGGTTGTAGGAGCAAGGAGAAGTTGTCTGTAAAGTTGGTGGATGCCTATTTTCCATTTTGCAGTCCCTTGTCTCCCTCTTGTGGCCTCCTGGAGGCAACTAGCTGTGCAAAAAAAAGACAGCCTGGCGGCCGGCTGTTGCAGTGTTGCCCTCTCAGGCAACACTGAGTGACTGACTGAGCCTCACCGTCTTATATAAAGTTCAGACGGAACTTTGCACGTGTCATAGTGGAGCCCTCAGGATTCCAGAGCCAGCTTTCTGACATCATAATGGGGCCTCAGAGATAAAAGCCTGGGCCCAGGCAGTGTTGGTCAGTGCTGCTCAGCAGGCAGCACTGGACTGGACTGGATTACAGCTGATACAAGGTGTGAAGGAACAAGGGGTGGCTGTGGGCATGCACTTGCTGCCGCTGCCAGTGTTTATCTGCATGGCAGCAGGGCATTTGGGCGTTGCCAGGAAGGCGTTTTTATGTAGATTCCTCCTCTTTCAGCACTGCATTGTGGTGCAAGCAAAAGAAGCAAATCCTGTCTGGCTTCCTCTCCGGCCTTTATTCACCTCCCGTGTAGCTGTGAGTGTGTGAGCCTGCAGGGCCCCATGGAATTGCCTAGAAGTAGGCTGAATCGCTGCAAGGGCTGAACAGCAGTATCGGGCAGGCTCGGGCAACGCGCGGCCCGTTCGGGTTATCGCTTCTCGGCCTTTTGGCTAAGATCAAGTGTAGTATCTGTTCTTATCAGTTTAATATCTGATACGTCCCCTATCTGGGGACCATATATTAAATGGATTTTTAGAACAGGGAGATGGAAATAGAGCTTGCTCTGTCCACTCCACGCATTGACCTGGTATTGCAGTATTTCCAGGACCGGTGCACCCTTTCCTTATGTGTTGACTAAAAGCAGATTCCAAAAGTGTTTTTTGTCTTTGCTATTGTTTCTGTCTTTCTGAAGGGATCTCCCCTTTTAATCCCATTATTTCAACACCTGTTGGACAATGCATGAGTGATAATGAGCTCATTGATTAAATGCAATTAATGAATAGATTGCCACCTCTTGTTGTGTGTCGTCTGTGTTTCTGTGTTTCCGGCATTTCACATTGGAACACCTCATTCACCTTCCTTGTCTTCTCTCCGCCCTCCCTTTTAGGTAAGTTAAAGAGCTGCACCTGAGCCAGCCACTGATTGATTGATTGATTGATTGATTGATTGATTGATTGATTGATTGATTGATTGATGCAGCACAACAGTCAAATAGTGGAGTGGAGTAGGGGAACAGCAAACAGCCAATAAAGCAGCCCGCCCGCTCGCCTGCCCGCCACAATGGACCTACCTGTGTACACTAGATGGATGTGATGGAATGTACTGTCGTCCCTACATTTCAAGAAGAAGTAAGAATTGCAGTTGCAACAAAGCCTTGCTTGCCTACAAAGAGAGCAGCAATTTGGATTTGTTACTATGTTACCTAGAAGAATAACAAACTGTGCAAGGATGGAGGTTGTAGGAGCAAGGAGAAGTTGTCTGTAAAGTTGGTGGATGCCTATTTTCCATTTTGCAGTCCCTTGTCTCCCTCTTGTGGCCTCCTGGAGGCAACTAGCTGTGCAAAAAAAAGACAGCCTGGCGGCCGGCTGTTGCAGTGTTGCCCTCTCAGGCAACACTGAGTGACTGACTGAGCCTCACCGTCTTATATAAAGTTCAGACGGAACTTTGCACGTGTCATAGTGGAGCCCTCAGGATTCCAGAGCCAGCTTTCTGACATCATAATGGGGCCTCAGAGATAAAAGCCTGGGCCCAGGCAGTGTTGGTCAGTGCTGCTCAGCAGGCAGCACTGGACTGGACTGGATTACAGCTGATACAAGGTGTGAAGGAACAAGGGGTGGCTGTGGGCATGCACTTGCTGCCGCTGCCAGTGTTTATCTGCATGGCAGCAGGGCATTTGGGCGTTGCCAGGAAGGCGTTTTTATGTAGATTCCTCCTCTTTCAGCACTGCATTGTGGTGCAAGCAAAAGAAGCAAATCCTGTCTGGCTTCCTCTCCGGCCTTTATTCACCTCCCGTGTAGCTGTGAGTGTGTGAGCCTGCAGGGCCCCATGGAATTGCCTAGAAGTAGGCTGAATCGCTGCAAGGGCTGAACAGCAGTATCGGGCAGGCTCGGGCAACGCGCGGCCCGTTCGGGTTATCGCTTCTCGGCCTTTTGGCTAAGATCAAGTGTAGTATCTGTTCTTATCAGTTTAATATCTGATACGTCCCCTATCTGGGGACCATATATTAAATGGATTTTTAGAACAGGGAGATGGAAATAGAGCTTGCTCTGTCCACTCCACGCATTGACCTGGTATTGCAGTATTTCCAGGACCGGTGCACCCTTTCCTTATGTGTTGACTAAAAGCAGATTCCAAAAGTGTTTTTTGTCTTTGCTATTGTTTCTGTCTTTCTGAAGGGATCTCCCCTTTTAATCCCATTATTTCAACACCTGTTGGACAATGCATGAGTGATAATGAGCTCATTGATTAAATGCAATTAATGAATAGATTGCCACCTCTTGTTGTGTGTCGTCTGTGTTTCTGTGTTTCCGGCATTTCACATTGGAACACCTCATTCACCTTCCTTGTCTTCTCTCCGCCCTCCCTTTTAGGTAAGTTAAAGAGCTGCACCTGAGCCAGCCACTGATTGATTGATTGATTGATTGATTGATTGATTGATTGATGCAGCACAACAGTCAAATAGTGGAGTGGAGTAGGGGAACAGCAAACAGCCAATAAAGCAGCCCGCCCGCTCACCTGCCCGCCACAATGGACCTACCTGTGTACACTAGATGGATGTGATGGAATGTACTGTCGTCCCTACATTTCAAGAAGAAGTAAGAATTGCAGTTGCAACAAAGCCTTGCTTGCCTACAAAGAGAGCAGCAATTTGGATTTGTTACTATGTTACCTAGAAGAATAACAAACTGTGCAAGGATGGAGGTTGTAGGAGCAAGGAGAAGTTGTCTGTAAAGTTGGTGGATGCCTATTTTCCATTTTGCAGTCCCTTGTCTCCCTCTTGTGGCCTCCTGGAGGCAACTAGCTGTGCAAAAAAAAGACAGCCTGGCGGCCGGCTGTTGCAGTGTTGCCCTCTCAGGCAACACTGAGTGACTGACTGAGCCTCACCGTCTTATATAAAGTTCAGACGGAACTTTGCACGTGTCATAGTGGAGCCCTCAGGATTCCAGAGCCAGCTTTCTGACATCATAATGGGGCCTCAGAGATAAAAGCCTGGGCCCAGGCAGTGTTGGTCAGTGCTGCTCAGCAGGCAGCACTGGACTGGACTGGATTACAGCTGATATTGTAGACACTGAAGCGCCTAGGGAGAGTGTCAGGGACTGCAAGGGGTTAAGAAAGGATGGAACGGTTTAAAATAATGCCCAGGATCAGGATTGGTCAACAAGGGGTAAGAGGGGCGTGGTTAAGAAGATATAGGGCAGAGGTTTGGAGCAGGAAGCCCTCTTACCTTCAAGCTGCAGTGGAAGAAACACCTTTGCTGCTGCTGTGGAGATTCAGAGCGTGGTCGTTAAGAAGATGGCAGAAGAACTGTTGCGGAAGGTGGCACAGCGGGTAGCGGCAGAGGGGCCTGCCTGGCTGGAATCCCTGTTGGAGGAAGGAGAGAGGCGAGGAGCTGATCGGGGCACGGAACAGTCGGGAGCGGCTACCCGAGGTAGGCCGCAGCGCGTTACACGCCCTCCGGTTAGACTAAGCCCTAGCCCTGTTGCTATGAGGGGTGCTGTGACTGCTGCACAGTCATGCGGTGGTCCCAGCAGGTCCCCTAGGCCTATGTCGACGGGTGCTTCGTCGGTCGACATAGTGCCCCCCTCCCCCCCCGTCCACTCGTCGCGCTGGCGTCCTTCCCCATGGCGGTAAGAGGGCGGCTGTTAAACCGGCACGGGCACGGTACAACCCGCCTCGAGCTGCTGATGCGGGCGCGGAGGCAGCGGCCGACTATCGTGACAGTGGGGTGAATATGGCGGACTCAGGCGACTGGTCCGACATGGTCGCTTACCATGCGGCATGTTCACAGGAGCTGGGACTTGCTTCTGGGGCCTGTGTGCAGCCGGGGTCGGCGCCATCTTTCCCCGTGCTGTTCTCTACGCAGCCAGAATTGGCGGCGGGGGGAACAGGGGCGGGACGTCCTGGCAGGCGCAGTGCAGCCAGGACACAAGATGGCGGCGCACGAAAAAAGAAGATGGCGGCGGGTGCGGGGAGGCGGACGGTGAGCAAGCAGCCCAGCCAGGGGGCGGGGGCTTCTGCGGTGCCTGTCGCTTCTCCACTCCGGTCCCCCCCGGGCCCCTGTCAGCACGGGTCAGGGGCAGGGGGGGAGTGTGCTAGGAAAGATAGGAGTGAGGGTGTTTTGGATGCTATTTGCCCTTCTCCTGCCTTGTCATCTTTCTCTCCTGCAGGTCCAAGAAGGGAGCGTTCCAGGCGAGGGAGGAAACGCCGGGCTGGTGGACATCGCCGGCACGGCCATCATGGACGTCGCAGGTCAGGTGACGGGAAGAGGCGTGGTCGACGGTATTCCTCGTCTTCCAGCGATGGTTTCTCCTCCTCGTCTGCGACGACGTCCGCATCATCCGGATCATGGAGGAGGTCGTCGAGGAGATCCTCACGGCCGCAGAGACGCAGTCGACGCCGGGAGGTGCAGCGCTTGTCGGTGGATCAGGAGCAGCTGTCCCAGGTTGTACCTCCCGCCGGGCCGGTGGAGGAGGTGCAGGCCGTGGTTCCAGTGCCGCGGCAAGTGGCTGAAGGACCCTCTGGAGTCGGTGGGACCTCTGGGAGCGGTGAGTCGGCCTGCGGTGACGCATGGCTTAATAAACCTAATGCAGCGGGTGCGGATTTGATTTCTGTTTTAAAAGCCGTGGTGGCTGGGTTGAAAGTGAATGAGGGAACGTCGTGTCCCTCTGTGCCACCAGAGGGAGCTATGCCCCCGTCTGAGAAAGAGAATGCTTTAGCTAGTTTGACGTTTAGAGATTCATTGTTTTGTGGAGTCGCTCCTCTCGGGACTCATTTGTCAGCTGAGGTCAAGGACAAGATTTGGAGGAATGAATTTGTGGATATTTGGTCCTTGGTCTCGGTGGAGCAGGTGACTGTCGACAAGGAGCGGGGCTTTGAGAGAGGTTCGGATAGGAAAGCAAAAGTAGCAAAAACATTTGGCAACTGGGTACAGTGTTACGCTACACTGGCTCATGTTATTTGCCAACGCTACCCTGGAAAAGGGGCCGAGTTGTTTGTCTATTTTGACACAATTTTCAGCGCCCACAGGCTGCACGGTGGTGCGGCCTGGTGGCGATATGATGAAGAATTTCGGCGACGTTTGGCTTTGTCGCCTGAGATTAGTTGGGCGACGAAGGCAACGGACGTGTGGTTGCAGCTTATTTTAGCGCAAGGGAGTAGGCAACAACGCCCCTTTCCCAGTGCGGCCGCAGCGCCGGGCCCCGCCCCTGGAGTTGCGGCCGCTAGGCCCACAGGTGCCTGTTGGCTCTACAATGAGGGCCACTGTCGTTTCTTTGCCACGTGCAAATTTCGACATGAATGCTCCATCTGTGGGGGCGCTCATTCGGCGCTCCGGTGTTTCCGGAGAGGTAAGCAGCCGGTCAAGGCACCTCCTTCCGGCGCAGCGGAGAACGCCGGTGAACGTGCTCGAGATGGGCCCATGGTTAGAGCGGTACCACAGGAGGCGGGAAGCAGAGGTGCTCACTAACGGGTTTTCGTTTGGTTTTGAGATTCCTTTTGAATATTCTGCGACATTGTCATTGGCTGACAATTTGAAGTCGATCAATGAGAATGTGGGCATTGCACGGCTAAAATTAGCTAAAGAAGTGGAATTAGGAAGAATGGCAGGTCCATTCAGCGAGCCGCCGTATACGAATCTGCGAGTTTCCCCCCTTGGTTTAGTTCCAAAGAAGGAACGAGGAAAGTTTAGGCTGATTCATCACCTTTCTTTTCCTCGCGGTGGTTCTGTTAATGACGGTATTTCTAGGGCGGAGGCGGCGGTTTCGTATACGTCTTTTGATGTTGCAGTAAGGTTGGTACAGGCGGCTGGACAAGGGGCGTTGTTAGCCAAATCTGATATTGAAGCGGCCTTTCGTTTGCTGCCGGTTCATCCGGAGTGTTTTCACCTGCTGGGTTGTTGTTTAGACAAAGGGTTTTACGTGGATATGTGCCTTCCTATGGGTTGTTCAATATCATGCAGTTACTTTGAGATGTTTGCGTCATTTTTAGAGTGGGTAGTTCGTTTGGAGTCTGGTTGTGACTCGGTCATTCATTATCTGGATGATTTTCTTTTTGTGGGCCCGGGGGGGTCGGGGTTGTGCAGCACGTTGCTGAGAGTGTTTCGACAGGTGATGTCGCGTTTCGGGGTACCTATTTCCGAGGATAAGACGGAAGGTCCTGTAACGGTTTTGTCATTTTTGGGTATCGAAATAGATAGCGAGCGGATGATTTTTCGGTTGCCGGATGATAAATTGGCAAGGCTAGTGACGCAGGTTGACCAGGTCATGGGGTCGAAAAAAGTGACGTTAAAACAGTTACAGTCGTTAATGGGATTGCTGGTGTTTGCTTGTCGTATAATTCCAATGGGTCGTGTTTTTTCTAGGCGTTTGTCTTTAGCCACTAGAGGTATCTCGAAGCCAAATCATTTTATCCGGGTAACCTCTTGTATGAGGAAGGATTTGTTTGTCTGGCATTCCTTTTTGAGTTCGTTTAACGGGAGGTCGGTGTGTCAGGACGCTGAGTTGTCTAATGTAGATTTGGAATTATTTACGGATGCAGCCGGAAGTGATGGTTTTGGAGCAATTTTGGGCCGAAGTTGGTGTAGATCCCCTTGGCCCTTGCATTGGAGTGATTTGGGAGTCTTACGTAATTTAACGCTATTGGAATTGTTTCCTATTATAGTTGCAATAGAGTTATGGGGTAGCGTGATGGTGAACAAGAGGATTGTATTTTGGACAGACAACATGGCGGTGGTGCATGCGGTGAACGGGTTGTCGTCTAGTTCGTTGCCGGTATTAGCTTTATTAAGACGGTTGGTTTTGAAGTGTTTGCGTTTGAATGTGTGGTTTCGTGCAAAACATGTTCCGGGTGTCAGTAATGTGATGGCTGATGCTTTGTCTCGTTCACAGATGTCCCGGTTTCGGGAATTGCACCCGGCAGCTTTGGCAGAAGGGGTGTCCCCCCCCCCCCTTCACTTATGGGCCCTGGTCGAGGACAACTTATGAGACTGTTGAGGGGTTCG
This sequence comes from Rhinoderma darwinii, assembly GCF_050947455.1. NCBI lineage: Eukaryota > Metazoa > Chordata > Amphibia > Anura > Rhinodermatidae > Rhinoderma > Rhinoderma darwinii. The sequence goes on from NW_027461795.1 coordinate 51,442, forward strand.
GTGGTACCGGCGACTTGGAAGAGTCATTGCAGAGCGTGGGATCGGTGGTTGGAGATTGCGGGGAATGACTTCCCATCACAGGAGGGGTGTCACCTGGACGTCACGTTAGCAAGTTTGGTACAAATACGTCAGGAAGGGGGTAGTGCGGCCACGGCGAGCAAGTTTTTAGCAGGAGTGGCCTTTATGTTAAAATTGTGGGGATGCAGAGATGTTACAAAAGAATTTGTAGTTCGGCAGTCTTTAAAAGGGTGGAAAAAAGAGGCGTGTTCAAGGGACACGAGGCGGCCAGTATCTTTTTCACTTTTGGGTCGGCTTCTAGCCGTTTTATGTTTTGTGTGTCGGGATGAATATGAAGTGTCCTTGTTCGGCGCGGCGTTTTCGTTGGCTTTCTTTGCCGCGTTACGGGTTAGTGAGCTGGTTCCGCACAGAGTAAGTGCGAGCGGTGGTCTTCTCGGATCGGATGTAGTAACGTTGGGAGATTCTCTCAGGGTCTGTGTGCGGAGGTCAAAGACTGATGTGGTAGGAAAGGGGGCTTGGCTGTCGATTGGGAGGATTGGGGGGCAGTATTGCCCGGTAAAATGGGTCCAGGAATTCGTGTTGGTCCGAGTGCCCGGGACTCAATTCTTGATCCATCAGGATGGATCCGCGATGTCGCGTTTTCAATTTGAGGCGATTTTTAAGGCTGGCTTGAGGTATCTAGGTTTGCCGCCGGGCGATTTTGGTACACATTCATTTAGGATAGGTGCGGCAACTGAGGCGGATGCCTTGGGTTTGGATTCAGCGGCTATCATGAGTCTGGGTAGATGGCGCTCTAATAGCTATAAGTCATATGTGCGACCTGATCTGGTTTTAAAGATGGTGTAAGCTGGAAGTTTTCATAAGAAAGTGTCGCCCCCTCCCCTTCCCCCCCCCCCTGTTTTCCTTCCTGTTACATGGAGTGTTATGTTAACCCTGCCGGTAATTTTCATTTGACCGGAATGTAGCTTAATTTCTTTGTTAGGGTTGCGGCGCCCCCAAGTGTGGATCTTGGGGCATTCGTATGTGCACTGGGCAGCGGTTCGAGCGGGTCGAAGGCCATTAGGTCCGAATTTGGGCCTCGCACAGGCCGACGTCCATTGGAGAGGTGTCCGGGGATTACGGTGGGTGCAGTTACTGCCAGAAGTAGTGGCAGTTACAAGGCACACGTACGGACCTGTTGTCCTAATCATCCATGCGGGTGGAAATTATATCGGCCAAGTGAAAATGGCGGAGTTATTGTCAATCATACGAACTGATTTGGCGCGTTTTCGGGATCTGTTCGCCCGTTGCGTGATAGTTTGGTCCGAAATAGTGGCGCGCACGGTGTGGCGAGGAGCGAGGAATATGGCAGCGTTGGAGAGAGTGCGCAGGTTAATTAATGTGCGGGTGTCGCGGTTCATTCGCTCTATAGGGGGGATCGGGTTGCGACACCAATCCCTGGAGGGGGATAATGCAGATCTGCTGGCGCCGGATGGAGTGCATCTGAATGATATCGGGCTCGATATCTTTTTACTGGATCTCTTGGATGGTGCCGAGAGAGGGTTGGCGTTGCTTGGTGGGGGTGGTCGGGGGACTGAGTAGGTTTCTCAGTTCCCCCTTCTTGGCGGAAAGTACGGCAGATGAAGACGGAGGTAGCACCCTACATGCCTGATGGAGACAGGGAGCATCGGCATTTCAGGAGGAGAGAAAATAAATAAATATATATATGTCTTCATGCCGATGGTTGTAAATAATAATAAAGCTGTGGCCACTTCCACATTTGCATAAAGAAGGTGTTGGTGTGTTAATTCAAAGAAGGATGGTTAAGGTCCTGGGCAGGTAAAGTGGATAATGGGTCCTTGCAGTCTTGTAGACACTGAAGCGCCTAGGGAGAGTGTCAGGGACTGCAAGGGGTTAAGAAAGGATGGAACGGTTTAAAATAATGCCCAGGATCAGGATTGGTCAACAAGGGGTAAGAGGGGCGTGGTTAAGAAGATATAGGGCAGAGGTTTGGAGCAGGAAGCCCTCTTACCTTCAAGCTGCAGTGGAAGAAACACCCGCCCTCCCTCCCCTGGTGGTTTTGGTTTTGTTTTTAAAAAAAAAAATTTTTCTACGGTTATATTCTTGTTCTGGCGTTTTTCTGGTTTTTTCGTAGATGTCACAGCTGGCGGAAAGTACGGCAGATGAAGACGGAGGTAGCACCCTACATGCCTGATGGAGACAGGGAGCATCGGCATTTCAGGAGGAGAGAAAATAAATAAATATATATATGTCTTCATGCCGATGGTTGTAAATAATAATAAAGCTGTGGCCACTTCCACATTTGCATAAAGAAGGTGTTGGTGTGTTAATTCAAAGAAGGATGGTTAAGGTCCTGGGCAGGTAAAGTGGATAATGGGTCCTTGCAGTCCAAGGTGTGAAGGAACAAGGGGTGGCTGTGGGCATGCACTTGCTGCCGCTGCCAGTGTTTATCTGCATGGCAGCAGGGCATTTGGGCGTTGCCAGGAAGGCGTTTTTATGTAGATTCCTCCTCTTTCAGCACTGCATTGTGGTGCAAGCAAAAGAAGCAAATCCTGTCTGGCTTCCTCTCCGGCCTTTATTCACCTCCCGTGTAGCTGTGAGTGTGTGAGCCTGCAGGGCCCCATGGAATTGCCTAGAAGTAGGCTGAATCGCTGCAAGGGCTGAACAGCAGTATCGGGCAGGCTCGGGCAACGCGCGGCCCGTTCGGGTTATCGCTTCTCGGCCTTTTGGCTAAGATCAAGTGTAGTATCTGTTCTTATCAGTTTAATATCTGATACGTCCCCTATCTGGGGACCATATATTAAATGGATTTTTAGAACAGGGAGATGGAAATAGAGCTTGCTCTGTCCACTCCACGCATTGACCTGGTATTGCAGTATTTCCAGGACCGGTGCACCCTTTCCTTATGTGTTGACTAAAAGCAGATTCCAAAAGTGTTTTTTGTCTTTGCTATTGTTTCTGTCTTTCTGAAGGGATCTCCCCTTTTAATCCCATTATTTCAACACCTGTTGGACAATGCATGAGTGATAATGAGCTCATTGATTAAATGCAATTAATGAATAGATTGCCACCTCTTGTTGTGTGTCGTCTGTGTTTCTGTGTTTCCGGCATTTCACATTGGAACACCTCATTCACCTTCCTTGTCTTCTCTCCGCCCTCCCTTTTAGGTAAGTTAAAGAGCTGCACCTGAGCCAGCCACTGATTGATTGATTGATTGATTGATTGATTGATTGATGCAGCACAACAGTCAAATAGTGGAGTGGAGTAGGGGAACAGCAAACAGCCAATAAAGCAGCCCGCCCGCTCGCCTGCCCGCCACAATGGACCTACCTGTGTACACTAGATGGATGTGATGGAATGTACTGTCGTCCCTACATTTCAAGAAGAAGTAAGAATTGCAGTTGCAACAAAGCCTTGCTTGCCTACAAAGAGAGCAGCAATTTGGATTTGTTACTATGTTACCTAGAAGAATAACAAACTGTGCAAGGATGGAGGTTGTAGGAGCAAGGAGAAGTTGTCTGTAAAGTTGGTGGATGCCTATTTTCCATTTTGCAGTCCCTTGTCTCCCTCTTGTGGCCTCCTGGAGGCAACTAGCTGTGCAAAAAAAAGACAGCCTGGCGGCCGGCTGTTGCAGTGTTGCCCTCTCAGGCAACACTGAGTGACTGACTGAGCCTCACCGTCTTATATAAAGTTCAGACGGAACTTTGCACGTGTCATAGTGGAGCCCTCAGGATTCCAGAGCCAGCTTTCTGACATCATAATGGGGCCTCAGAGATAAAAGCCTGGGCCCAGGCAGTGTTGGTCAGTGCTGCTCAGCAGGCAGCACTGGACTGGACTGGATTACAGCTGATACAAGGTGTGAAGGAACAAGGGGTGGCTGTGGGCATGCACTTGCTGCCGCTGCCAGTGTTTATCTGCATGGCAGCAGGGCATTTGGGCGTTGCCAGGAAGGCGTTTTTATGTAGATTCCTCCTCTTTCAGCACTGCATTGTGGTGCAAGCAAAAGAAGCAAATCCTGTCTGGCTTCCTCTCCGGCCTTTATTCACCTCCCGTGTAGCTGTGAGTGTGTGAGCCTGCAGGGCCCCATGGAATTGCCTAGAAGTAGGCTGAATCGCTGCAAGGGCTGAACAGCAGTATCGGGCAGGCTCGGGCAACGCGCGGCCCGTTCGGGTTATCGCTTCTCGGCCTTTTGGCTAAGATCAAGTGTAGTATCTGTTCTTATCAGTTTAATATCTGATACGTCCCCTATCTGGGGACCATATATTAAATGGATTTTTAGAACAGGGAGATGGAAATAGAGCTTGCTCTGTCCACTCCACGCATTGACCTGGTATTGCAGTATTTCCAGGACCGGTGCACCCTTTCCTTATGTGTTGACTAAAAGCAGATTCCAAAAGTGTTTTTTGTCTTTGCTATTGTTTCTGTCTTTCTGAAGGGATCTCCCCTTTTAATCCCATTATTTCAACACCTGTTGGACAATGCATGAGTGATAATGAGCTCATTGATTAAATGCAATTAATGAATAGATTGCCACCTCTTGTTGTGTGTCGTCTGTGTTTCTGTGTTTCCGGCATTTCACATTGGAACACCTCATTCACCTTCCTTGTCTTCTCTCCGCCCTCCCTTTTAGGTAAGTTAAAGAGCTGCACCTGAGCCAGCCACTGATTGATTGATTGATTGATTGATTGATTGATTGATTGATTGATTGATGCAGCACAACAGTCAAATAGTGGAGTGGAGTAGGGGAACAGCAAACAGCCAATAAAGCAGCCCGCCCGCTCGCCTGCCCGCCACAATGGACCTACCTGTGTACACTAGATGGATGTGATGGAATGTACTGTCGTCCCTACATTTCAAGAAGAAGTAAGAATTGCAGTTGCAACAAAGCCTTGCTTGCCTACAAAGAGAGCAGCAATTTGGATTTGTTACTATGTTACCTAGAAGAATAACAAACTGTGCAAGGATGGAGGTTGTAGGAGCAAGGAGAAGTTGTCTGTAAAGTTGGTGGATGCCTATTTTCCATTTTGCAGTCCCTTGTCTCCCTCTTGTGGCCTCCTGGAGGCAACTAGCTGTGCAAAAAAAAGACAGCCTGGCGGCCGGCTGTTGCAGTGTTGCCCTCTCAGGCAACACTGAGTGACTGACTGAGCCTCACCGTCTTATATAAAGTTCAGACGGAACTTTGCACGTGTCATAGTGGAGCCCTCAGGATTCCAGAGCCAGCTTTCTGACATCATAATGGGGCCTCAGAGATAAAAGCCTGGGCCCAGGCAGTGTTGGTCAGTGCTGCTCAGCAGGCAGCACTGGACTGGACTGGATTACAGCTGATACAAGGTGTGAAGGAACAAGGGGTGGCTGTGGGCATGCACTTGCTGCCGCTGCCAGTGTTTATCTGCATGGCAGCAGGGCATTTGGGCGTTGCCAGGAAGGCGTTTTTATGTAGATTCCTCCTCTTTCAGCACTGCATTGTGGTGCAAGCAAAAGAAGCAAATCCTGTCTGGCTTCCTCTCCGGCCTTTATTCACCTCCCGTGTAGCTGTGAGTGTGTGAGCCTGCAGGGCCCCATGGAATTGCCTAGAAGTAGGCTGAATCGCTGCAAGGGCTGAACAGCAGTATCGGGCAGGCTCGGGCAACGCGCGGCCCGTTCGGGTTATCGCTTCTCGGCCTTTTGGCTAAGATCAAGTGTAGTATCTGTTCTTATCAGTTTAATATCTGATACGTCCCCTATCTGGGGACCATATATTAAATGGATTTTTAGAACAGGGAGATGGAAATAGAGCTTGCTCTGTCCACTCCACGCATTGACCTGGTATTGCAGTATTTCCAGGACCGGTGCACCCTTTCCTTATGTGTTGACTAAAAGCAGATTCCAAAAGTGTTTTTTGTCTTTGCTATTGTTTCTGTCTTTCTGAAGGGATCTCCCCTTTTAATCCCATTATTTCAACACCTGTTGGACAATGCATGAGTGATAATGAGCTCATTGATTAAATGCAATTAATGAATAGATTGCCACCTCTTGTTGTGTGTCGTCTGTGTTTCTGTGTTTCCGGCATTTCACATTGGAACACCTCATTCACCTTCCTTGTCTTCTCTCCGCCCTCCCTTTTAGGTAAGTTAAAGAGCTGCACCTGAGCCAGCCACTGATTGATTGATTGATTGATTGATTGATTGATTGATTGATTGATTGATTGATTGATGCAGCACAACAGTCAAATAGTGGAGTGGAGTAGGGGAACAGCAAACAGCCAATAAAGCAGCCCGCCCGCTCGCCTGCCCGCCACAATGGACCTACCTGTGTACACTAGATGGATGTGATGGAATGTACTGTCGTCCCTACATTTCAAGAAGAAGTAAGAATTGCAGTTGCAACAAAGCCTTGCTTGCCTACAAAGAGAGCAGCAATTTGGATTTGTTACTATGTTACCTAGAAGAATAACAAACTGTGCAAGGATGGAGGTTGTAGGAGCAAGGAGAAGTTGTCTGTAAAGTTGGTGGATGCCTATTTTCCATTTTGCAGTCCCTTGTCTCCCTCTTGTGGCCTCCTGGAGGCAACTAGCTGTGCAAAAAAAAGACAGCCTGGCGGCCGGCTGTTGCAGTGTTGCCCTCTCAGGCAACACTGAGTGACTGACTGAGCCTCACCGTCTTATATAAAGTTCAGACGGAACTTTGCACGTGTCATAGTGGAGCCCTCAGGATTCCAGAGCCAGCTTTCTGACATCATAATGGGGCCTCAGAGATAAAAGCCTGGGCCCAGGCAGTGTTGGTCAGTGCTGCTCAGCAGGCAGCACTGGACTGGACTGGATTACAGCTGATACAAGGTGTGAAGGAACAAGGGGTGGCTGTGGGCATGCACTTGCTGCCGCTGCCAGTGTTTATCTGCATGGCAGCAGGGCATTTGGGCGTTGCCAGGAAGGCGTTTTTATGTAGATTCCTCCTCTTTCAGCACTGCATTGTGGTGCAAGCAAAAGAAGCAAATCCTGTCTGGCTTCCTCTCCGGCCTTTATTCACCTCCCGTGTAGCTGTGAGTGTGTGAGCCTGCAGGGCCCCATGGAATTGCCTAGAAGTAGGCTGAATCGCTGCAAGGGCTGAACAGCAGTATCGGGCAGGCTCGGGCAACGCGCGGCCCGTTCGGGTTATCGCTTCTCGGCCTTTTGGCTAAGATCAAGTGTAGTATCTGTTCTTATCAGTTTAATATCTGATACGTCCCCTATCTGGGGACCATATATTAAATGGATTTTTAGAACAGGGAGATGGAAATAGAGCTTGCTCTGTCCACTCCACGCATTGACCTGGTATTGCAGTATTTCCAGGACCGGTGCACCCTTTCCTTATGTGTTGACTAAAAGCAGATTCCAAAAGTGTTTTTTGTCTTTGCTATTGTTTCTGTCTTTCTGAAGGGATCTCCCCTTTTAATCCCATTATTTCAACACCTGTTGGACAATGCATGAGTGATAATGAGCTCATTGATTAAATGCAATTAATGAATAGATTGCCACCTCTTGTTGTGTGTCGTCTGTGTTTCTGTGTTTCCGGCATTTCACATTGGAACACCTCATTCACCTTCCTTGTCTTCTCTCCGCCCTCCCTTTTAGGTAAGTTAAAGAGCTGCACCTGAGCCAGCCACTGATTGATTGATTGATTGATTGATTGATTGATTGATTGATTGATGCAGCACAACAGTCAAATAGTGGAGTGGAGTAGGGGAACAGCAAACAGCCAATAAAGCAGCCCGCCCGCTCGCCTGCCCGCCACAATGGACCTACCTGTGTACACTAGATGGATGTGATGGAATGTACTGTCGTCCCTACATTTCAAGAAGAAGTAAGAATTGCAGTTGCAACAAAGCCTTGCTTGCCTACAAAGAGAGCAGCAATTTGGATTTGTTACTATGTTACCTAGAAGAATAACAAACTGTGCAAGGATGGAGGTTGTAGGAGCAAGGAGAAGTTGTCTGTAAAGTTGGTGGATGCCTATTTTCCATTTTGCAGTCCCTTGTCTCCCTCTTGTGGCCTCCTGGAGGCAACTAGCTGTGCAAAAAAAAGACAGCCTGGCGGCCGGCTGTTGCAGTGTTGCCCTCTCAGGCAACACTGAGTGACTGACTGAGCCTCACCGTCTTATATAAAGTTCAGACGGAACTTTGCACGTGTCATAGTGGAGCCCTCAGGATTCCAGAGCCAGCTTTCTGACATCATAATGGGGCCTCAGAGATAAAAGCCTGGGCCCAGGCAGTGTTGGTCAGTGCTGCTCAGCAGGCAGCACTGGACTGGACTGGATTACAGCTGATACAAGGTGTGAAGGAACAAGGGGTGGCTGTGGGCATGCACTTGCTGCCGCTGCCAGTGTTTATCTGCATGGCAGCAGGGCATTTGGGCGTTGCCAGGAAGGCGTTTTTATGTAGATTCCTCCTCTTTCAGCACTGCATTGTGGTGCAAGCAAAAGAAGCAAATCCTGTCTGGCTTCCTCTCCGGCCTTTATTCACCTCCCGTGTAGCTGTGAGTGTGTGAGCCTGCAGGGCCCCATGGAATTGCCTAGAAGTAGGCTGAATCGCTGCAAGGGCTGAACAGCAGTATCGGGCAGGCTCGGGCAACGCGCGGCCCGTTCGGGTTATCGCTTCTCGGCCTTTTGGCTAAGATCAAGTGTAGTATCTGTTCTTATCAGTTTAATATCTGATACGTCCCCTATCTGGGGACCATATATTAAATGGATTTTTAGAACAGGGAGATGGAAATAGAGCTTGCTCTGTCCACTCCACGCATTGACCTGGTATTGCAGTATTTCCAGGACCGGTGCACCCTTTCCTTATGTGTTGACTAAAAGCAGATTCCAAAAGTGTTTTTTGTCTTTGCTATTGTTTCTGTCTTTCTGAAGGGATCTCCCCTTTTAATCCCATTATTTCAACACCTGTTGGACAATGCATGAGTGATAATGAGCTCATTGATTAAATGCAATTAATGAATAGATTGCCACCTCTTGTTGTGTGTCGTCTGTGTTTCTGTGTTTCCGGCATTTCACATTGGAACACCTCATTCACCTTCCTTGTCTTCTCTCCGCCCTCCCTTTTAGGTAAGTTAAAGAGCTGCACCTGAGCCAGCCACTGATTGATTGATTGATTGATTGATTGATTGATTGATGCAGCACAACAGTCAAATAGTGGAGTGGAGTAGGGGAACAGCAAACAGCCAATAAAGCAGCCCGCCCGCTCGCCTGCCCGCCACAATGGACCTACCTGTGTACACTAGATGGATGTGATGGAATGTACTGTCGTCCCTACATTTCAAGAAGAAGTAAGAATTGCAGTTGCAACAAAGCCTTGCTTGCCTACAAAGAGAGCAGCAATTTGGATTTGTTACTATGTTACCTAGAAGAATAACAAACTGTGCAAGGATGGAGGTTGTAGGAGCAAGGAGAAGTTGTCTGTAAAGTTGGTGGATGCCTATTTTCCATTTTGCAGTCCCTTGTCTCCCTCTTGTGGCCTCCTGGAGGCAACTAGCTGTGCAAAAAAAAGACAGCCTGGCGGCCGGCTGTTGCAGTGTTGCCCTCTCAGGCAACACTGAGTGACTGACTGAGCCTCACCGTCTTATATAAAGTTCAGACGGAACTTTGCACGTGTCATAGTGGAGCCCTCAGGATTCCAGAGCCAGCTTTCTGACATCATAATGGGGCCTCAGAGATAAAAGCCTGGGCCCAGGCAGTGTTGGTCAGTGCTGCTCAGCAGGCAGCACTGGACTGGACTGGATTACAGCTGATACAAGGTGTGAAGGAACAAGGGGTGGCTGTGGGCATGCACTTGCTGCCGCTGCCAGTGTTTATCTGCATGGCAGCAGGGCATTTGGGCGTTGCCAGGAAGGCGTTTTTATGTAGATTCCTCCTCTTTCAGCACTGCATTGTGGTGCAAGCAAAAGAAGCAAATCCTGTCTGGCTTCCTCTCCGGCCTTTATTCACCTCCCGTGTAGCTGTGAGTGTGTGAGCCTGCAGGGCCCCATGGAATTGCCTAGAAGTAGGCTGAATCGCTGCAAGGGCTGAACAGCAGTATCGGTCAGGCTCGGGCAACGCGCGGCCCGTTCGGGTTATCGCTTCTCGGCCTTTTGGCTAAGATCAAGTGTAGTATCTGTTCTTATCAGTTTAATATCTGATACGTCCCCTATCTGGGGACCATATATTAAATGGATTTTTAGAACAGGGAGATGGAAATAGAGCTTGCTCTGTCCACTCCACGCATTGACCTGGTATTGCAGTATTTCCAGGACCGGTGCACCCTTTCCTTATGTGTTGACTAAAAGCAGATTCCAAAAGTGTTTTTTGTCTTTGCTATTGTTTCTGTCTTTCTGAAGGGATCTCCCCTTTTAATCCCATTATTTCAACACCTGTTGGACAATGCATGAGTGATAATGAGCTCATTGATTAAATGCAATTAATGAATAGATTGCCACCTCTTGTTGTGTGTCGTCTGTGTTTCTGTGTTTCCGGCATTTCACATTGGAACACCTCATTCACCTTCCTTGTCTTCTCTCCGCCCTCCCTTTTAGGTAAGTTAAAGAGCTGCACCTGAGCCAGCCACTGATTGATTGATTGATTGATTGATTGATTGATTGATTGATTGATTGATTGATTGATTGATGCAGCACAACAGTCAAATAGTGGAGTGGAGTAGGGGAACAGCAAACAGCCAATAAAGCAGCCCGCCCGCTCGCCTGCCCGCCACAATGGACCTACCTGTGTACACTAGATGGATGTGATGGAATGTACTGTCGTCCCTACATTTCAAGAAGAAGTAAGAATTGCAGTTGCAACAAAGCCTTGCTTGCCTACAAAGAGAGCAGCAATTTGGATTTGTTACTATGTTACCTAGAAGAATAACAAACTGTGCAAGGATGGAGGTTGTAGGAGCAAGGAGAAGTTGTCTGTAAAGTTGGTGGATGCCTATTTTCCATTTTGCAGTCCCTTGTCTCCCTCTTGTGGCCTCCTGGAGGCAACTAGCTGTGCAAAAAAAAGACAGCCTGGCGGCCGGCTGTTGCAGTGTTGCCCTCTCAGGCAACACTGAGTGACTGACTGAGCCTCACCGTCTTATATAAAGTTCAGACGGAACTTTGCACGTGTCATAGTGGAGCCCTCAGGATTCCAGAGCCAGCTTTCTGACATCATAATGGGGCCTCAGAGATAAAAGCCTGGGCCCAGGCAGTGTTGGCCAGTGCTGCTCAGCAGGCAGCACTGGACTGGACTGGATTACAGCTGATACAAGGTGTGAAGGAACAAGGGGTGGCTGTGGGCATGCACTTGCTGCCGCTGCCAGTGTTTATCTGCATGGCAGCAGGGCATTTGGGCGTTGCCAGGAAGGCGTTTTTATGTAGATTCCTCCTCTTTCAGCACTGCATTGTGGTGCAAGCAAAAGAAGCAAATCCTGTCTGGCTTCCTCTCCGGCCTTTATTCACCTCCCGTGTAGCTGTGAGTGTGTGAGCCTGCAGGGCCCCATGGAATTGCCTAGAAGTAGGCTGAATCGCTGCAAGGGCTGAACAGCAGTATCGGGCAGGCTCGGGCAACGCGCGGCCCGTTCGGGTTATCGCTTCTCGGCCTTTTGGCTAAGATCAAGTGTAGTATCTGTTCTTATCAGTTTAATATCTGATACGTCCCCTATCTGGGGACCATATATTAAATGGATTTTTAGAACAGGGAGATGGAAATAGAGCTTGCTCTGTCCACTCCACGCATTGACCTGGTATTGCAGTATTTCCAGGACCGGTGCACCCTTTCCTTATGTGTTGACTAAAAGCAGATTCCAAAAGTGTTTTTTGTCTTTGCTATTGTTTCTGTCTTTCTGAAGGGATCTCCCCTTTTAATCCCATTATTTCAACACCTGTTGGACAATGCATGAGTGATAATGAGCTCATTGATTAAATGCAATTAATGAATAGATTGCCACCTCTTGTTGTGTGTCGTCTGTGTTTCTGTGTTTCCGGCATTTCACATTGGAACACCTCATTCACCTTCCTTGTCTTCTCTCCGCCCTCCCTTTTAGGTAAGTTAAAGAGCTGCACCTGAGCCAGCCACTGATTGATTGATTGATTGATTGATTGATTGATTGATTGATTGATTTATTGATTGATTGATGCAGCACAACAGTCAAATAGTGGAGTGGAGTAGGGGAACAGCAAACAGCCAATAAAGCAGCCCGCCCGCTCGCCTGCCCGCCACAATGGACCTACCTGTGTACACTAGATGGATGTGATGGAATGTACTGTCGTCCCTACATTTCAAGAAGAAGTAAGAATTGCAGTTGCAACAAAGCCTTGCTTGCCTACAAAGAGAGCAGCAATTTGGATTTGTTACTATGTTACCTAGAAGAATAACAAACTGTGCAAGGATGGAGGTTGTAGGAGCAAGGAGAAGTTGTCTGTAAAGTTGGTGGATGCCTATTTTCCATTTTGCAGTCCCTTGTCTCCCTCTTGTGGCCTCCTGGAGGCAACTAGCTGTGCAAAAAAAAGACAGCCTGGCGGCCGGCTGTTGCAGTGTTGCCCTCTCAGGCAACACTGAGTGACTGACTGAGCCTCACCGTCTTATATAAAGTTCAGACGGAACTTTGCACGTGTCATAGTGGAGCCCTCAGGATTCCAGAGCCAGCTTTCTGACATCATAATGGGGCCTCAGAGATAAAAGCCTGGGCCCAGGCAGTGTTGGTCAGTGCTGCTCAGCAGGCAGCACTGGACTGGACTGGATTACAGCTGATACAAGGTGTGAAGGAACAAGGGGTGGCTGTGGGCATGCACTTGCTGCCGCTGCCAGTGTTTATCTGCATGGCAGCAGGGCATTTGGGCGTTGCCAGGAAGGCGTTTTTATGTAGATTCCTCCTCTTTCAGCACTGCATTGTGGTGCAAGCAAAAGAAGCAAATCCTGTCTGGCTTCCTCTCCGGCCTTTATTCACCTCCCGTGTAGCTGTGAGTGTGTGAGCCTGCAGGGCCCCATGGAATTGCCTAGAAGTAGGCTGAATCGCTGCAAGGGCTGAACAGCAGTATCGGGCAGGCTCGGGCAACGCGCGGCCCGTTCGGGTTATCGCTTCTCGGCCTTTTGGCTAAGATCAAGTGTAGTATCTGTTCTTATCAGTTTAATATCTGATACGTCCCCTATCTGGGGACCATATATTAAATGGATTTTTAGAACAGGGAGATGGAAATAGAGCTTGCTCTGTCCACTCCACGCATTGACCTGGTATTGCAGTATTTCCAGGACCGGTGCACCCTTTCCTTATGTGTTGACTAAAAGCAGATTCCAAAAGTGTTTTTTGTCTTTGCTATTGTTTCTGTCTTTCTGAAGGGATCTCCCCTTTTAATCCCATTATTTCAACACCTGTTGGACAATGCATGAGTGATAATGAGCTCATTGATTAAATGCAATTAATGAATAGATTGCCACCTCTTGTTGTGTGTCGTCTGTGTTTCTGTGTTTCCGGCATTTCACATTGGAACACCTCATTCACCTTCCTTGTCTTCTCTCCGCCCTCCCTTTTAGGTAAGTTAAAGAGCTGCACCTGAGCCAGCCACTGATTGATTGATTGATTGATTGATTGATTGATTGATTGATTGATTGATTGATTGATGCAGCACAACAGTCAAATAGTGGAGTGGAGTAGGGGAACAGCAAACAGCCAATAAAGCAGCCCGCCCGCTCGCCTGCCCGCCACAATGGACCTACCTGTGTACACTAGATGGATGTGATGGAATGTACTGTCGTCCCTACATTTCAAGAAGAAGTAAGAATTGCAATTGCAACAAAGCCTTGCTTGCCTACAAAGAGAGCAGCAATTTGGATTTGTTACTATGTTACCTAGAAGAATAACAAACTGTGCAAGGATGGAGGTTGTAGGAGCAAAGAGAAGTTGTCTGTAAAGTTGGTGGATGCCTATTTTCCATTTTGCAGTCCCTTGTCTCCCTCTTGTGGCCTCCTGGAGGCAACTAGCTGTGCAAAAAAAAGACAGCCTGGCGGCCGGCTGTTGCAGTGTTGCCCTCTCAGGCAACACTGAGTGACTGACTGAGCCTCACCGTCTTATATAAAGTTCAGACGGAACTTTGCACGTGTCATAGTGGAGCCCTCAGGATTCCAGAGCCAGCTTTCTGACATCATAATGGGGCCTCAGAGATAAAAGCCTGGGCCCAGGCAGTGTTGGTCAGTGCTTCTCAGCAGGCAGCACTGGACTGGACTGGATTACAGCTGATACAAGGTGTGAAGGAACAAGGGGTGGCTGTGGGCATGCACTTGCTGCCGCTGCCAGTGTTTATCTGCATGGCAGCAGGGCATTTGGGCGTTGCCAGGAAGGCGTTTTTATGTAGATTCCTCCTCTTTCAGCACTGCATTGTGGTGCAAGCAAAAGAAGCAAATCCTGTCTGGCTTCCTCTCCGGCCTTTATTCACCTCCCGTGTAGCTGTGAGTGTGTGAGCCTGCAGGGCCCCATGGAATTGCCTAGAAGTAGGCTGAATCGCTGCAAGGGCTGAACAGCAGTATCGGGCAGGCTCGGGCAACGCGCGGCCCGTTCGGGTTATCGCTTCTCGGCCTTTTGGCTAAGATCAAGTGTAGTATCTGTTCTTATCAGTTTAATATCTGATACGTCCCCTATCTGGGGACCATATATTAAATGGATTTTTAGAACAGGGAGATGGAAATAGAGCTTGCTCTGTCCACTCCACGCATTGACCTGGTATTGCAGTATTTCCAGGACCGGTGCACCCTTTCCTTATGTGTTGACTAAAAGCAGATTCCAAAAGTGTTTTTTGTCTTTGCTATTGTTTCTGTCTTTCTGAAGGGATCTCCCCTTTTAATCCCATTATTTCAACACCTGTTGGACAATGCATGAGTGATAATGAGCTCATTGATTAAATGCAATTAATGAATAGATTGCCACCTCTTGTTGTGTGTCGTCTGTGTTTCTGTGTTTCCGGCATTTCACATTGGAACACCTCATTCACCTTCCTTGTCTTCTCTCCGCCCTCCCTTTTAGGTAAGTTAAAGAGCTGCACCTGAGCCAGCCACTGATTGATTGATTGATTGATTGATTGATTGATTGATTGATTGATTGATTGATTGATGCAGCACAACAGTCAAATAGTGGAGTGGAGTAGGGGAACAGCAAACAGCCAATAAAGCAGCCCGCCCGCTCGCCTGCCCGCCACAATGGACCTACCTGTGTACACTAGATGGATGTGATGGAATGTACTGTCGTCCCTACATTTCAAGAAGAAGTAAGAATTGCAGTTGCAACAAAGCCTTGCTTGCCTACAAAGAGAGCAGCAATTTGGATTTGTTACTATGTTACCTAGAAGAATAACAAACTGTGCAAGGATGGAGGTTGTAGGAGCAAGGAGAAGTTGTCTGTAAAGTTGGTGGATGCCTATTTTCCATTTTGCAGTCCCTTGTCTCCCTCTTGTGGCCTCCTGGAGGCAACTAGCTGTGCAAAAAAAAGACAGCCTGGCGGCCGGCTGTTGCAGTGTTGCCCTCTCAGGCAACACTGAGTGACTGACTGAGCCTCACCGTCTTATATAAAGTTCAGACGGAACTTTGCACGTGTCATAGTGGAGCCCTCAGGATTCCAGAGCCAGCTTTCTGACATCATAATGGGGCCTCAGAGATAAAAGCCTGGGCCCAGGCAGTGTTGGTCAGTGCTGCTCAGCAGGCAGCACTGGACTGGACTGGATTACAGCTGATACAAGGTGTGAAGGAACAAGGGGTGGCTGTGGGCATGCACTTGCTGCCGCTGCCAGTGTTTATCTGCATGGCAGCAGGGCATTTGGGCGTTGCCAGGAAGGCGTTTTTATGTAGATTCCTCCTCTTTCAGCACTGCATTGTGGTGCAAGCAAAAGAAGCAAATCCTGTCTGGCTTCCTCTCCGGCCTTTATTCACCTCCCGTGTAGCTGTGAGTGTGTGAGCCTGCAGGGCCCCATGGAATTGCCTAGAAGTAGGCTGAATCGCTGCAAGGGCTGAACAGCAGTATCGGGCAGGCTCGGGCAACGTGCGGCCCGTTCGGGTTATCGCTTCTCGGCCTTTTGGCTAAGATCAAGTGTAGTATCTGTTCTTATCAGTTTAATATCTGATACGTCCCCTATCTGGGGACCATATATTAAATGGATTTTTAGAACAGGGAGATGGAAATAGAGCTTGCTCTGTCCACTCCACGCATTGACCTGGTATTGCAGTATTTCCAGGACCGGTGCACCCTTTCCTTATGTGTTGACTAAAAGCAGATTCCAAAAGTGTTTTTTGTCTTTGCTATTGTTTCTGTCTTTCTGAAGGGATCTCCCCTTTTAATCCCATTATTTCAACACCTGTTGGACAATGCATGAGTGATAATGAGCTCATTGATTAAATGCAATTAATGAATAGATTGCCACCTCTTGTTGTGTGTCGTCTGTGTTTCTGTGTTTCCGGCATTTCACATTGGAACACCTCATTCACCTTCCTTGTCTTCTCTCCGCCCTCCCTTTTAGGTAAGTTAAAGAGCTGCACCTGAGCCAGCCACTGATTGATTGATTGATTGATTGATTGATTGATTGATTGATTGATTGATTGATGCAGCACAACAGTCAAATAGTGGAGTGGAGTAGGGGAACAGCAAACAGCCAATAAAGCAGCCCGCCCGCTCGCCTGCCCGCCACAATGGACCTACCTGTGTACACTAGATGGATGTGATGGAATGTACTGTCGTCCCTACATTTCAAGAAGAAGTAAGAATTGCAGTTGCAACAAAGCCTTGCTTGCCTACAAAGAGAGCAGCAATTTGGATTTGTTACTATGTTACCTAGAAGAATAACAAACTGTGCAAGGATGGAGGTTGTAGGAGCAAGGAGAAGTTGTCTGTAAAGTTGGTGGATGCCTATTTTCCATTTTGCAGTCCCTTGTCTCCCTCTTGTGGCCTCCTGGAGGCAACTAGCTGTGCAAAAAAAAGACAGCCTGGCGGCCGGCTGTTGCAGTGTTGCCCTCTCAGGCAACACTGAGTGACTGACTGAGCCTCACCGTCTTATATAAAGTTCAGACGGAACTTTGCACGTGTCATAGTGGAGCCCTCAGGATTCCAGAGCCAGCTTTCTGACATCATAATGGGGCCTCAGAGATAAAAGCCTGGGCCCAGGCAGTGTTGGTCAGTGCTGCTCAGCAGGCAGCACTGGACTGGACTGGATTACAGCTGATACAAGGTGTGAAGGAACAAGGGGTGGCTGTGGGCATGCACTTGCTGCCGCTGCCAGTGTTTATCTGCATGGCAGCAGGGCATTTGGGCGTTGCCAGGAAGGCGTTTTTATGTAGATTCCTCCTCTTTCAGCACTGCATTGTGGTGCAAGCAAAAGAAGCAAATCCTGTCTGGCTTCCTCTCCGGCCTTTATTCACCTCCCGTGTAGCTGTGAGTGTGTGAGCCTGCAGGGCCCCATGGAATTGCCTAGAAGTAGGCTGAATCGCTGCAAGGGCTGAACAGCAGTATCGGGCAGGCTCGGGCAACGCGCGGCCCGTTCGGGTTATCGCTTCTCGGCCTTTTGGCTAAGATCAAGTGTAGTATCTGTTCTTATCAGTTTAATATCTGATACGTCCCCTATCTGGGGACCATATATTAAATGGATTTTTAGAACAGGGAGATGGAAATAGAGCTTGCTCTGTCCACTCCACGCATTGACCTGGTATTGCAGTATTTCCAGGACCGGTGCACCCTTTCCTTATGTGTTGACTAAAAGCAGATTCCAAAAGTGTTTTTTGTCTTTGCTATTGTTTCTGTCTTTCTGAAGGGATCTCCCCTTTTAATCCCATTATTTCAACACCTGTTGGACAATGCATGAGTGATAATGAGCTCATTGATTAAATGCAATTAATGAATAGATTGCCACCTCTTGTTGTGTGTCGTCTGTGTTTCTGTGTTTCCGGCATTTCACATTGGAACACCTCATTCACCTTCCTTGTCTTCTCTCCGCCCTCCCTTTTAGGTAAGTTAAAGAGCTGCACCTGAGCCAGCCACTGATTGATTGATTGATT
This sequence comes from Rhinoderma darwinii, assembly GCF_050947455.1. Lineage (NCBI taxonomy): Eukaryota > Metazoa > Chordata > Amphibia > Anura > Rhinodermatidae > Rhinoderma > Rhinoderma darwinii. Next base: position 69,450 of record NW_027461795.1, read on the forward strand.
GATTGATTGATTGATTGATTGATTGATTGATTGATTGATGCAGCACAACAGTCAAATAGTGGAGTGGAGTAGGGGAACAGCAAACAGCCAATAAAGCAGCCCGCCCGCTCGCCTGCCCGCCACAATGGACCTACCTGTGTACACTAGATGGATGTGATGGAATGTACTGTCGTCCCTACATTTCAAGAAGAAGTAAGAATTGCAGTTGCAACAAAGCCTTGCTTGCCTACAAAGAGAGCAGCAATTTGGATTTGTTACTATGTTACCTAGAAGAATAACAAACTGTGCAAGGATGGAGGTTGTAGGAGCAAGGAGAAGTTGTCTGTAAAGTTGGTGGATGCCTATTTTCCATTTTGCAGTCCCTTGTCTCCCTCTTGTGGCCTCCTGGAGGCAACTAGCTGTGCAAAAAAAAGACAGCCTGGCGGCCGGCTGTTGCAGTGTTGCCCTCTCAGGCAACACTGAGTGACTGACTGAGCCTCACCGTCTTATATAAAGTTCAGACGGAACTTTGCACGTGTCATAGTGGAGCCCTCAGGATTCCAGAGCCAGCTTTCTGACATCATAATGGGGCCTCAGAGATAAAAGCCTGGGCCCAGGCAGTGTTGGTCAGTGCTGCTCAGCAGGCAGCACTGGACTGGACTGGATTACAGCTGATACAAGGTGTGAAGGAACAAGGGGTGGCTGTGGGCATGCACTTGCTGCCGCTGCCAGTGTTTATCTGCATGGCAGCAGGGCATTTGGGCGTTGCCAGGAAGGCGTTTTTATGTAGATTCCTCCTCTTTCAGCACTGCATTGTGGTGCAAGCAAAAGAAGCAAATCCTGTCTGGCTTCCTCTCCGGCCTTTATTCACCTCCCGTGTAGCTGTGAGTGTGTGAGCCTGCAGGGCCCCATGGAATTGCCTAGAAGTAGGCTGAATCGCTGCAAGGGCTGAACAGCAGTATCGGGCAGGCTCGGGCAACGCGCGGCCCGTTCGGGTTATCGCTTCTCGGCCTTTTGGCTAAGATCAAGTGTAGTATCTGTTCTTATCAGTTTAATATCTGATACGTCCCCTATCTGGGGACCATATATTAAATGGATTTTTAGAACAGGGAGATGGAAATAGAGCTTGCTCTGTCCACTCCACGCATTGACCTGGTATTGCAGTATTTCCAGGACCGGTGCACCCTTTCCTTATGTGTTGACTAAAAGCAGATTCCAAAAGTGTTTTTTGTCTTTGCTATTGTTTCTGTCTTTCTGAAGGGATCTCCCCTTTTAATCCCATTATTTCAACACCTGTTGGACAATGCATGAGTGATAATGAGCTCATTGATTAAATGCAATTAATGAATAGATTGCCACCTCTTGTTGTGTGTCGTCTGTGTTTCTGTGTTTCCGGCATTTCACATTGGAACACCTCATTCACCTTCCTTGTCTTCTCTCCGCCCTCCCTTTTAGGTAAGTTAAAGAGCTGCACCTGAGCCAGCCACTGATTGATTGATTGATTGATTGATTGATTGATTGATTGATTGATTGATGCAGCACAACAGTCAAATAGTGGAGTGGAGTAGGGGAACAGCAAACAGCCAATAAAGCAGCCCGCCCGCTCGCCTGCCCGCCACAATGGACCTACCTGTGTACACTAGATGGATGTGATGGAATGTACTGTCGTCCCTACATTTCAAGAAGAAGTAAGAATTGCAGTTGCAACAAAGCCTTGCTTGCCTACAAAGAGAGCAGCAATTTTGATTTGTTACTATGTTACCTAGAAGAATAACAAACTGTGCAAGGATGGAGGTTGTAGGAGCAAGGAGAAGTTGTCTGTAAAGTTGGTGGATGCCTATTTTCCATTTTGCAGTCCCTTGTCTCCCTCTTGTGGCCTCCTGGAGGCAACTAGCTGTGCAAAAAAAAGACAGCCTGGCGGCCGGCTGTTGCAGTGTTGCCCTCTCAGGCAACACTGAGTGACTGACTGAGCCTCACCGTCTTATATAAAGTTCAGACGGAACTTTGCACGTGTCATAGTGGAGCCCTCAGGATTCCAGAGCCAGCTTTCTGACATCATAATGGGGCCTCAGAGATAAAAGCCTGGGCCCAGGCAGTGTTGGTCAGTGCTGCTCAGCAGGCAGCACTGGACTGGACTGGATTACAGCTGATACAAGGTGTGAAGGAACAAGGGGTGGCTGTGGGCATGCACTTGCTGCCGCTGCCAGTGTTTATCTGCATGGCAGCAGGGCATTTGGGCGTTGCCAGGAAGGCGTTTTTATGTAGATTCCTCCTCTTTCAGCACTGCATTGTGGTGCAAGCAAAAGAAGCAAATCCTGTCTGGCTTCCTCTCCGGCCTTTATTCACCTCCCGTGTAGCTGTGAGTGTGTGAGCCTGCAGGGCCCCATGGAATTGCCTAGAAGTAGGCTGAATCGCTGCAAGGGCTGAACAGCAGTATCGGGCAGGCTCGGGCAACGCGCGGCCCGTTCGGGTTATCGCTTCTCGGCCTTTTGGCTAAGATCAAGTGTAGTATCTGTTCTTATCAGTTTAATATCTGATACGTCCCCTATCTGGGGACCATATATTAAATGGATTTTTAGAACAGGGAGATGGAAATAGAGCTTGCTCTGTCCACTCCACGCATTGACCTGGTATTGCAGTATTTCCAGGACCGGTGCACCCTTTCCTTATGTGTTGACTAAAAGCAGATTCCAAAAGTGTTTTTTGTCTTTGCTATTGTTTCTGTCTTTCTGAAGGGATCTCCCCTTTTAATCCCATTATTTCAACACCTGTTGGACAATGCATGAGTGATAATGAGCTCATTGATTAAATGCAATTAATGAATAGATTGCCACCTCTTGTTGTGTGTCGTCTGTGTTTCTGTATTTCCGGCATTTCACATTGGAACACCTCATTCACCTTCCTTGTCTTCTCTCCGCCCTCCCTTTTAGGTAAGTTAAAGAGCTGCACCTGAGCCAGCCACTGATTGATTGATTGATTGATTGATTGATTGATTGACTGATTGATTGATTGATTGATTGATTGATGCAGCACAACAGTCAAATAGTGGAGTGGAGTAGGGGAACAGCAAACAGCCAATAAAGCAGCCCGCCCGCTCGCCTGCCCGCCACAATGGACCTACCTGTGTACACTAGATGGATGTAATGGAATGTACTGTCGTCCCTACATTTCAAGAAGAAGTAAGAATTGCAGTTGCAACAAAGCCTTGCTTGCCTACAAAGAGAGCAGCAATTTGGATTTGTTACTATGTTACCTAGAAGAATAACAAACTGTGCAAGGATGGAGGTTGTAGGAGCAAGGAGAAGTTGTCTGTAAAGTTGGTGGATGCCTATTTTCCATTTTGCAGTCCCTTGTCTCCCTCTTGTGGCCTCCTGGAGGCAACTAGCTGTGCAAAAAAAAGACAGCCTGGCGGCCGGCTGTTGCAGTGTTGCCCTCTCAGGCAACACTGAGTGACTGACTGAGCCTCACCGTCTTATATAAAGTTCAGACGGAACTTTGCACGTGTCATAGTGGAGCCCTCAGGATTCCAGAGCCAGCTTTCTGACATCATAATGGGGCCTCAGAGATAAAAGCCTGGGCCCAGGCAGTGTTGGTCAGTGCTGCTCAGCAGGCAGCACTGGACTGGACTGGATTACAGCTGATACAAGGTGTGAAGGAACAAGGGGTGGCTGTGGGCATGCACTTGCTGCCGCTGCCAGTGTTTATCTGCATGGCAGCAGGGCATTTGGGCGTTGCCAGGAAGGCGTTTTTATGTAGATTCCTCCTCTTTCAGCACTGCATTGTGGTGCAAGCAAAAGAAGCAAATCCTGTCTGGCTTCCTCTCCGGCCTTTATTCACCTCCCGTGTAGCTGTGAGTGTGTGAGCCTGCAGGGCCCCATGGAATTGCCTAGAAGTAGGCTGAATCGCTGCAAGGGCTGAACAGCAGTATCGGGCAGGCTCGGGCAACGCGCGGCCCGTTCGGGTTATCGCTTCTCGGCCTTTTGGCTAAGATCAAGTGTAGTATCTGTTCTTATCAGTTTAATATCTGATACGTCCCCTATCTGGGGACCATATATTAAATGGATTTTTAGAACAGGGAGATGGAAATAGAGCTTGCTCTGTCCACTCCACGCATTGACCTGGTATTGCAGTATTTCCAGGACCGGTGCACCCTTTCCTTATGTGTTGACTAAAAGCAGATTCCAAAAGTGTTTTTTGTCTTTGCTATTGTTTCTGTCTTTCTGAAGGGATCTCCCCTTTTAATCCCATTATTTCAACACCTGTTGGACAATGCATGAGTGATAATGAGCTCATTGATTAAATGCAATTAATGAATAGATTGCCACCTCTTGTTGTGTGTCGTCTGTGTTTCTGTGTTTCCGGCATTTCACATTGGAACACCTCATTCACCTTCCTTGTCTTCTCTCCGCCCTCCCTTTTAGGTAAGTTAAAGAGCTGCACCTGAGCCAGCCACTGATTGATTGATTGATTGATTGATTGATTGATTGATTGATTGATTGATTGATTGATTGATTGATGCAGCACAACAGTCAAATAGTGGAGTGGAGTAGGGGAACAGCAAACAGCCAATAAAGCAGCCCGCCCGCTCGCCTGCCCGCCACAATGGACCTACCTGTGTACACTAGATGGATGTGATGGAATGTACTGTCGTCCCTACATTTCAAGAAGAAGTAAGAATTGCAGTTGCAACAAAGCCTTGCTTGCCTACAAAGAGAGCAGCAATTTGGATTTGTTACTATGTTACCTAGAAGAATAACAAACTGTGCAAGGATGGAGGTTGTAGGAGCAAGGAGAAGTTGTCTGTAAAGTTGGTGGATGCCTATTTTCCATTTTGCAGTCCCTTGTCTCCCTCTTGTGGCCTCCTGGAGGCAACTAGCTGTGCAAAAAAAAGACAGCCTGGCGGCCGGCTGTTGCAGTGTTGCCCTCTCAGGCAACACTGAGTGACTGACTGAGCCTCACCGTCTTATATAAAGTTCAGACGGAACTTTGCACGTGTCATAGTGGAGCCCTCAGGATTCCAGAGCCAGCTTTCTGACATCATAATGGGGCCTCAGAGATAAAAGCCTGGGCCCAGGCAGTGTTGGTCAGTGCTGCTCAGCAGGCAGCACTGGACTGGACTGGATTACAGCTGATACAAGGTGTGAAGGAACAAGGGGTGGCTGTGGGCATGCACTTGCTGCCGCTGCCAGTGTTTATCTGCATGGCAGCAGGGCATTTGGGCGTTGCCAGGAAGGCGTTTTTATGTAGATTCCTCCTCTTTCAGCACTGCATTGTGGTGCAAGCAAAAGAAGCAAATCCTGTCTGGCTTCCTCTCCGGCCTTTATTCACCTCCCGTGTAGCTGTGAGTGTGTGAGCCTGCAGGGCCCCATGGAATTGCCTAGAAGTAGGCTGAATCGCTGCAAGGGCTGAACAGCAGTATCGGGCAGGCTCGGGCAACGCGCGGCCCGTTCGGGTTATCGCTTCTCGGCCTTTTGGCTAAGATCAAGTGTAGTATCTGTTCTTATCAGTTTAATATCTGATACGTCCCCTATCTGGGGACCATATATTAAATGGATTTTTAGAACAGGGAGATGGAAATAGAGCTTGCTCTGTCCACTCCACGCATTGACCTGGTATTGCAGTATTTCCAGGACCGGTGCACCCTTTCCTTATGTGTTGACTAAAAGCAGATTCCAAAAGTGTTTTTTGTCTTTGCTATTGTTTCTGTCTTTCTGAAGGGATCTCCCCTTTTAATCCCATTATTTCAACACCTGTTGGACAATGCATGAGTGATAATGAGCTCATTGATTAAATGCAATTAATGAATAGATTGCCACCTCTTGTTGTGTGTCGTCTGTGTTTCTGTGTTTCCGGCATTTCACATTGGAACACCTCATTCACCTTCCTTGTCTTCTCTCCGCCCTCCCTTTTAGGTAAGTTAAAGAGCTGCACCTGAGCCAGCCACTGATTGATTGATTGATTGATTGATTGATTGATTGATTGATTGATTGATGCAGCACAACAGTCAAATAGTGGAGTGGAGTAGGGGAACAGCAAACAGCCAATAAAGCAGCCCGCCCGCTCGCCTGCCCGCCACAATGGACCTACCTGTGTACACTAGATGGATGTGATGGAATGTACTGTCGTCCCTACATTTCAAGAAGAAGTAAGAATTGCAGTTGCAACAAAGCCTTGCTTGCCTACAAAGAGAGCAGCAATTTGGATTTGTTACTATGTTACCTAGAAGAATAACAAACTGTGCAAGGATGGAGGTTGTAGGAGCAAGGAGAAGTTGTCTGTAAAGTTGGTGGATGCCTATTTTCCATTTTGCAGTCCCTTGTCTCCCTCTTGTGGCCTCCTGGAGGCAACTAGCTGTGCAAAAAAAAGACAGCCTGGCGGCCGGCTGTTGCAGTGTTGCCCTCTCAGGCAACACTGAGTGACTGACTGAGCCTCACCGTCTTATATAAAGTTCAGACGGAACTTTGCACGTGTCATAGTGGAGCCCTCAGGATTCCAGAGCCAGCTTTCTGACATCATAATGGGGCCTCAGAGATAAAAGCCTGGGCCCAGGCAGTGTTGGTCAGTGCTGCTCAGCAGGCAGCACTGGACTGGACTGGATTACAGCTGATACAAGGTGTGAAGGAACAAGGGGTGGCTGTGGGCATGCACTTGCTGCCGCTGCCAGTGTTTATCTGCATGGCAGCAGGGCATTTGGGCGTTGCCAGGAAGGCGTTTTTATGTAGATTCCTCCTCTTTCAGCACTGCATTGTGGTGCAAGCAAAAGAAGCAAATCCTGTCTGGCTTCCTCTCCGGCCTTTATTCACCTCCCGTGTAGCTGTGAGTGTGTGAGCCTGCAGGGCCCCATGGAATTGCCTAGAAGTAGGCTGAATCGCTGCAAGGGCTGAACAGCAGTATCGGGCAGGCTCGGGCAACGCGCGGCCCGTTCGGGTTATCGCTTCTCGGCCTTTTGGCTAAGATCAAGTGTAGTATCTGTTCTTATCAGTTTAATATCTGATACGTCCCCTATCTGGGGACCATATATTAAATGGATTTTTAGAACAGGGAGATGGAAATAGAGCTTGCTCTGTCCACTCCACGCATTGACCTGGTATTGCAGTATTTCCAGGACCGGTGCACCCTTTCCTTATGTGTTGACTAAAAGCAGATTCCAAAAGTGTTTTTTGTCTTTGCTATTGTTTCTGTCTTTCTGAAGGGATCTCCCCTTTTAATCCCATTATTTCAACACCTGTTGGACAATGCATGAGTGATAATGAGCTCATTGATTAAATGCAATTAATGAATAGATTGCCACCTCTTGTTGTGTGTCGTCTGTGTTTCTGTGTTTCCGGCATTTCACATTGGAACACCTCATTCACCTTCCTTGTCTTCTCTCCGCCCTCCCTTTTAGGTAAGTTAAAGAGCTGCACCTGAGCCAGCCACTGATTGATTGATTGATTGATTGATTGATTGATTGATTGATGCAGCACAACAGTCAAATAGTGGAGTGGAGTAGGGGAACAGCAAACAGCCAATAAAGCAGCCCGCCCGCTCGCCTGCCCGCCACAATGGACCTACCTGTGTACACTAGATGGATGTGATGGAATGTACTGTCGTCCCTACATTTCAAGAAGAAGTAAGAATTGCAGTTGCAACAAAGCCTTGCTTGCCTACAAAGAGAGCAGCAATTTGGATTTGTTACTATGTTACCTAGAAGAATAACAAACTGTGCAAGGATGGAGGTTGTAGGAGCAAGGAGAAGTTGTCTGTAAAGTTGGTGGATGCCTATTTTCCATTTTGCAGTCCCTTGTCTCCCTCTTGTGGCCTCCTGGAGGCAACTAGCTGTGCAAAAAAAAGACAGCCTGGCGGCCGGCTGTTGCAGTGTTGCCCTCTCAGGCAACACTGAGTGACTGACTGAGCCTCACCGTCTTATATAAAGTTCAGACGGAACTTTGCACGTGTCATAGTGGAGCCCTCAGGATTCCAGAGCCAGCTTTCTGACATCATAATGGGGCCTCAGAGATAAAAGCCTGGGCCCAGGCAGTGTTGGTCAGTGCTGCTCAGCAGGCAGCACTGGACTGGACTGGATTACAGCTGATACAAGGTGTGAAGGAACAAGGGGTGGCTGTGGGCATGCACTTGCTGCCGCTGCCAGTGTTTATCTGCATGGCAGCAGGGCATTTGGGCGTTGCCAGGAAGGCGTTTTTATGTAGATTCCTCCTCTTTCAGCACTGCATTGTGGTGCAAGCAAAAGAAGCAAATCCTGTCTGGCTTCCTCTCCGGCCTTTATTCACCTCCCGTGTAGCTGTGAGTGTGTGAGCCTGCAGGGCCCCATGGAATTGCCTAGAAGTAGGCTGAATCGCTGCAAGGGCTGAACAGCAGTATCGGGCAGGCTCGGGCAACGCGCGGCCCGTTCGGGTTATCGCTTCTCGGCCTTTTGGCTAAGATCAAGTGTAGTATCTGTTCTTATCAGTTTAATATCTGATACGTCCCCTATCTGGGGACCATATATTAAATGGATTTTTAGAACAGGGAGATGGAAATAGAGCTTGCTCTGTCCACTCCACGCATTGACCTGGTATTGCAGTATTTCCAGGACCGGTGCACCCTTTCCTTATGTGTTGACTAAAAGCAGATTCCAAAAGTGTTTTTTGTCTTTGCTATTGTTTCTGTCTTTCTGAAGGGATCTCCCCTTTTAATCCCATTATTTCAACACCTGTTGGACAATGCATGAGTGATAATGAGCTCATTGATTAAATGCAATTAATGAATAGATTGCCACCTCTTGTTGTGTGTCGTCTGTGTTTCTGTGTTTCCGGCATTTCACATTGGAACACCTCATTCACCTTCCTTGTCTTCTCTCCGCCCTCCCTTTTAGGTAAGTTAAAGAGCTGCACCTGAGCCAGCCACTGATTGATTGATTGATTGATTGATTGATTGATTGATTGATTGATTGATTGATTGATTGATGCAGCACAACAGTCAAATAGTGGAGTGGAGTAGGGGAACAGCAAACAGCCAATAAAGCAGCCCGCCCGCTCGCCTGCCCGCCACAATGGACCTACCTGTGTACACTAGATGGATGTGATGGAATGTACTGTCGTCCCTACATTTCAAGAAGAAGTAAGAATTGCAGTTGCAACAAAGCCTTGCTTGCCTACAAAGAGAGCAGCAATTTGGATTTGTTACTATGTTACCTAGAAGAATAACAAACTGTGCAAGGATGGAGGTTGTAGGAGCAAGGAGAAGTTGTCTGTAAAGTTGGTGGATGCCTATTTTCCATTTTGCAGTCCCTTGTCTCCCTCTTGTGGCCTCCTGGAGGCAACTAGCTGTGCAAAAAAAAGACAGCCTGGCGGCCGGCTGTTGCAGTGTTGCCCTCTCAGGCAACACTGAGTGACTGACTGAGCCTCACCGTCTTATATAAAGTTCAGACGGAACTTTGCACGTGTCATAGTGGAGCCCTCAGGATTCCAGAGCCAGCTTTCTGACATCATAATGGGGCCTCAGAGATAAAAGCCTGGGCCCAGGCAGTGTTGGTCAGTGCTGCTCAGCAGGCAGCACTGGACTGGACTGGATTACAGCTGATACAAGGTGTGAAGGAACAAGGGGTGGCTGTGGGCATGCACTTGCTGCCGCTGCCAGTGTTTATCTGCATGGCAGCAGGGCATTTGGGCGTTGCCAGGAAGGCGTTTTTATGTAGATTCCTCCTCTTTCAGCACTGCATTGTGGTGCAAGCAAAAGAAGCAAATCCTGTCTGGCTTCCTCTCCGGCCTTTATTCACCTCCCGTGTAGCTGTGAGTGTGTGAGCCTGCAGGGCCCCATGGAATTGCCTAGAAGTAGGCTGAATCGCTGCAAGGGCTGAACAGCAGTATCGGGCAGGCTCTGGCAACGCGCGGCCCGTTCGGGTTATCGCTTCTCGGCCTTTTGGCTAAGATCAAGTGTAGTATCTGTTCTTATCAGTTTAATATCTGATACGTCCCCTATCTGGGGACCATATATTAAATGGATTTTTAGAACAGGGAGATGGAAATAGAGCTTGCTCTGTCCACTCCACGCATTGACCTGGTATTGCAGTATTTCCAGGACCGGTGCACCCTTTCCTTATGTGTTGACTAAAAGCAGATTCCAAAAGTGTTTTTTGTCTTTGCTATTGTTTCTGTCTTTCTGAAGGGATCTCCCCTTTTAATCCCATTATTTCAACACCTGTTGGACAATGCATGAGTGATAATGAGCTCATTGATTAAATGCAATTAATGAATAGATTGCCACCTCTTGTTGTGTGTCGTCTGTGTTTCTGTGTTTCCGGCATTTCACATTGGAACACCTCATTCACCTTCCTTGTCTTCTCTCCGCCCTCCCTTTTAGGTAAGTTAAAGAGCTGCACCTGAGCCAGCCACTGATTGATTGATTGATTGATTGATTGATTGATTGATGCAGCACAACAGTCAAATAGTGGAGTGGAGTAGGGGAACAGCAAACAGCCAATAAAGCAGCCCGCCCGCTCGCCTGCCCGCCACAATGGACCTACCTGTGTACACTAGATGGATGTGATGGAATGTACTGTCGTCCCTACATTTCAAGAAGAAGTAAGAATTGCAGTTGCAACAAAGCCTTGCTTGCCTACAAAGAGAGCAGCAATTTGGATTTGTTACTATGTTACCTAGAAGAATAACAAACTGTGCAAGGATGGAGGTTGTAGGAGCAAGGAGAAGTTGTCTGTAAAGTTGGTGGATGCCTATTTTCCATTTTGCAGTCCCTTGTCTCCCTCTTGTGGCCTCCTGGAGGCAACTAGCTGTGCAAAAAAAAGACAGCCTGGCGGCCGGCTGTTGCAGTGTTGCCCTCTCAGGCAACACTGAGTGACTGACTGAGCCTCACCGTCTTATATAAAGTTCAGACGGAACTTTGCACGTGTCATAGTGGAGCCCTCAGGATTCCAGAGCCAGCTTTCTGACATCATAATGGGGCCTCAGAGATAAAAGCCTGGGCCCAGGCAGTGTTGGTCAGTGCTGCTCAGCAGGCAGCACTGGACTGGACTGGATTACAGCTGATACAAGGTGTGAAGGAACAAGGGGTGGCTGTGGGCATGCACTTGCTGCCGCTGCCAGTGTTTATCTGCATGGCAGCAGGGCATTTGGGCGTTGCCAGGAAGGCGTTTTTATGTAGATTCCTCCTCTTTCAGCACTGCATTGTGGTGCAAGCAAAAGAAGCAAGTCCTGTCTGGCTTCCTCTCCGGCCTTTATTCACCTCCCGTGTAGCTGTGAGTGTGTGAGCCTGCAGGGCCCCATGGAATTGCCTAGAAGTAGGCTGAATCGCTGCAAGGGCTGAACAGCAGTATCGGGCAGGCTCGGGCAACGCGCGGCCCGTTCAGGTTATCGCTTCTCGGCCTTTTGGCTAAGATCAAGTGTAGTATCTGTTCTTATCAGTTTAATATCTGATACGTCCCCTATCTGGGGACCATATATTAAATGGATTTTTAGAACAGGGAGATGGAAATAGAGCTTGCTCTGTCCACTCCACGCATTGACCTGGTATTGCAGTATTTCCAGGACCGGTGCACCCTTTCCTTATGTGTTGACTAAAAGCAGATTCCAAAAGTGTTTTTTGTCTTTGCTATTGTTTCTGTCTTTCTGAAGGGATCTCCCCTTTTAATCCCATTATTTCAACACCTGTTGGACAATGCATGAGTGATAATGAGCTCATTGATTAAATGCAATTAATGAATAGATTGCCACCTCTTGTTGTGTGTCGTCTGTGTTTCTGTGTTTCCGGCATTTCACATTGGAACACCTCATTCACCTTCCTTGTCTTCTCTCCGCCCTCCCTTTTAGGTAAGTTAAAGAGCTGCACCTGAGCCAGCCACTGATTGATTGATTGATTGATTGATTGATTGATTGATTGATTGATTGATTGATTGATGCAGCACAACAGTCAAATAGTGGAGTGGAGTAGGGGAACAGCAAACAGCCAATAAAGCAGCCCGCCCGCTCGCCTGCCCGCCACAATGGACCTACCTGTGTACACTAGATGGATGTGATGGAATGTACTGTCGTCCCTACATTTCAAGAAGAAGTAAGAATTGCAGTTGCAACAAAGCCTTGCTTGCCTACAAAGAGAGCAGCAATTTGGATTTGTTACTATGTTACCTAGAAGAATAACAAACTGTGCAAGGATGGAGGTTGTAGGAGCAAGGAGAAGTTGTCTGTAAAGTTGGTGGATGCCTATTTTCCATTTTGCAGTCCCTTGTCTCCCTCTTGTGGCCTCCTGGAGGCAACTAGCTGTGCAAAAAAAAGACAGCCTGGCGGCCGGCTGTTGCAGTGTTGCCCTCTCAGGCAACACTGAGTGACTGACTGAGCCTCACCGTCTTATATAAAGTTCAGACGGAACTTTGCACGTGTCATAGTGGAGCCCTCAGGATTCCAGAGCCAGCTTTCTGACATCATAATGGGGCCTCAGAGATAAAAGCCTGGGCCCAGGCAGTGTTGGTCAGTGCTGCTCAGCAGGCAGCACTGGACTGGACTGGATTACAGCTGATACAAGGTGTGAAGGAACAAGGGGTGGCTGTGGGCATGCACTTGCTGCCGCTGCCAGTGTTTATCTGCATGGCAGCAGGGCATTTGGGCGTTGCCAGGAAGGCGTTTTTATGTAGATTCCTCCTCTTTCAGCACTGCATTGTGGTGCAAGCAAAAGAAGCAAATCCTGTCTGGCTTCCTCTCCGGCCTTTATTCACCTCCCGTGTAGCTGTGAGTGTGTGAGCCTGCAGGGCCCCATGGAATTGCCTAGAAGTAGGCTGAATCGCTGCAAGGGCTGAACAGCAGTATCGGGCAGGCTCTGGCAACGCGCGGCCCGTTCGGGTTATCGCTTCTCGGCCTTTTGGCTAAGATCAAGTGTAGTATCTGTTCTTATCAGTTTAATATCTGATACGTCCCCTATCTGGGGACCATATATTAAATGGATTTTTAGAACAGGGAGATGGAAATAGAGCTTGCTCTGTCCACTCCACGCATTGACCTGGTATTGCAGTATTTCCAGGACCGGTGCACCCTTTCCTTATGTGTTGACTAAAAGCAGATTCCAAAAGTGTTTTTTGTCTTTGCTATTGTTTCTGTCTTTCTGAAGGGATCTCCCCTTTTAATCCCATTATTTCAACACCTGTTGGACAATGCATGAGTGATAATGAGCTCATTGATTAAATGCAATTAATGAATAGATTGCCACCTCTTGTTGTGTGTCGTCTGTGTTTCTGTGTTTCCGGCATTTCACATTGGAACACCTCATTCACCTTCCTTGTCTTCTCTCCGCCCTCCCTTTTAGGTAAGTTAAAGAGCTGCACCTGAGCCAGCCACTGATTGATTGATTGATTGATTGATTGATTGATTGATGCAGCACAACAGTCAAATAGTGGAGTGGAGTAGGGGAACAGCAAACAGCCAATAAAGCAGCCCGCCCGCTCGCCTGCCCGCCACAATGGACCTACCTGTGTACACTAGATGGATGTGATGGAATGTACTGTCGTCCCTACATTTCAAGAAGAAGTAAGAATTGCAGTTGCAACAAAGCCTTGCTTGCCTACAAAGAGAGCAGCAATTTGGATTTGTTACTATGTTACCTAGAAGAATAACAAACTGTGCAAGGATGGAGGTTGTAGGAGCAAGGAGAAGTTGTCTGTAAAGTTGGTGGATGCCTATTTTCCATTTTGCAGTCCCTTGTCTCCCTCTTGTGGCCTCCTGGAGGCAACTAGCTGTGCAAAAAAAAGACAGCCTGGCGGCCGGCTGTTGCAGTGTTGCCCTCTCAGGCAACACTGAGTGACTGACTGAGCCTCACCGTCTTATATAAAGTTCAGACGGAACTTTGCACGTGTCATAGTGGAGCCCTCAGGATTCCAGAGCCAGCTTTCTGACATCATAATGGGGCCTCAGAGATAAAAGCCTGGGCCCAGGCAGTGTTGGTCAGTGCTGCTCAGCAGGCAGCACTGGACTGGACTGGATTACAGCTGATACAAGGTGTGAAGGAACAAGGGGTGGCTGTGGGCATGCACTTGCTGCCGCTGCCAGTGTTTATCTGCATGGCAGCAGGGCATTTGGGCGTTGCCAGGAAGGCGTTTTTATGTAGATTCCTCCTCTTTCAGCACTGCATTGTGGTGCAAGCAAAAGAAGCAAGTCCTGTCTGGCTTCCTCTCCGGCCTTTATTCACCTCCCGTGTAGCTGTGAGTGTGTGAGCCTGCAGGGCCCCATGGAATTGCCTAGAAGTAGGCTGAATCGCTGCAAGGGCTGAACAGCAGTATCGGGCAGGCTCGGGCAACGCGCGGCCCGTTCAGGTTATCGCTTCTCGGCCTTTTGGCTAAGATCAAGTGTAGTATCTGTTCTTATCAGTTTAATATCTGATACGTCCCCTATCTGGGGACCATATATTAAATGGATTTTTAGAACAGGGAGATGGAAATAGAGCTTGCTCTGTCCACTCCACGCATTGACCTGGTATTGCAGTATTTCCAGGACCGGTGCACCCTTTCCTTATGTGTTGACTAAAAGCAGATTCCAAAAGTGTTTTTTGTCTTTGCTATTGTTTCTGTCTTTCTGAAGGGATCTCCCCTTTTAATCCCATTATTTCAACACCTGTTGGACAATGCATGAGTGATAATGAGCTCATTGATTAAATGCAATTAATGAATAGATTGCCACCTCTTGTTGTGTGTCGTCTGTGTTTCTGTGTTTCCGGCATTTCACATTGGAACACCTCATTCACCTTCCTTGTCTTCTCTCCGCCCTCCCTTTTAGGTAAGTTAAAGAGCTGCACCTGAGCCAGCCACTGATTGATTGATTGATTGATTGATTGATTGATTGATTGATTGATTGATTGATTGATGCAGCACAACAGTCAAATAGTGGAGTGGAGTAGGGGAACAGCAAACAGCCAATAAAGCAGCCCGCCCGCTCGCCTGCCCGCCACAATGGACCTACCTGTGTACACTAGATGGATGTGATGGAATGTACTGTCGTCCCTACATTTCAAGAAGAAGTAAGAATTGCAGTTGCAACAAAGCCTTGCTTGCCTACAAAGAGAGCAGCAATTTGGATTTGTTACTATGTTACCTAGAAGAATAACAAACTGTGCAAGGATGGATGTTGTAGGAGCAAGGAGAAGTTGTCTGTAAAGTTGGTGGATGCCTATTTTCCATTTTGCAGTCCCTTGTCTCCCTCTTGTGGCCTCCTGGAGGCAACTAGCTGTGCAAAAAAAAGACAGCCTGGCGGCCGGCTGTTGCAGTGTTGCCCTCTCAGGCAACACTGAGTGACTGACTGAGCCTCACCGTCTTATATAAAGTTCAGACGGAACTTTGCACGTGTCATAGTGGAGCCCTCAGGATTCCAGAGCCAGCTTTCTGACATCATAATGGGGCCTCAGAGATAAAAGCCTGGGCCCAGGCAGTGTTGGTCAGTGCTGCTCAGCAGGCAGCACTGGACTGGACTGGATTACAGCTGATACAAGGTGTGAAGGAACAAGGGGTGGCTGTGGGCATGCACTTGCTGCCGCTGCCAGTGTTTATCTGCATGGCAGCAGGGCATTTGGGCGTTGCCAGGAAGGCGTTTTTATGTAGATTCCTCCTCTTTCAGCACTGCATTGTGGTGCAAGCAAAAGAAGCAAATCCTGTCTGGCTTCCTCTCCGGCCTTTATTCACCTCCCGTGTAGCTGTGAGTGTGTGAGCCTGCAGGGCCCCATGGAATTGCCTAGAAGTAGGCTGAATCGCTGCAAGGGCTGAACAGCAGTATCGGGCAGGCTCGGGCAACGCGCGGCCCGTTCGGGTTATCGCTTCTCGGCCTTTTGGCTAAGATCAAGTGTAGTATCTGTTCTTATCAGTTTAATATCTGATACGTCCCCTATCTGGGGACCATATATTAAATGGATTTTTAGAACAGGGAGATGGAAATAGAGCTTGCTCTGTCCACTCCACGCATTGACCTGGTATTGCAGTATTTCCAGGACCGGTGCACCCTTTCCTTATGTGTTGACTAAAAGCAGATTCCAAAAGTGTTTTTTGTCTTTGCTATTGTTTCTGTCTTTCTGAAGGGATCTCCCCTTTTAATCCCATTATTTCAACACCTGTTGGACAATGCATGAGTGATAATGAGCTCATTGATTAAATGCAATTAATGAATAGATTGCCACCTCTTGTTGTGTGTCGTCTGTGTTTCTGTGTTTCCGGCATTTCACATTGGAACACCTCATTCACCTTCCTTGTCTTCTCTCCGCCCTCCCTTTTAGGTAAGTTAAAGAGCTGCACCTGAGCCAGCCACTGATTGATTGATTGATTGATTGATTGATGCAGCACAACAGTCAAATAGTGGAGTGGAGTAGGGGAACAGCAAACAGCCAATAAAGCAGCCCGCCCGCTCGCCTGCCCGCCACAATGGACCTACCTGTGTACACTAGATGGATGTGATGGAATGTACTGTCGTCCCTACATTTCAAGAAGAAGTAAGAATTGCAGTTGCAACAAAGCCTTGCTTGCCTACAAAGAGAGCAGCAATTTGGATTTGTTACTATGTTACCTAGAAGAATAACAAACTGTGCAAGGATGGAGGTTGTAGGAGCAAGGAGAAGTTGTCTGTAAAGTTGGTGGATGCCTATTTTCCATTTTGCAGTCCCTTGTCTCCCTCTTGTGGCCTCCTGGAGGCAACTAGCTGTGCAAAAAAAAGACAGCCTGGCGGCCGGCTGTTGCAGTGTTGCCCTCTCAGGCAACACTGAGTGACTGACTGAGCCTCACCGTCTTATATAAAGTTCAGACGGAACTTTGCACGTGTCATAGTGGAGCCCTCAGGATTCCAGAGCCAGCTTTCTGACATCATAATGGGGCCTCAGAGATAAAAGCCTGGGCCCAGGCAGTGTTGGTCAGTGCTGCTCAGCAGGCAGCACTGGACTGGACTGGATTACAGCTGATACAAGGTGTGAAGGAACAAGGGGTGGCTGTGGGCATGCACTTGCTGCCGCTGCCAGTGTTTATCTGCATGGCAGCAGGGCATTTGGGCGTTGCCAGGAAGGCGTTTTTATGTAGATTCCTCCTCTTTCAGCACTGCATTGTGGTGCAAGCAAAAGAAGCAAATCCTGTCTGGCTTCCTCTCCGGCCTTTATTCACCTCCCGTGTAGCTGTGAGTGTGTGAGCCTGCAGGGCCCCATGGAATTGCCTAGAAGTAGGCTGAATCGCTGCAAGGGCTGAACAGCAGTATCGGGCAGGCTCGGGCAACGCGCGGCCCGTTCGGGTTATCGCTTCTCGGCCTTTTGGCTAAGATCAAGTGTAGTATCTGTTCTTATCAGTTTAATATCTGATACGTCCCCTATCTGGGGACCATATATTAAATGGATTTTTAGAACAGGGAGATGGAAATAGAGCTTGCTCTGTCCACTCCACGCATTGACCTGGTATTGCAGTATTTCCAGGACCGGTGCACCCTTTCCTTATGTGTTGACTAAAAGCAGATTCCAAAAGTGTTTTTTGTCTTTGCTATTGTTTCTGTCTTTCTGAAGGGATCTCCCCTTTTAATCCCATTATTTCAACACCTGTTGGACAATGCATGAGTGATAATGAGCTCATTGATTAAATGCAATTAATGAATAGATTGCCACCTCTTGTTGTGTGTCGTCTGTGTTTCTGTGTTTCCGGCATTTCACATTGGAACACCTCATTCACCTTCCTTGTCTTCTCTCCGCCCTCCCTTTTAGGTAAGTTAAAGAGCTGCACCTGAGCCAGCCACTGATTGATTGATTGATTGATTGATTGATTGATTGATTGATTGATTGATTGATTGATTGATGCAGCACAACAGTCAAATAGTGGAGTGGAGTAGGGGAACAGCAAACAGCCAATAAAGCAGCCCGCCCGCTCGCCTGCCCGCCACAATGGACCTACCTGTGTACACTAGATGGATGTGATGGAATGTACTGTCGTCCCTACATTTCAAGAAGAAGTAAGAATTGCAGTTGCAACAAAGCCTTGCTTGCCTACAAAGAGAGCAGCAATTTGGATTTGTTACTATGTTACCTAGAAGAATAACAAACTGTGCAAGGATGGAGGTTGTAGGAGCAAGGAGAAGTTGTCTGTAAAGTTGGTGGATGCCTATTTTCCATTTTGCAGTCCCTTGTCTCCCTCTTGTGGCCTCCTGGAGGCAACTAGCTGTGCAAAAAAAAGACAGCCTGGCGGCCGGCTGTTGCAGTGTTGCCCTCTCAGGCAACACTGAGTGACTGACTGAGCCTCACCGTCTTATATAAAGTTCAGACGGAACTTTACACGTGTCATAGTGGAGCCCTCAGGATTCCAGAGCCAGCTTTCTGACATCATAATGGGGCCTCAGAGATAAAAGCCTGGGCCCAGGCAGTGTTGGTCAGTGCTGCTCAGCAGGCAGCACTGGACTGGACTGGATTACAGCTGATACAAGGTGTGAAGGAACAAGGGGTGGCTGTGGGCATGCACTTGCTGCCGCTGCCAGTGTTTATCTGCATGGCAGCAGGGCATTTGGGCGTTGCCAGGAAGGCGTTTTTATGTAGATTCCTCCTCTTTCAGCACTGCATTGTGGTGCAAGCAAAAGAAGCAAATCCTGTCTGGCTTCCTCTCCGGCCTTTATTCACCTCCCGTGTAGCTGTGAGTGTGTGAGCCTGCAGGGCCCCATGGAATTGCCTAGAAGTAGGCTGAATCGCTGCAAGGGCTGAACAGCAGTATCGGGCAGGCTCGGGCAACGCGCGGCCCGTTCGGGTTATCGCTTCTCGGCCTTTTGGCTAAGATCAAGTGTAGTATCTGTTCTTATCAGTTTAATATCTGATACGTCCCCTATCTGGGGACCATATATTAAATGGATTTTTAGAACAGGGAGATGGAAATAGAGCTTGCTCTGTCCACTCCACGCATTGACCTGGTATTGCAGTATTTCCAGGACCGGTGCACCCTTTCCTTATGTGTTGACTAAAAGCAGATTCCAAAAGTGTTTTTTGTCTTTGCTATTGTTTCTGTCTTTCTGAAGGGATCTCCCCTTTTAATCCCATTATTTCAACACCTGTTGGACAATGCATGAGTGATAATGAGCTCATTGATTAAATGCAATTAATGAATAGATTGCCACCTCTTGTTGTGTGTCGTCTGTGTTTCTGTGTTTCCGGCATTTCACATTGGAACACCTCATTCACCTTCCTTGTCTTCTCTCCGCCCTCCCTTTTAGGTAAGTTAAAGAGCTGCACCTGAGCCAGCCACTGATTGATTGATTGATTGATTGATTGATTGATTGATTGATTGATTGATTGATTGATTGATTGATGCAGCACAACAGTCAAATAGTGGAGTGGAGTAGGGGAACAGCAAACAGCCAATAAAGCAGCCCGCCCGCTCGCCTGCCCGCCACAATGGACCTACCTGTGTACACTAGATGGATGTGATGGAATGTACTGTCGTCCCTACATTTCAAGAAGAAGTAAGAATTGCAGTTGCAACAAAGCCTTGCTTGCCTACAAAGAGAGCAGCAATTTGGATTTGTTACTATGTTACCTAGAAGAATAACAAACTGTGCAAGGATGGAGGTTGTAGGAGCAAGGAGAAGTTGTCTGTAAAGTTGGTGGATGCCTATTTTCCATTTTGCAGTCCCTTGTCTCCCTCTTGTGGCCTCCTGGAGGCAACTAGCTGTGCAAAAAAAAGACAGCCTGGCGGCCGGCTGTTGCAGTGTTGCCCTCTCAGGCAACACTGAGTGACTGACTGAGCCTCACCGTCTTATATAAAGTTCAGACGGAACTTTGCACGTGTCATAGTGGAGCCCTCAGGATTCCAGAGCCAGCTTTCTGACATCATAATGGGGCCTCAGAGATAAAAGCCTGGGCCCAGGCAGTGTTGGTCAGTGCTGCTCAGCAGGCAGCACTGGACTGGACTGGATTACAGCTGATACAAGGTGTGAAGGAACAAGGGGTGGCTGTGGGCATGCACTTGCTGCCGCTGCCAGTGTTTATCTGCATGGCAGCAGGGCATTTGGGCGTTGCCAGGAAGGCGTTTTTATGTAGATTCCTCCTCTTTCAGCACTGCATTGTGGTGCAAGCAAAAGAAGCAAATCCTGTCTGGCTTCCTCTCCGGCCTTTATTCACCTCCCGTGTAGCTGTGAGTGTGTGAGCCTGCAGGGCCCCATGGAATTGCCTAGAAGTAGGCTGAATCGCTGCAAGGGCTGAACAGCAGTATCGGGCAGGCTCGGGCAACGCGCGGCCCGTTCGGGTTATCGCTTCTCGGCCTTTTGGCTAAGATCAAGTGTAGTATCTGTTCTTATCAGTTTAATATCTGATACGTCCCCTATCTGGGGACCATATATTAAATGGATTTTTAGAACAGGGAGATGGAAATAGAGCTTGCTCTGTCCACTCCACGCATTGACCTGGTATTGCAGTATTTCCAGGACCGGTGCACCCTTTCCTTATGTGTTGACTAAAAGCAGATTCCAAAAGTGTTTTTTGTCTTTGCTATTGTTTCTGTCTTTCTGAAGGGATCTCTGATTAAATGCAATTAATGAATAGATTGCCACCTCTTGTTGTGTGTCGTCTGTGTTTCTGTGTTTCCGGCATTTCACATTGGAACACCTCATTCACCTTCCTTGTCTTCTCTCCGCCCTCCCTTTTAGGTAAGTTAAAGAGCTGCACCTGAGCCAGCCACTGATTGATTGATTGATTGATTGATTGATTGATTGATTGATTGATTGATTGATTGATGCAGCACAACAGTCAAATAGTGGAGTGGAGTAGGGGAACAGCAAACAGCCAATAAAGCAGCCCGCCCGCTCGCCTGCCCGCCACAATGGACCTACCTGTGTACACTAGATGGATGTGATGGAATGTACTGTCGTCCCTACATTTCAAGAAGAAGTAAGAATTGCAGTTGCAACAAAGCCTTGCTTGCCTACAAAGAGAGCAGCAATTTGGATTTGTTACTATGTTACCTAGAAGAATAACAAACTGTGCAAGGATGGAGGTTGTAGGAGCAAGGAGAAGTTGTCTGTAAAGTTGGTGGATGCCTATTTTCCATTTTGCAGTCCCTTGTCTCCCTCTTGTGGCCTCCTGGAGGCAACTAGCTGTGCAAAAAAAAGACAGCCTGGCGGCCGGCTGTTGCAGTGTTGCCCTCTCAGGCAACACTGAGTGACTGACTGAGCCTCACCGTCTTATATAAAGTTCAGACGGAACTTTGCACGTGTCATAGTGGAGCCCTCAGGATTCCAGAGCCAGCTTTCTGACATCATAATGGGGCCTCAGAGATAAAAGCCTGGGCCCAGGCAGTGTTGGTCAGTGCTGCTCAGCAGGCAGCACTGGACTGGACTGGATTACAGCTGATACAAGGTGTGAAGGAACAAGGGGTGGCTGTGGGCATGCACTTGCTGCCGCTGCCAGTGTTTATCTGCATGGCAGCAGGGCATTTGGGCGTTGCCAGGAAGGCGTTTTTATGTAGATTCCTCCTCTTTCAGCACTGCATTGTGGTGCAAGCAAAAGAAGCAAATCCTGTCTGGCTTCCTCTCCGGCCTTTATTCACCTCCCGTGTAGCTGTGAGTGTGTGAGCCTGCAGGGCCCCATGGAATTGCCTAGAAGTAGGCTGAATCGCTGCAAGGGCTGAACAGCAGTATCGGGCAGGTTCGGGCAACGCGCGGCCCGTTCGGGTTATCGCTTCTCGGCCTTTTGGCTAAGATCAAGTGTAGTATCTGTTCTTATCAGTTTAATATCTGATACGTCCCCTATCTGGGGACCATATATTAAATGGATTTTTAGAACAGGGAGATGGAAATAGAGCTTGCTCTGTCCACTCCACGCATTGACCTGGTATTGCAGTATTTCCAGGACCGGTGCACCCTTTCCTTATGTGTTGACTAAAAGCAGATTCCAAAAGTGTTTTTTGTCTTTGCTATTGTTTCTGTCTTTCTGAAGGGATCTCCCCTTTTAATCCCATTATTTCAACACCTGTTGGACAATGCATGAGTGATAATGAGCTCATTGATTAAATGCAATTAATGAATAGATTGCCACCTCTTGTTGTGTGTCGTCTGTGTTTCTGTGTTTCCGGCATTTCACATTGGAACACCTCATTCACCTTCCTTGTCTTCTCTCCGCCCTCCCTTTTAGGTAAGTTAAAGAGCTGCACCTGAGCCAGCCACTGATTGATTGATTGATTGATTGATTGATTGATTGATTGATGCAGCACAACAGTCAAATAGTGGAGTGGAGTAGGGGAACAGCAAACAGCCAATAAAGCAGCCCGCCCGCTCGCCTGCCCGCCACAATGGACCTACCTGTGTACACTAGATGGATGTGATGGAATGTACTGTCGTCCCTACATTTCAAGAAGAAGTAAGAATTGCAGTTGCAACAAAGCCTTGCTTGCCTACAAAGAGAGCAGCAATTTGGATTTGTTACTATGTTACCTAGAAGAATAACAAACTGTGCAAGGATGGAGGTTGTAGGAGCAAGGAGAAGTTGTCTGTAAAGTTGGTGGATGCCTATTTTCCATTTTGCAGTCCCTTGTCTCCCTCTTGTGGCCTCCTGGAGGCAACTAGCTGTGCAAAAAAAAGACAGCCTGGCGGCCGGCTGTTGCAGTGTTGCCCTCTCAGGCAACACTGAGTGACTGACTGAGCCTCACCGTCTTATATAAAGTTCAGACGGAACTTTGCACGTGTCATAGTGGAGCCCTCAGGATTCCAGAGCCAGCTTTCTGACATCATAATGGGGCCTCAGAGATAAAAGCCTGGGCCCAGGCAGTGTTGGTCAGTGCTGCTCAGCAGGCAGCACTGGACTGGACTGGATTACAGCTGATACAAGGTGTGAAGGAACAAGGGGTGGCTGTGGGCATGCACTTGCTGCCGCTGCCAGTGTTTATCTGCATGGCAGCAGGGCATTTGGGCGTTGCCAGGAAGGCGTTTTTATGTAGATTCCTCCTCTTTCAGCACTGCATTGTGGTGCAAGCAAAAGAAGCAAATCCTGTCTGGCTTCCTCTCCGGCCTTTATTCACCTCCCGTGTAGCTGTGAGTGTGTGAGCCTGCAGGGCCCCATGGAATTGCCTAGAAGTAGGCTGAATCGCTGCAAGGGCTGAACAGCAGTATCGGGCAGGCTCGGGCAACGCGCGGCCCGTTCGGGTTATCGCTTCTCGGCCTTTTGGCTAAGATCAAGTGTAGTATCTGTTCTTATCAGTTTAATATCTGATACGTCCCCTATCTGGGGACCATATATTAAATGGATTTTTAGAACAGGGAGATGGAAATAGAGCTTGCTCTGTCCACTCCACGCATTGACCTGGTATTGCAGTATTTCCAGGACCGGTGCACCCTTTCCTTATGTGTTGACTAAAAGCAGATTCCAAAAGTGTTTTTTGTCTTTGCTATTGTTTCTGTCTTTCTGAAGGGATCTCCCCTTTTAATCCCATTATTTCAACACCTGTTGGACAATGCATGAGTGATAATGAGCTCATTGATTAAATGCAATTAATGAATAGATTGCCACCTCTTGTTGTGTGTCGTCTGTGTTTCTGTGTTTCCGGCATTTCACATTGGAACACCTCATTCACCTTCCTTGTCTTCTCTCCGCCCTCCCTTTTAGGTAAGTTAAAGAGCTGCACCTGAGCCAGCCACTGATTGATTGATTGATTGATTGATTGATTGATTGATTGATTGATTGATTGATTGATTGATTGATGCAGCACAACAGTCAAATAGTGGAGTGGAGTAGGGGAACAGCAAACAGCCAATAAAGCAGCCCGCCCGCTCGCCTGCCCGCCACAATGGACCTACCTGTGTACACTAGATGGATGTGATGGAATGTACTGTCGTCCCTACATTTCAAGAAGAAGTAAGAATTGCAGTTGCAACAAAGCCTTGCTTGCCTACAAAGAGAGCAGCAATTTGGATTTGTTACTATGTTACCTAGAAGAATAACAAACTGTGCAAGGATGGAGGTTGTAGGAGCAAGGAGAAGTTGTCTGTAAAGTTGGTGGATGCCTATTTTCCATTTTGCAGTCCCTTGTCTCCCTCTTGTGGCCTCCTGGAGGCAACTAGCTGTGCAAAAAAAAGACAGCCTGGCGGCCGGCTGTTGCAGTGTTGCCCTCTCAGGCAACACTGAGTGACTGACTGAGCCTCACCGTCTTATATAAAGTTCAGACGGAACTTTGCACGTGTCATAGTGGAGCCCTCAGGATTCCAGAGCCAGCTTTCTGACATCATAATGGGGCCTCAGAGATAAAAGCCTGGGCCCAGGCAGTGTTGGTCAGTGCTGCTCAGCAGGCAGCACTGGACTGGACTGGATTACAGCTGATACAAGGTGTGAAGGAACAAGGGGTGGCTGTGGGCATGCACTTGCTGCCGCTGCCAGTGTTTATCTGCATGGCAGCAGGGCATTTGGGCGTTGCCAGGAAGGCGTTTTTATGTAGATTCCTCCTCTTTCAGCACTGCATTGTGGTGCAAGCAAAAGAAGCAAATCCTGTCTGGCTTCCTCTCCGGCCTTTATTCACCTCCCGTGTAGCTGTGAGTGTGTGAGCCTGCAGGGCCCCATGGAATTGCCTAGAAGTAGGCTGAATCGCTGCAAGGGCTGAACAGCAGTATCGGGCAGGCTCGGGCAACGCGCGGCCCGTTCGGGTTATCGCTTCTCGGCCTTTTGGCTAAGATCAAGTGTAGTATCTGTTCTTATCAGTTTAATATCTGATACGTCCCCTATCTGGGGACCATATATTAAATGGATTTTTAGAACAGGGAGATGGAAATAGAGCTTGCTCTGTCCACTCCACGCATTGACCTGGTATTGCAGTATTTCCAGGACCGGTGCACCCTTTCCTTATGTGTTGACTAAAAGCAGATTCCAAAAGTGTTTTTTGTCTTTGCTATTGTTTCTGTCTTTTTGAAGGGATCTCCCCTTTTAATCCCATTATTTCAACACCTGTTGGACAATGCATGAGTGATAATGAGCTCATTGATTAAATGCAATTAATGAATAGATTGCCACCTCTTGTTGTGTGTCGTCTGTGTTTCTGTGTTTCCGGCATTTCACATTGGAACACCTCATTCACCTTCCTTGTCTTCTCTCCGCCCTCCCTTTTAGGTAAGTTAAAGAGCTGCACCTGAGCCAGCCACTGATTGATTGATTGATTGATTGATTGATTGATTGATTGATTGATTGATTGATTGATTGATTGATTGATTGATTGATGCAGCACAACAGTCAAATAGTGGAGTGGAGTAGGGGAACAGCAAACAGCCAATAAAGCAGCCCGCCCGCTCGCCTGCCCGCCACAATGGACCTACCTGTGTACACTAGATGGATGTGATGGAATGTACTGTCGTCCCTACATTTCAAGAAGAAGTAAGAATTGCAGTTGCAACAAAACCTTGCTTGCCTACAAAGAGAGCAGCAATTTGGATTTGTTACTATGTTACCTAGAAGAATAACAAACTGTGCAAGGATGGAGGTTGTAGGAGCAAGGAGAAGTTGTCTGTAAAGTTGGTGGATGCCTATTTTCCATTTTGCAGTCCCTTGTCTCCCTCTTGTGGCCTCCTGGAGGCAACTAGCTGTGCAAAAAAAAGACAGCCTGGCGGCCGGCTGTTGCAGTGTTGCCCTCTCAGGCAACACTGAGTGACTGACTGAGCCTCACCGTCTTATATAAAGTTCAGACGGAACTTTGCACGTGTCATAGTGGAGCCCTCAGGATTCCAGAGCCAGCTTTCTGACATCATAATGGGGCCTCAGAGATAAAAGCCTGGGCCCAGGCAGTGTTGGTCAGTGCTGCTCAGCAGGCAGCACTGGACTGGACTGGATTACAGCTGATACAAGGTGTGAAGGAACAAGGGGTGGCTGTGGGCATGCACTTGCTGCCGCTGCCAGTGTTTATCTGCATGGCAGCAGGGCATTTGGGCGTTGCCAGGAAGGCGTTTTTATGTAGATTCCTCCTCTTTCAGCACTGCATTGTGGTGCAAGCAAAAGAAGCAAATCCTGTCTGGCTTCCTCTCCGGCCTTTATTCACCTCCCGTGTAGCTGTGAGTGTGTGAGCCTGCAGGGCCCCATGGAATTGCCTAGAAGTAGGCTGAATCGCTGCAAGGGCTGAACAGCAGTATCGGGCAGGTTCGGGCAACGCGCGGCCCGTTCGGGTTATCGCTTCTCGGCCTTTTGGCTAAGATCAAGTGTAGTATCTGTTCTTATCAGTTTAATATCTGATACGTCCCCTATCTGGGGACCATATATTAAATGGATTTTTAGAACAGGGAGATGGAAATAGAGCTTGCTCTGTCCACTCCACGCATTGACCTGGTATTGCAGTATTTCCAGGACCGGTGCACCCTTTCCTTATGTGTTGACTAAAAGCAGATTCCAAAAGTGTTTTTTGTCTTTGCTATTGTTTCTGTCTTTCTGAAGGGATCTCCCCTTTTAATCCCATTATTTCAACACCTGTTGGACAATGCATGAGTGATAATGAGCTCATTGATTAAATGCAATTAATGAATAGATTGCCACCTCTTGTTGTGTGTCGTCTGTGTTTCTGTGTTTCCGGCATTTCACATTGGAACACCTCATTCACCTTCCTTGTCTTCTCTCCGCCCTCCCTTTTAGGTAAGTTAAAGAGCTGCACCTGAGCCAGCCACTGATTGATTGATTGATTGATTGATTGATTGATTGATTGATTGATTGATGCAGCACAACAGTCAAATAGTGGAGTGGAGTAGGGGAACAGCAAACAGCCAATAAAGCAGCCCGCCCGCTCGCCTGCCCGCCACAATGGACCTACCTGTGTACACTAGATGGATGTGATGGAATGTACTGTCGTCCCTACATTTCAAGAAGAAGTAAGAATTGCAGTTGCAACAAAGCCTTGCTTGCCTACAAAGAGAGCAGCAATTTGGATTTGTTACTATGTTACCTAGAAGAATAACAAACTGTGCAAGGATGGAGGTTGTAGGAGCAAGGAGAAGTTGTCTGTAAAGTTGGTGGATGCCTATTTTCCATTTTGCAGTCCCTTGTCTCCCTCTTGTGGCCTCCTGGAGGCAACTAGCTGTGCAAAAAAAAGACAGCCTGGCGGCCGGCTGTTGCAGTGTTGCCCTCTCAGGCAACACTGAGTGACTGACTGAGCCTCACCGTCTTATATAAAGTTCAGACGGAACTTTGCACGTGTCATAGTGGAGCCCTCAGGATTCCAGAGCCAGCTTTCTGACATCATAATGGGGCCTCAGAGATAAAAGCCTGGGCCCAGGCAGTGTTGGTCAGTGCTGCTCAGCAGGCAGCACTGGACTGGACTGGATTACAGCTGATACAAGGTGTGAAGGAACAAGGGGTGGCTGTGGGCATGCACTTGCTGCCGCTGCCAGTGTTTATCTGCATGGCAGCAGGGCATTTGGGCGTTGCCAGGAAGGCGTTTTTATGTAGATTCCTCCTCTTTCAGCACTGCATTGTGGTGCAAGCAAAAGAAGCAAATCCTGTCTGGCTTCCTCTCCGGCCTTTATTCACCTCCCGTGTAGCTGTGAGTGTGTGAGCCTGCAGGGCCCCATGGAATTGCCTAGAAGTAGGCTGAATCGCTGCAAGGGCTGAACAGCAGTATCGGGCAGGCTCGGGCAACGCGCGGCCCGTTCGGGTTATCGCTTCTCGGCCTTTTGGCTAAGATCAAGTGTAGTATCTGTTCTTATCAGTTTAATATCTGATACGTCCCCTATCTGGGGACCATATATTAAATGGATTTTTAGAACAGGGAGATGGAAATAGAGCTTGCTCTGTCCACTCCACGCATTGACCTGGTATTGCAGTATTTCCAGGACCGGTGCACCCTTTCCTTATGTGTTGACTAAAAGCAGATTCCAAAAGTGTTTTTTGTCTTTGCTATTGTTTCTGTCTTTCTGAAGGGATCTCCCCTTTTAATCCCATTATTTCAACACCTGTTGGACAATGCATGAGTGATAATGAGCTCATTGATTAAATGCAATTAATGAATAGATTGCCACCTCTTGTTGTGTGTCGTCTGTGTTTCTGTGTTTCCGGCATTTCACATTGGAACACCTCATTCACCTTCCTTGTCTTCTCTCCGCCCTCCCTTTTAGGTAAGTTAAAGAGCTGCACCTGAGCCAGCCACTGATTGATTGATTGATTGATTGATTGATTGATTGATTGATTGATGCAGCACAACAGTCAAATAGTGGAGTGGAGTAGGGGAACAGCAAACAGCCAATAAAGCAGCCCGCCCGCTCGCCTGCCCGCCACAATGGACCTACCTGTGTACACTAGATGGATGTGATGGAATGTACTGTCGTCCCTACATTTCAAGAAGAAGTAAGAATTGCAGTTGCAACAAAGCCTTGCTTGCCTACAAAGAGAGCAGCAATTTGGATTTGTTACTATGTTACCTACAAGAATAACAAACTGTGCAAGGATGGAGGTTGTAGGAGCAAGGAGAAGTTGTCTGTAAAGTTGGTGGATGCCTATTTTCCATTTTGCAGTCCCTTGTCTCCCTCTTGTGGCCTCCTGGAGGCAACTAGCTGTGCAAAAAAAAGACAGCCTGGCGGCCGGCTGTTGCAGTGTTGCCCTCTCAGGCAACACTGAGTGACTGACTGAGCCTCACCGTCTTATATAAAGTTCAGACGGAACTTTGCACGTGTCATAGTGGAGCCCTCAGGATTCCAGAGCCAGCTTTCTGACATCATAATGGGGCCTCAGAGATAAAAGCCTGGGCCCAGGCAGTGTTGGTCAGTGCTGCTCAGCAGGCAGCACTGGACTGGACTGGATTACAGCTGATACAAGGTGTGAAGGAACAAGGGGTGGCTGTGGGCATGCACTTGCTGCCGCTGCCAGTGTTTATCTGCATGGCAGCAGGGCATTTGGGCGTTGCCAGGAAGGCGTTTTTATGTAGATTCCTCCTCTTTCAGCACTGCATTGTGGTGCAAGCAAAAGAAGCAAATCCTGTCTGGCTTCCTCTCCGGCCTTTATTCACCTCCCGTGTAGCTGTGAGTGTGTGAGCCTGCAGGGCCCCATGGAATTGCCTAGAAGTAGGCTGAATCGCTGCAAGGGCTGAACAGCAGTATCGGGCAGGCTCGGGCAACGCGCGGCCCGTTCGGGTTATCGCTTCTCGGCCTTTTGGCTAAGATCAAGTGTAGTATCTGTTCTTATCAGTTTAATATCTGATACGTCCCCTATCTGGGGACCATATATTAAATGGATTTTTAGAACAGGGAGATGGAAATAGAGCTTGCTCTGTCCACTCCACGCATTGACCTGGTATTGCAGTATTTCCAGGACCGGTGCACCCTTTCCTTATGTGTTGACTAAAAGCAGATTCCAAAAGTGTTTTTTGTCTTTGCTATTGTTTCTGTCTTTCTGAAGGGATCTCCCCTTTTAATCCCATTATTTCAACACCTGTTGGACAATGCATGAGTGATAATGAGCTCATTGATTAAATGCAATTAATGAATAGATTGCCACCTCTTGTTGTGTGTCGTCTGTGTTTCTGTGTTTCCGGCATTTCACATTGGAACACCTCATTCACCTTCCTTGTCTTCTCTCCGCCCTCCCTTTTAGGTAAGTTAAAGAGCTGCACCTGAGCCAGCCACTGATTGATTGATTGATTGATTGATTGATTGATTGATTGATTGATTGATTGATTGATTGATGCAGCACAACAGTCAAATAGTGGAGTGGAGTAGGGGAACAGCAAACAGCCAATAAAGCAGCCCGCCCGCTCGCCTGCCCGCCACAATGGACCTACCTGTGTACACTAGATGGATGTGATGGAATGTACTGTCGTCCCTACATTTCAAGAAGAAGTAAGAATTGCAGTTGCAACAAAGCCTTGCTTGCCTACAAAGAGAGCAGCAATTTGGATTTGTTACTATGTTACCTAGAAGAATAACAAACTGTGCAAGGATGGAGGTTGTAGGAGCAAGGAGAAGTTGTCTGTAAAGTTGGTGGATGCCTATTTTCCATTTTGCAGTCCCTTGTCTCCCTCTTGTGGCCTCCTGGAGGCAACTAGCTGTGCAAAAAAAAGACAGCCTGGCGGCCGGCTGTTGCAGTGTTGCCCTCTCAGGCAACACTGAGTGACTGACTGAGCCTCACCGTCTTATATAAAGTTCAGACGGAACTTTGCACGTGTCATAGTGGAGCCCTCAGGATTCCAGAGCCAGCTTTCTGACATCATAATGGGGCCTCAGAGATAAAAGCCTGGGCCCAGGCAGTGTTGGTCAGTGCTGCTCAGCAGGCAGCACTGGACTGGACTGGATTACAGCTGATACAAGGTGTGAAGGAACAAGGGGTGGCTGTGGGCATGCACTTGCTGCCGCTGCCAGTGTTTATCTGCATGGCAGCAGGGCATTTGGGCGTTGCCAGGAAGGCGTTTTTATGTAGATTCCTCCTCTTTCAGCACTGCATTGTGGTGCAAGCAAAAGAAGCAAATCCTGTCTGGCTTCCTCTCCGGCCTTTATTCACCTCCCGTGTAGCTGTGAGTGTGTGAGCCTGCAGGGCCCCATGGAATTGCCTAGAAGTAGGCTGAATCGCTGCAAGGGCTGAACAGCAGTATCGGGCAGGCTCGGGCAACGCGCGGCCCGTTCGGGTTATCGCTTCTCGGCCTTTTGGCTAAGATCAAGTGTAGTATCTGTTCTTATCAGTTTAATATCTGATACGTCCCCTATCTGGGGACCATATATTAAATGGATTTTTAGAACAGGGAGATGGAAATAGAGCTTGCTCTGTCCACTCCACGCATTGACCTGGTATTGCAGTATTTCCAGGACCGGTGCACCCTTTCCTTATGTGTTGACTAAAAGCAGATTCCAAAAGTGTTTTTTGTCTTTGCTATTGTTTCTGTCTTTCTGAAGGGATCTCCCCTTTTAATCCCATTATTTCAACACCTGTTGGACAATGCATGAGTGATAATGAGCTCATTGATTAAATGCAATTAATGAATAGATTGCCACCTCTTGTTGTGTGTCGTCTGTGTTTCTGTGTTTCCGGCATTTCACATTGGAACACCTCATTCACCTTCCTTGTCTTCTCTCCGCCCTCCCTTTTAGGTAAGTTAAAGAGCTGCACCTGAGCCAGCCACTGATTGATTGATTGATTGATTGATTGATTGATTGATTGATTGATTGATTGATTGATTTATTGATTGATTGATGCAGCACAACAGTCAAATAGTGGAGTGGAGTAGGGGAACAGCAAACAGCCAATAAAGCAGCCCGCCCGCTCGCCTGCCCGCCACAATGGACCTACCTGTGTACACTAGATGGATGTGATGGAATGTACTGTCGTCCCTACATTTCAAGAAGAAGTAAGAATTGCAGTTGCAACAAAGCCTTGCTTGCCTACAAAGAGAGCAGCAATTTGGATTTGTTACTATGTTACCTAGAAGAATAACAAACTGTGCAAGGATGGAGGTTGTAGGAGCAAGGAGAAGTTGTCTGTAAAGTTGGTGGATGCCTATTTTCCATTTTGCAGTCCCTTGTCTCCCTCTTGTGGCCTCCTGGAGGCAACTAGCTGTGCAAAAAAAAGACAGCCTGGCGGCCGGCTGTTGCAGTGTTGCCCTCTCAGGCAACACTGAGTGACTGACTGAGCCTCACCGTCTTATATAAAGTTCAGACGGAACTTTGCACGTGTCATAGTGGAGCCCTCAGGATTCCAGAGCCAGCTTTCTGACATCATAATGGGGCCTCAGAGATAAAAGCCTGGGCCCAGGCAGTGTTGGTCAGTGCTGCTCAGCAGGCAGCACTGGACTGGACTGGATTACAGCTGATACAAGGTGTGAAGGAACAAGGGGTGGCTGTGGGCATGCACTTGCTGCCGCTGCCAGTGTTTATCTGCATGGCAGCAGGGCATTTGGGCGTTGCCAGGAAGGCGTTTTTATGTAGATTCCTCCTCTTTCAGCACTGCATTGTGGTGCAAGCAAAAGAAGCAAATCCTGTCTGGCTTCCTCTCCGGCCTTTATTCACCTCCCGTGTAGCTGTGAGTGTGTGAGCCTGCAGGGCCCCATGGAATTGCCTAGAAGTAGGCTGAATCGCTGCAAGGGCTGAACAGCAGTATCGGGCAGGCTCGGGCAACGCGCGGCCCGTTCGGGTTATCGCTTCTCGGCCTTTTGGCTAAGATCAAGTGTAGTATCTGTTCTTATCAGTTTAATATCTGATACGTCCCCTATCTGGGGACCATATATTAAATGGATTTTTAGAACAGGGAGATGGAAA
The DNA here is from genome assembly GCF_050947455.1 of Rhinoderma darwinii. Classification (NCBI taxonomy): domain Eukaryota; kingdom Metazoa; phylum Chordata; class Amphibia; order Anura; family Rhinodermatidae; genus Rhinoderma; species Rhinoderma darwinii. The sequence continues at coordinate 101,576 of NW_027461795.1, forward strand.
TAGAGCTTGCTCTGTCCACTCCACGCATTGACCTGGTATTGCAGTATTTCCAGGACCGGTGCACCCTTTCCTTATGTGTTGACTAAAAGCAGATTCCAAAAGTGTTTTTTGTCTTTGCTATTGTTTCTGTCTTTCTGAAGGGATCTCCCCTTTTAATCCCATTATTTCAACACCTGTTGGACAATGCATGAGTGATAATGAGCTCATTGATTAAATGCAATTAATGAATAGATTGCCACCTCTTGTTGTGTGTCGTCTGTGTTTCTGTGTTTCCGGCATTTCACATTGGAACACCTCATTCACCTTCCTTGTCTTCTCTCCGCCCTCCCTTTTAGGTAAGTTAAAGAGCTGCACCTGAGCCAGCCACTGATTGATTGATTGATTGATTGATTGATTGATTGATTGATGCAGCACAACAGTCAAATAGTGGAGTGGAGTAGGGGAACAGCAAACAGCCAATAAAGCAGCCCGCCCGCTCGCCTGCCCGCCACAATGGACCTACCTGTGTACACTAGATGGATGTGATGGAATGTACTGTCATCCCTACATTTCAAGAAGAAGTAAGAATTGCAGTTGCAACAAAGCCTTGCTTGCCTACAAAGAGAGCAGCAATTTGGATTTGTTACTATGTTACCTAGAAGAATAACAAACTGTGCAAGGATGGAGGTTGTAGGAGCAAGGAGAAGTTGTCTGTAAAGTTGGTGGATGCCTATTTTCCATTTTGCAGTCCCTTGTCTCCCTCTTGTGGCCTCCTGGAGGCAACTAGCTGTGCAAAAAAAAGACAGCCTGGCGGCCGGCTGTTGCAGTGTTGCCCTCTCAGGCAACACTGAGTGACTGACTGAGCCTCACCGTCTTATATAAAGTTCAGACGGAACTTTGCACGTGTCATAGTGGAGCCCTCAGGATTCCAGAGCCAGCTTTCTGACATCATAATGGGGCCTCAGAGATAAAAGCCTGGGCCCAGGCAGTGTTGGTCAGTGCTGCTCAGCAGGCAGCACTGGACTGGACTGGATTACAGCTGATACAAGGTGTGAAGGAACAAGGGGTGGCTGTGGGCATGCACTTGCTGCCGCTGCCAGTGTTTATCTGCATGGCAGCAGGGCATTTGGGCGTTGCCAGGAAGGCGTTTTTATGTAGATTCCTCCTCTTTCAGCACTGCATTGTGGTGCAAGCAAAAGAAGCAAATCCTGTCTGGCTTCCTCTCCGGCCTTTATTCACCTCCCGTGTAGCTGTGAGTGTGTGAGCCTGCAGGGCCCCATGGAATTGCCTAGAAGTAGGCTGAATCGCTGCAAGGGCTGAACAGCAGTATCGGGCAGGCTCGGGCAACGCGCGGCCCGTTCGGGTTATCGCTTCTCGGCCTTTTGGCTAAGATCAAGTGTAGTATCTGTTCTTATCAGTTTAATATCTGATACGTCCCCTATCTGGGGACCATATATTAAATGGATTTTTAGAACAGGGAGATGGAAATAGAGCTTGCTCTGTCCACTCCACGCATTGACCTGGTATTGCAGTATTTCCAGGACCGGTGCACCCTTTCCTTATGTGTTGACTAAAAGCAGATTCCAAAAGTGTTTTTTGTCTTTGCTATTGTTTCTGTCTTTCTGAAGGGATCTCCCCTTTTAATCCCATTATTTCAACACCTGTTGGACAATGCATGAGTGATAATGAGCTCATTGATTAAATGCAATTAATGAATAGATTGCCACCTCTTGTTGTGTGTCGTCTGTGTTTCTGTGTTTCCGGCATTTCACATTGGAACACCTCATTCACCTTCCTTGTCTTCTCTCCGCCCTCCCTTTTAGGTAAGTTAAAGAGCTGCACCTGAGCCAGCCACTGATTGATTGATTGATTGATTGATTGATTGATTGATTGATTGATTGATTGATGCAGCACAACAGTCAAATAGTGGAGTGGAGTAGGGGAACAGCAAACAGCCAATAAAGCAGCCCGCCCGCTCGCCTGCCCGCCACAATGGACCTACCTGTGTACACTAGATGGATGTGATGGAATGTACTGTCGTCCCTACATTTCAAGAAGAAGTAAGAATTGCAGTTGCAACAAAGCCTTGCTTGCCTACAAAGAGAGCAGCAATTTGGATTTGTTACTATGTTACCTAGAAGAATAACAAACTGTGCAAGGATGGAGGTTGTAGGAGCAAGGAGAAGTTGTCTGTAAAGTTGGTGGATGCCTATTTTCCATTTTGCAGTCCCTTGTCTCCCTCTTGTGGCCTCCTGGAGGCAACTAGCTGTGCAAAAAAAAGACAGCCTGGCGGCCGGCTGTTGCAGTGTTGCCCTCTCAGGCAACACTGAGTGACTGACTGAGCCTCACCGTCTTATATAAAGTTCAGACGGAACTTTGCACGTGTCATAGTGGAGCCCTCAGGATTCCAGAGCCAGCTTTCTGACATCATAATGGGGCCTCAGAGATAAAAGCCTGGGCTCAGGCAGTGTTGGTCAGTGCTGCTCAGCAGGCAGCACTGGACTGGACTGGATTACAGCTGATACAAGGTGTGAAGGAACAAGGGGTGGCTGTGGGCATGCACTTGCTGCCGCTGCCAGTGTTTATCTGCATGGCAGCAGGGCATTTGGGCGTTGCCAGGAAGGCGTTTTTATGTAGATTCCTCCTCTTTCAGCACTGCATTGTGGTGCAAGCAAAAGAAGCAAATCCTGTCTGGCTTCCTCTCCGGCCTTTATTCACCTCCCGTGTAGCTGTGAGTGTGTGAGCCTGCAGGGCCCCATGGAATTGCCTAGAAGTAGGCTGAATCGCTGCAAGGGCTGAACAGCAGTATCGGGCAGGCTCGGGCAACGCGCGGCCCGTTCGGGTTATCGCTTCTCGGCCTTTTGGCTAAGATCAAGTGTAGTATCTGTTCTTATCAGTTTAATATCTGATACGTCCCCTATCTGGGGACCATATATTAAATGGATTTTTAGAACAGGGAGATGGAAATAGAGCTTGCTCTGTCCACTCCACGCATTGACCTGGTATTGCAGTATTTCCAGGACCGGTGCACCCTTTCCTTATGTGTTGACTAAAAGCAGATTCCAAAAGTGTTTTTTGTCTTTGCTATTGTTTCTGTCTTTCTGAAGGGATCTCCCCTTTTAATCCCATTATTTCAACACCTGTTGGACAATGCATGAGTGATAATGAGCTCATTGATTAAATGCAATTAATGAATAGATTGCCACCTCTTGTTGTGTGTCGTCTGTGTTTCTGTGTTTCCGGCATTTCACATTGGAACACCTCATTCACCTTCCTTGTCTTCTCTCCGCCCTCCCTTTTAGGTAAGTTAAAGAGCTGCACCTGAGCCAGCCACTGATTGATTGATTGATTGATTGATTGATTGATTGATTGATTGATTGATTGATTGATTGATTGATGCAGCACAACAGTCAAATAGTGGAGTGGAGTAGGGGAACAGCAAACAGCCAATAAAGCAGCCCGCCCTCTCGCCTGCCCGCCACAATGGACCTACCTGTGTACACTAGATGGATGTGATGGAATGTACTGTCGTCCCTACATTTCAAGAAGAAGTAAGAATTGCAGTTGCAACAAAGCCTTGCTTGCCTACAAAGAGAGCAGCAATTTGGATTTGTTACTATGTTACCTAGAAGAATAACAAACTGTGCAAGGATGGAGGTTGTAGGAGCAAGGAGAAGTTGTCTGTAAAGTTGGTGGATGCCTATTTTCCATTTTGCAGTCCCTTGTCTCCCTCTTGTGGCCTCCTGGAGGCAACTAGCTGTGCAAAAAAAAGACAGCCTGGCGGCCGGCTGTTGCAGTGTTGCCCTCTCAGGCAACACTGAGTGACTGACTGAGCCTCACCGTCTTATATAAAGTTCAGACGGAACTTTGCACGTGTCATAGTGGAGCCCTCAGGATTCCAGAGCCAGCTTTCTGACATCATAATGGGGCCTCAGAGATAAAAGCCTGGGCCCAGGCAGTGTTGGTCAGTGCTGCTCAGCAGGCAGCACTGGACTGGACTGGATTACAGCTGATACAAGGTGTGAAGGAACAAGGGGTGGCTGTGGGCATGCACTTGCTGCCGCTGCCAGTGTTTATCTGCATGGCAGCAGGGCATTTGGGCGTTGCCAGGAAGGCATTTTTATGTAGATTCCTCCTCTTTCAGCACTGCATTGTGGTGCAAGCAAAAGAAGCAAATCCTGTCTGGCTTCCTCTCCGGCCTTTATTCACCTCCCGTGTAGCTGTGAGTGTGTGAGCCTGCAGGGCCCCATGGAATTGCCTAGAAGTAGGCTGAATCGCTGCAAGGGCTGAACAGCAGTATCGGGCAGGCTCGGGCAACGCGCGGCCCGTTCGGGTTATCGCTTCTCGGCCTTTTGGCTAAGATCAAGTGTAGTATCTGTTCTTATCAGTTTAATATCTGATACGTCCCCTATCTGGGGACCATATATTAAATGGATTTTTAGAACAGGGAGATGGAAATAGAGCTTGCTCTGTCCACTCCACGCATTGACCTGGTATTGCAGTATTTCCAGGACCGGTGCACCCTTTCCTTATGTGTTGACTAAAAGCAGATTCCAAAAGTGTTTTTTGTCTTTGCTATTGTTTCTGTCTTTCTGAAGGGATCTCCCCTTTTAATCCCATTATTTCAACACCTGTTGGACAATGCATGAGTGATAATGAGCTCATTGATTAAATGCAATTAATGAATAGATTGCCACCTCTTGTTGTGTGTCGTCTGTGTTTCTGTGTTTCCGGCATTTCACATTGGAACACCTCATTCACCTTCCTTGTCTTCTCTCCGCCCTCCCTTTTAGGTAAGTTAAAGAGCTGCACCTGAGCCAGCCACTGATTGATTGATTGATTGATTGATTGATTGATTGATTGATTGATTGATTGATTGATTGCAGCACAACAGTCAAATAGTGGAGTGGAGTAGGGGAACAGCAAACAGCCAATAAAGCAGCCCGCCCTCTCGCCTGCCCGCCACAATGGACCTACCTGTGTACACTAGATGGATGTGATGGAATGTACTGTCGTCCCTACATTTCAAGAAGAAGTAAGAATTGCAGTTGCAACAAAGCCTTGCTTGCCTACAAAGAGAGCAGCAATTTGGATTTGTTACTATGTTACCTAGAAGAATAACAAACTGTGCAAGGATGGAGGTTGTAGGAGCAAGGAGAAGTTGTCTGTAAAGTTGGTGGATGCCTATTTTCCATTTTGCAGTCCCTTGTCTCCCTCTTGTGGCCTCCTGGAGGCAACTAGCTGTGCAAAAAAAAGACAGCCTGGCGGCCGGCTGTTGCAGTGTTGCCCTCTCAGGCAACACTGAGTGACTGACTGAGCCTCACCGTCTTATATAAAGTTCAGACGGAACTTTGCACGTGTCATAGTGGAGCCCTCAGGATTCCAGAGCCAGCTTTCTGACATCATAATGGGGCCTCAGAGATAAAAGCCTGGGCCCAGGCAGTGTTGGTCAGTGCTGCTCAGCAGGCAGCACTGGACTGGACTGGATTACAGCTGATACAAGGTGTGAAGGAACAAGGGGTGGCTGTGGGCATGCACTTGCTGCCGCTGCCAGTGTTTATCTGCATGGCAGCAGGGCATTTGGGCGTTGCCAGGAAGGCGTTTTTATGTAGATTCCTCCTCTTTCAGCACTGCATTGTGGTGCAAGCAAAAGAAGCAAATCCTGTCTGGCTTCCTCTCCGGCCTTTATTCACCTCCCGTGTAGCTGTGAGTGTGTGAGCCTGCAGGGCCCCATGGAATTGCCTAGAAGTAGGCTGAATCGCTGCAAGGGCTGAACAGCAGTATCGGGCAGGCTCGGGCAACGCGCGGCCCGTTCGGGTTATCGCTTCTCGGCCTTTTGGCTAAGATCAAGTGTAGTATCTGTTCTTATCAGTTTAATATCTGATACGTCCCCTATCTGGGGACCATATATTAAATGGATTTTTAGAACAGGGAGATGGAAATAGAGCTTGCTCTGTCCACTCCACGCATTGACCTGGTATTGCAGTATTTCCAGGACCGGTGCACCCTTTCCTTATGTGTTGACTAAAAGCAGATTCCAAAAGTGTTTTTTGTCTTTGCTATTGTTTCTGTCTTTCTGAAGGGATCTCCCCTTTTAATCCCATTATTTCAACACCTGTTGGACAATGCATGAGTGATAATGAGCTCATTGATTAAATGCAATTAATGAATAGATTGCCACCTCTTGTTGTGTGTCGTCTGTGTTTCTGTGTTTCCGGCATTTCACATTGGAACACCTCATTCACCTTCCTTGTCTTCTCTCCGCCCTCCCTTTTAGGTAAGTTAAAGAGCTGCACCTGAGCCAGCCACTGATTGATTGATTGATTGATTGATTGATTGATTGATTGATTGATTGATTGATTGATGCAGCACAACAGTCAAATAGTGGAGTGGAGTAGGGGAACAGCAAACAGCCAATAAAGCAGCCCGCCCGCTCGCCTGCCCGCCACAATGGACCTACCTGTGTACACTAGATGGATGTGATGGAATGTACTGTCGTCCCTACATTTCAAGAAGAAGTAAGAATTGCAGTTGCAACAAAGCCTTGCTTGCCTACAAAGAGAGCAGCAATTTGGATTTGTTACTATGTTGAAGAATAACAAACTGTGCAAGGATGGAGGTTGTAGGAGCAAGGAGAAGTTGTCTGTAAAGTTGGTGGATGCCTATTTTCCATTTTGCAGTCCCTTGTCTCCCTCTTGTGGCCTCCTGGAGGCAACTAGCTGTGCAAAAAAAAGACAGCCTGGCGGCCGGCTGTTGCAGTGTTGCCCTCTCAGGCAACACTGAGTGACTGACTGAGCCTCACCGTCTTATATAAAGTTCAGACGGAACTTTGCACGTGTCATAGTGGAGCCCTCAGGATTCCAGAGCCAGCTTTCTGACATCATAATGGGGCCTCAGAGATAAAAGCCTGGGCCCAGGCAGTGTTGGTCAGTGCTGCTCAGCAGGCAGCACTGGACTGGACTGGATTACAGCTGATACAAGGTGTGAAGGAACAAGGGGTGGCTGTGGGCATGCACTTGCTGCCGCTGCCAGTGTTTATCTGCATGGCAGCAGGGCATTTGGGCGTTGCCAGGAAGGCGTTTTTATGTAGATTCCTCCTCTTTCAGCACTGCATTGTGGTGCAAGCAAAAGAAGCAAATCCTGTCTGGCTTCCTCTCCGGCCTTTATTCACCTCCCGTGTAGCTGTGAGTGTGTGAGCCTGCAGGGCCCCATGGAATTGCCTAGAAGTAGGCTGAATCGCTGCAAGGGCTGAACAGCAGTATCGGGCAGGCTCGGGCAACGCGCGGCCCGTTCGGGTTATCGCTTCTCGGCCTTTTGGCTAAGATCAAGTGTAGTATCTGTTCTTATCAGTTTAATATCTGATACGTCCCCTATCTGGGGACCATATATTAAATGGATTTTTAGAACAGGGAGATGGAAATAGAGCTTGCTCTGTCCACTCCACGCATTGACCTGGTATTGCAGTATTTCCAGGACCGGTGCACCCTTTCCTTATGTGTTGACTAAAAGCAGATTCCAAAAGTGTTTTTTGTCTTTGCTATTGTTTCTGTCTTTCTGAAGGGATCTCCCCTTTTAATCCCATTATTTCAACACCTGTTGGACAATGCATGAGTGATAATGAGCTCATTGATTAAATGCAATTAATGAATAGATTGCCACCTCTTGTTGTGTGTCGTCTGTGTTTCTGTGTTTCCGGCATTTCACATTGGAACACCTCATTCACCTTCCTTGTCTTCTCTCCGCCCTCCCTTTTAGGTAAGTTAAAGAGCTGCACCTGAGCCAGCCACTGATTGATTGATTGATTGATTGATTGATTGATTGATTGATTGATTGATGCAGCACAACAGTCAAATAGTGGAGTGGAGTAGGGGAACAGCAAACAGCCAATAAAGCAGCCCGCCCGCTCGCCTGCCCGCCACAATGGACCTACCTGTGTACACTAGATGGATGTGATGGAATGTACTGTCGTCCCTACATTTCAAGAAGAAGTAAGAATTGCAGTTGCAACAAAGCCTTGCTTGCCTACAAAGAGAGCAGCAATTTGGATTTGTTACTATGTTACCTAGAAGAATAACAAACTGTGCAAGGATGGAGGTTGTAGGAGCAAGGAGAAGTTGTCTGTAAAGTTGGTGGATGCCTATTTTCCATTTTGCAGTCCCTTGTCTCCCTCTTGTGGCCTCCTGGAGGCAACTAGCTGTGCAAAAAAAAGACAGCCTGGCGGCCGGCTGTTGCAGTGTTGCCCTCTCAGGCAACACTGAGTGACTGACTGAGCCTCACCGTCTTATATAAAGTTCAGACGGAACTTTGCACGTGTCATAGTGGAGCCCTCAGGATTCCAGAGCCAGCTTTCTGACATCATAATGGGGCCTCAGAGATAAAAGCCTGGGCCCAGGCAGTGTTGGTCAGTGCTGCTCAGCAGGCAGCACTGGACTGGACTGGATTACAGCTGATACAAGGTGTGAAGGAACAAGGGGTGGCTGTGGGCATGCACTTGCTGCCGCTGCCAGTGTTTATCTGCATGGCAGCAGGGCATTTGGGCGTTGCCAGGAAGGCGTTTTTATGTAGATTCCTCCTCTTTCAGCACTGCATTGTGGTGCAAGCAAAAGAAGCAAATCCTGTCTGGCTTCCTCTCCGGCCTTTATTCACCTCCCGTGTAGCTGTGAGTGTGTGAGCCTGCAGGGCCCCATGGAATTGCCTAGAAGTAGGCTGAATCGCTGCAAGGGCTGAACAGCAGTATCGGGCAGGCTCGGGCAACGCGCGGCCCGTTCGGGTTATCGCTTCTCGGCCTTTTGGCTAAGATCAAGTGTAGTATCTGTTCTTATCAGTTTAATATCTGATACGTCCCCTATCTGGGGACCATATATTAAATGGATTTTTAGAACAGGGAGATGGAAATAGAGCTTGCTCTGTCCACTCCACGCATTGACCTGGTATTGCAGTATTTCCAGGACCGGTGCACCCTTTCCTTATGTGTTGACTAAAAGCAGATTCCAAAAGTGTTTTTTGTCTTTGCTATTGTTTCTGTCTTTCTGAAGGGATCTCCCCTTTTAATCCCATTATTTCAACACCTGTTGGACAATGCATGAGTGATAATGAGCTCATTGATTAAATGCAATTAATGAATAGATTGCCACCTCTTGTTGTGTGTCGTCTGTGTTTCTGTGTTTCCGGCATTTCACATTGGAACACCTCATTCACCTTCCTTGTCTTCTCTCCGCCCTCCCTTTTAGGTAAGTTAAAGAGCTGCACCTGAGCCAGCCACTGATTGATTGATTGATTGATTGATTGATGCAGCACAACAGTCAAATAGTGGAGTGGAGTAGGGGAACAGCAAACAGCCAATAAAGCAGCCCGCCCGCTCGCCTGCCCGCCACAATGGACCTACCTGTGTACACTAGATGGATGTGATGGAATGTACTGTCGTCCCTACATTTCAAGAAGAAGTAAGAATTGCAGTTGCAACAAAGCCTTGCTTGCCTACAAAGAGAGCAGCAATTTGGATTTGTTACTATGTTACCTAGAAGAATAACAAACTGTGCAAGGATGGAGGTTGTAGGAGCAAGGAGAAGTTGTCTGTAAAGTTGGTGGATGCCTATTTTCCATTTTGCAGTCCCTTGTCTCCCTCTTGTGGCCTCCTGGAGGCAACTAGCTGTGCAAAAAAAAGACAGCCTGGCGGCCGGCTGTTGCAGTGTTGCCCTCTCAGGCAACACTGAGTGACTGACTGAGCCTCACCGTCTTATATAAAGTTCAGACGGAACTTTGCACGTGTCATAGTGGAGCCCTCAGGATTCCAGAGCCAGCTTTCTGACATCATAATGGGGCCTCAGAGATAAAAGCCTGGGCCCAGGCAGTGTTGGTCAGTGCTGCTCAGCAGGCAGCACTGGACTGGACTGGATTACAGCTGATACAAGGTGTGAAGGAACAAGGGGTGGCTGTGGGCATGCACTTGCTGCCGCTGCCAGTGTTTATCTGCATGGCAGCAGGGCATTTGGGCGTTGCCAGGAAGGCGTTTTTATGTAGATTCCTCCTCTTTCAGCACTGCATTGTGGTGCAAGCAAAAGAAGCAAATCCTGTCTGGCTTCCTCTCCGGCCTTTATTCACCTCCCGTGTAGCTGTGAGTGTGTGAGCCTGCAGGGCCCCATGGAATTGCCTAGAAGTAGGCTGAATCGCTGCAAGGGCTGAACAGCAGTATCGGGCAGGCTCGGGCAACGCGCGGCCCGTTCGGGTTATCGCTTCTCGGCCTTTTGGCTAAGATCAAGTGTAGTATCTGTTCTTATCAGTTTAATATCTGATACGTCCCCTATCTGGGGACCATATATTAAATGGATTTTTAGAACAGGGAGATGGAAATAGAGCTTGCTCTGTCCACTCCACGCATTGACCTGGTATTGCAGTATTTCCAGGACCGGTGCACCCTTTCCTTATGTGTTGACTAAAAGCAGATTCCAAAAGTGTTTTTTGTCTTTGCTATTGTTTCTGTCTTTCTGAAGGGATCTCCCCTTTTAATCCCATTATTTCAACACCTGTTGGACAATGCATGAGTGATAATGAGCTCATTGATTAAATGCAATTAATGAATAGATTGCCACCTCTTGTTGTGTGTCGTCTGTGTTTCTGTGTTTCCGGCATTTCACATTGGAACACCTCATTCACCTTCCTTGTCTTCTCTCCGCCCTCCCTTTTAGGTAAGTTAAAGAGCTGCACCTGAGCCAGCCACTGATTGATTGATTGATTGATTGATTGATTGATTGATTGATTGATTGATTGATTGATTGATGCAGCACAACAGTCAAATAGTGGAGTGGAGTAGGGGAACAGCAAACAGCCAATAAAGCAGCCCGCCCGCTCGCCTGCCCGCCACAATGGACCTACCTGTGTACACTAGATGGATGTGATGGAATGTACTGTCGTCCCTACATTTCAAGAAGAAGTAAGAATTGCAGTTGCAACAAAGCCTTGCTTGCCTACAAAGAGAGCAGCAATTTGGATTTGTTACTATGTTACCTAGAAGAATAACAAACTGTGCAAGGATGGAGGTTGTAGGAGCAAGGAGAAGTTGTCTGTAAAGTTGGTGGATGCCTATTTTCCATTTTGCAGTCCCTTGTCTCCCTCTTGTGGCCTCCTGGAGGCAACTAGCTGTGCAAAAAAAAGACAGCCTGGCGGCCGGCTGTTGCAGTGTTGCCCTCTCAGGCAACACTGAGTGACTGACTGAGCCTCACCGTCTTATATAAAGTTCAGACGGAACTTTGCACGTGTCATAGTGGAGCCCTCAGGATTCCAGAGCCAGCTTTCTGACATCATAATGGGGCCTCAGAGATAAAAGCCTGGGCCCAGGCAGTGTTGGTCAGTGCTGCTCAGCAGGCAGCACTGGACTGGACTGGATTACAGCTGATACAAGGTGTGAAGGAACAAGGGGTGGCTGTGGGCATGCACTTGCTGCCGCTGCCAGTGTTTATCTGCATGGCAGCAGGGCATTTGGGCGTTGCCAGGAAGGCGTTTTTATGTAGATTCCTCCTCTTTCAGCACTGCATTGTGGTGCAAGCAAAAGAAGCAAATCCTGTCTGGCTTCCTCTCCGGCCTTTATTCACCTCCCGTGTAGCTGTGAGTGTGTGAGCCTGCAGGGCCCCATGGAATTGCCTAGAAGTAGGCTGAATCGCTGCAAGGGCTGAACAGCAGTATCGGGCAGGCTCGGGCAACGCGCGGCCCGTTCGGGTTATCGCTTCTCGGCCTTTTGGCTAAGATCAAGTGTAGTATCTGTTCTTATCAGTTTAATATCTGATACGTCCCTATCTGGGGACCATATATTAAATGGATTTTTAGAACAGGGAGATGGAAATAGAGCTTGCTCTGTCCACTCCACGCATTGACCTGGTATTGCAGTATTTCCAGGACCGGTGCACCCTTTCCTTATGTGTTGACTAAAAGCAGATTCCAAAAGTGTTTTTTGTCTTTGCTATTGTTTCTGTCTTTCTGAAGGGATCTCCCCTTTTAATCCCATTATTTCAACACCTGTTGGACAATGCATGAGTGATAATGAGCTCATTGATTAAATGCAATTAATGAATAGATTGCCACCTCTTGTTGTGTGTCGTCTGTGTTTCTGTGTTTCCGGCATTTCACATTGGAACACCTCATTCACCTTCCTTGTCTTCTCTCCGCCCTCCCTTTTAGGTAAGTTAAAGAGCTGCACCTGAGCCAGCCACTGATTGATTGATTGATTGATTGATTGATTGATTGATTGATTGATTGATTGATTGCAGCACAACAGTCAAATAGTGGAGTGGAGTAGGGGAACAGCAAACAGCCAATAAAGCAGCCCGCCCGCTCGCCTGCCCGCCACAATGGACCTACCTGTGTACACTAGATGGATGTGATGGAATGTACTGTCGTCCCTACATTTCAAGAAGAAGTAAGAATTGCAGTTGCAACAAAGCCTTGCTTGCCTACAAAGAGAGCAGCAATTTGGATTTGTTACTATGTTACCTAGAAGAATAACAAACTGTGCAAGGATGGAGGTTGTAGGAGCAAGGAGAAGTTGTCTGTAAAGTTGGTGGATGCCTATTTTCCATTTTGCAGTCCCTTGTCTCCCTCTTGTGGCCTCCTGGAGGCAACTAGCTGTGCAAAAAAAAGACAGCCTGGCGGCCGGCTGTTGCAGTGTTGCCCTCTCAGGCAACACTGAGTGACTGACTGAGCCTCACCGTCTTATATAAAGTTCAGACGGAACTTTGCACGTGTCATAGTGGAGCCCTCAGGATTCCAGAGCCAGCTTTCTGACATCATAATGGGGCCTCAGAGATAAAAGCCTGGGCCCAGGCAGTGTTGGTCAGTGCTGCTCAGCAGGCAGCACTGGACTGGACTGGATTACAGCTGATACAAGGTGTGAAGGAACAAGGGGTGGCTGTGGGCATGCACTTGCTGCCGCTGCCAGTGTTTATCTGCATGGCAGCAGGGCATTTGGGCGTTGCCAGGAAGGCGTTTTTATGTAGATTCCTCCTCTTTCAGCACTGCATTGTGGTGCAAGCAAAAGAAGCAAATCCTGTCTGGCTTCCTCTCCGGCCTTTATTCACCTCCCGTGTAGCTGTGAGTGTGTGAGCCTGCAGGGCCCCATGGAATTGCCTAGAAGTAGGCTGAATCGCTGCAAGGGCTGAACAGCAGTATCGGGCAGGCTCGGGCAACGCGCGGCCCGTTCGGGTTATCGCTTCTCGGCCTTTTGGCTAAGATCAAGTGTAGTATCTGTTCTTATCAGTTTAATATCTGATACGTCCCCTATCTGGGGACCATATATTAAATGGATTTTTAGAACAGGGAGATGGAAATAGAGCTTGCTCTGTCCACTCCACGCATTGACCTGGTATTGCAGTATTTCCAGGACCGGTGCACCCTTTCCTTATGTGTTGTTATGTGTTGACTAAAAGCAGATTCCAAAAGTGTTTTTTGTCTTTGCTATTGTTTCTGTCTTTCTGAAGGGATCTCCCCTTTTAATCCCATTATTTCAACACCTGTTGGACAATGCATGAGTGATAATGAGCTCATTGATTAAATGCAATTAATGAATAGATTGCCACCTCTTGTTGTGTGTCGTCTGTGTTTCTGTGTTTCCGGCATTTCACATTGGAACACCTCATTCACCTTCCTTGTCTTCTCTCCGCCCTCCCTTTTAGGTAAGTTAAAGAGCTGCACCTGAGCCAGCCACTGATTGATTGATTGATTGATTGATTGATTGATTGATTGATTGATTGATGCAGCACAACAGTCAAATAGTGGAGTGGAGTAGGGGAACAGCAAACAGCCAATAAAGCAGCCCGCCCGCTCGCCTGCCCGCCACAATGGACCTACCTGTGTACACTAGATGGATGTGATGGAATGTACTGTCGTCCCTACATTTCAAGAAGAAGTAAGAATTGCAGTTGCAACAAAGCCTTGCTTGCCTACAAAGAGAGCAGCAATTTGGATTTGTTACTATGTTACCTAGAAGAATAACAAACTGTGCAAGGATGGAGGTTGTAGGAGCAAGGAGAAGTTGTCTGTAAAGTTGGTGGATGCCTATTTTCCATTTTGCAGTCCCTTGTCTCCCTCTTGTGGCCTCCTGGAGGCAACTAGCTGTGCAAAAAAAAGACAGCCTGGCGGCCGGCTGTTGCAGTGTTGCCCTCTCAGGCAACACTGAGTGACTGACTGAGCCTCACCGTCTTATATAAAGTTCAGACGGAACTTTGCACGTGTCATAGTGGAGCCCTCAGGATTCCAGAGCCAGCTTTCTGACATCATAATGGGGCCTCAGAGATAAAAGCCTGGGCCCAGGCAGTGTTGGTCAGTGCTGCTCAGCAGGCAGCACTGGACTGGACTGGATTACAGCTGATACAAGGTGTGAAGGAACAAGGGGTGGCTGTGGGCATGCACTTGCTGCCGCTGCCAGTGTTTATCTGCATGGCAGCAGGGCATTTGGGCGTTGCCAGGAAGGCGTTTTTATGTAGATTCCTCCTCTTTCAGCACTGCATTGTGGTGCAAGCAAAAGAAGCAAATCCTGTCTGGCTTCCTCTCCGGCCTTTATTCACCTCCCGTGTAGCTGTGAGTGTGTGAGCCTGCAGGGCCCCATGGAATTGCCTAGAAGTAGGCTGAATCGCTGCAAGGGCTGAACAGCAGTATCGGGCAGGCTCGGGCAACGCGCGGCCCGTTCGGGTTATCGCTTCTCGGCCTTTTGGCTAAGATCAAGTGTAGTATCTGTTCTTATCAGTTTAATATCTGATACGTCCCCTATCTGGGGACCATATATTAAATGGATTTTTAGAACAGGGAGATGGAAATAGAGCTTGCTCTGTCCACTCCACGCATTGACCTGGTATTGCAGTATTTCCAGGACCGGTGCACCCTTTCCTTATGTGTTGACTAAAAGCAGATTCCAAAAGTGTTTTTTGTCTTTGCTATTGTTTCTGTCTTTCTGAAGGGATCTCCCCTTTTAATCCCATTATTTCAACACCTGTTGGACAATGCATGAGTGATAATGAGCTCATTGATTAAATGCAATTAATGAATAGATTGCCACCTCTTGTTGTGTGTCGTCTGTGTTTCTGTGTTTCCGGCATTTCACATTGGAACACCTCATTCACCTTCCTTGTCTTCTCTCCGCCCTCCCTTTTAGGTAAGTTAAAGAGCTGCACCTGAGCCAGCCACTGATTGATTGATTGATTGATTGATTGATTGATTGATTGATTGATTGATTGATTGATTGATGCAGCACAACAGTCAAATAGTGGAGTGGAGTAGGGGAACAGCAAACAGCCAATAAAGCAGCCCGCCCGCTCGCCTGCCCGCCACAATGGACCTACCTGTGTACACTAGATGGATGTGATGGAATGTACTGTCGTCCCTACATTTCAAGAAGAAGTAAGAATTGCAGTTGCAACAAAGCCTTGCTTGCCTACAAAGAGAGCAGCAATTTGGATTTGTTACTATGTTACCTAGAAGAATAACAAACTGTGCAAGGATGGAGGTTGTAGGAGCAAGGAGAAGTTGTCTGTAAAGTTGGTGGATGCCTATTTTCCATTTTGCAGTCCCTTGTCTCCCTCTTGTGGCCTCCTGGAGGCAACTAGCTGTGCAAAAAAAAGACAGCCTGGCGGCCGGCTGTTGCAGTGTTGCCCTCTCAGGCAACACTGAGTGACTGACTGAGCCTCACCGTCTTATATAAAGTTCAGACGGAACTTTGCACGTGTCATAGTGGAGCCCTCAGGATTCCAGAGCCAGCTTTCTGACATCATAATGGGGCCTCAGAGATAAAAGCCTGGGCCCAGGCAGTGTTGGTCAGTGCTGCTCAGCAGGCAGCACTGGACTGGACTGGATTACAGCTGATACAAGGTGTGAAGGAACAAGGGGTGGCTGTGGGCATGCACTTGCTGCCGCTGCCAGTGTTTATCTGCATGGCAGCAGGGCATTTGGGCGTTGCCAGGAAGGCGTTTTTATGTAGATTCCTCCTCTTTCAGCACTGCATTGTGGTGCAAGCAAAAGAAGCAAATCCTGTCTGGCTTCCTCTCCGGCCTTTATTCACCTCCCGTGTAGCTGTGAGTGTGTGAGCCTGCAGGGCCCCATGGAATTGCCTAGAAGTAGGCTGAATCGCTGCAAGGGCTGAACAGCAGTATCGGGCAGGCTCGGGCAACGCGCGGCCCGTTCGGGTTATCGCTTCTCGGCCTTTTGGCTAAGATCAAGTGTAGTATCTGTTCTTATCAGTTTAATATCTGATACGTCCCCTATCTGGGGACCATATATTAAATGGATTTTTAGAACAGGGAGATGGAAATAGAGCTTGCTCTGTCCACTCCACGCATTGACCTGGTATTGCAGTATTTCCAGGACCGGTGCACCCTTTCCTTATGTGTTGACTAAAAGCAGATTCCAAAAGTGTTTTTTGTCTTTGCTATTGTTTCTGTCTTTCTGAAGGGATCTCCCCTTTTAATCCCATTATTTCAACACCTGTTGGACAATGCATGAGTGATAATGAGCTCATTGATTAAATGCAATTAATGAATAGATTGCCACCTCTTGTTGTGTGTCGTCTGTGTTTCTGTGTTTCCGGCATTTCACATTGGAACACCTCATTCACCTTCCTTGTCTTCTCTCCGCCCTCCCTTTTAGGTAAGTTAAAGAGCTGCACCTGAGCCAGCCACTGATTGATTGATTGATTGATTGATTGATTGATTGATTGATTGATTGATTGCAGCACAACAGTCAAATAGTGGAGTGGAGTAGGGGAACAGCAAACAGCCAATAAAGCAGCCCGCCCGCTCGCCTGCCCGCCACAATGGACCTACCTGTGTACACTAGATGGATGTGATGGAATGTACTGTCGTCCCTACATTTCAAGAAGAAGTAAGAATTGCAGTTGCAACAAAGCCTTGCTTGCCTACAAAGAGAGCAGCAATTTGGATTTGTTACTATGTTACCTAGAAGAATAACAAACTGTGCAAGGATGGAGGTTGTAGGAGCAAGGAGAAGTTGTCTGTAAAGTTGGTGGATGCCTATTTTCCATTTTGCAGTCCCTTGTCTCCCTCTTGTGGCCTCCTGGAGGCAACTAGCTGTGCAAAAAAAAGACAGCCTGGCGGCCGGCTGTTGCAGTGTTGCCCTCTCAGGCAACACTGAGTGACTGACTGAGCCTCACCGTCTTATATAAAGTTCAGACGGAACTTTGCACGTGTCATAGTGGAGCCCTCAGGATTCCAGAGCCAGCTTTCTGACATCATAATGGGGCCTCAGAGATAAAAGCCTGGGCTCAGGCAGTGTTGGTCAGTGCTGCTCAGCAGGCAGCACTGGACTGGACTGGATTACAGCTGATACAAGGTGTGAAGGAACAAGGGGTGGCTGTGGGCATGCACTTGCTGCCGCTGCCAGTGTTTATCTGCATGGCAGCAGGGCATTTGGGCGTTGCCAGGAAGGCGTTTTTATGTAGATTCCTCCTCTTTCAGCACTGCATTGTGGTGCAAGCAAAAGAAGCAAATCCTGTCTGGCTTCCTCTCCGGCCTTTATTCACCTCCCGTGTAGCTGTGAGTGTGTGAGCCTGCAGGGCCCCATGGAATTGCCTAGAAGTAGGCAGAATCGCTGCAAGGGCTGAACAGCAGTATCGGGCAGGCTCGGGCAACGCGCGGCCCGTTTGGGTTATCGCTTCTCGGCCTTTTGGCTAAGATCAAGTGTAGTATCTGTTCTTATCAGTTTAATATCTGATACGTCCCCTATCTGGGGACCATATATTAAATGGATTTTTAGAACAGGGAGATGGAAATAGAGCTTGCTCTGTCCACTCCACGCATTGACCTGGTATTGCAGTATTTCCAGGACCGGTGCACCCTTTCCTTATGTGTTGACTAAAAGCAGATTCCAAAAGTGTTTTTTGTCTTTGCTATTGTTTCTGTCTTTCTGAAGGGATCTCCCCTTTTAATCCCATTATTTCAACACCTGTTGGACAATGCATGAGTGATAATGAGCTCATTGATTAAATGCAATTAATGAATAGATTGCCACCTCTTGTTGTGTGTCGTCTGTGTTTCTGTGTTTCCGGCATTTCACATTGGAACACCTCATTCACCTTCCTTGTCTTCTCTCCGCCCTCCTTTTAGGTAAGTTAAAGAGCTGCACCTGAGCCAGCCACTGATTGATTGATTGATTGATTGATTGATTGATTGATTGATTGATTGATTGATTGATTGATGCAGCACAACAGTCAAATAGTGGAGTGGAGTAGGGGAACAGCAAACAGCCAATAAAGCAGCCCGCCCGCTCGCCTGCCCGCCACAATGGACCTACCTGTGTACACTAGATGGATGTGATGGAATGTACTGTCGTCCCTACATTTCAAGAAGAAGTAAGAATTGCAGTTGCAACAAAGCCTTGCTTGCCTACAAAGAGAGCAGCAATTTGGATTTGTTACTATGTTACCTAGAAGAATAACAAACTGTGCAAGGATGGAGGTTGTAGGAGCAAGGAGAAGTTGTCTGTAAAGTTGGTGGATGCCTATTTTCCATTTTGCAGTCCCTTGTCTCCCTCTTGTGGCCTCCTGGAGGCAACTAGCTGTGCAAAAAAAAGACAGCCTGGCGGCCGGCTGTTGCAGTGTTGCCCTCTCAGGCAACACTGAGTGACTGACTGAGCCTCACCGTCTTATATAAAGTTCAGACGGAACTTTGCACGTGTCATAGTGGAGCCCTCAGGATTCCAGAGCCAGCTTTCTGACATCAAAATGGGGCCTCAGAGATAAAAGCCTGGGCCCAGGCAGTGTTGGTCAGTGCTGCTCAGCAGGCAGCACTGGACTGGACTGGATTACAGCTGATACAAGGTGTGAAGGAACAAGGGGTGGCTGTGGGCATGCACTTGCTGCCGCTGCCAGTGTTTATCTGCATGGCAGCAGGGCATTTGGGCGTTGCCAGGAAGGCGTTTTTATGTAGATTCCTCCTCTTTCAGCACTGCATTGTGGTGCAAGCAAAAGAAGCAAATCCTGTCTGGCTTCCTCTCCGGCCTTTATTCACCTCCCGTGTAGCTGTGAGTGTGTGAGCCTGCAGGGCCCCATGGAATTGCCTAGAAGTAGGCTGAATCGCTGCAAGGGCTGAACAGCAGTATCGGGCAGGCTCGGGCAACGCGCGGCCCGTTCGGGTTATCGCTTCTCGGCCTTTTGGCTAAGATCAAGTGTAGTATCTGTTCTTATCAGTTTAATATCTGATACGTCCCCTATCTGGGGACCATATATTAAATGGATTTTTAGAACAGGGAGATGGAAATAGAGCTTGCTCTGTCCACTCCACGCATTGACCTGGTATTGCAGTATTTCCAGGACCGGTGCACCCTTTCCTTATGTGTTGACTAAAAGCAGATTCCAAAAGTGTTTTTTGTCTTTGCTATTGTTTCTGTCTTTCTGAAGGGATCTCCCCTTTTAATCCCATTATTTCAACACCTGTTGGACAATGCATGAGTGATAATGAGCTCATTGATTAAATGCAATTAATGAATAGATTGCCACCTCTTGTTGTGTGTCGTCTGTGTTTCTGTGTTTCCGGCATTTCACATTGGAACACCTCATTCACCTTCCTTGTCTTCTCTCCGCCCTCCCTTTTAGGTAAGTTAAAGAGCTGCACCTGAGCCAGCCACTGATTGATTGATTGATTGATTGATTGATTGATTGATTGATTGATTGATTGATTGATGCAGCACAACAGTCAAATAGTGGAGTGGAGTAGGGGAACAGCAAACAGCCAATAAAGCAGCCCGCCCGCTCGCCTGCCCGCCACAATGGACCTACCTGTGTACACTAGATGGATGTGATGGAATGTACTGTCGTCCCTACATTTCAAGAAGAAGTAAGAATTGCAGTTGCAACAAAGCCTTGCTTGCCTACAAAGAGAGCAGCAATTTGGATTTGTTACTATGTTACCTAGAAGAATAACAAACTGTGCAAGGATGGAGATTGTAGGAGCAAGGAGAAGTTGTCTGTAAAGTTGGTGGATGCCTATTTTCCATTTTGCAGTCCCTTGTCTCCCTCTTGTGGCCTCCTGGAGGCAACTAGCTGTGCAAAAAAAAGACAGCCTGGCGGCCGGCTGTTGCAGTGTTGCCCTGAGCCTCACCGTCTTATATAAAGTTCAGACGGAACTTTGCACGTGTCATAGTGGAGCCCTCAGGATTCCAGAGCCAGCTTTCTGACATCATAATGGGGCCTCAGAGATAAAAGCCTGGGCCCAGGCAGTGTTGGTCAGTGCTGCTCAGCAGGCAGCACTGGACTGGACTGGATTACAGCTGATACAAGGTGTGAAGGAACAAGGGGTGGCTGTGGGCATGCACTTGCTGCCGCTGCCAGTGTTTATCTGCATGGCAGCAGGGCATTTGGGCGTTGCCAGGAAGGCGTTTTTATGTAGATTCCTCCTCTTTCAGCACTGCATTGTGGTGCAAGCAAAAGAAGCAAATCCTGTCTGGCTTCCTCTCCGGCCTTTATTCACCTCCCGTGTAGCTGTGAGTGTGTGAGCCTGCAGGGCCCCATGGAATTGCCTAGAAGTAGGCTGAATCGCTGCAAGGGCTGAACAGCAGTATCGGGCAGGCTCGGGCAACGCGCGGCCCGTTCGGGTTATCGCTTCTCGGCCTTTTGGCTAAGATCAAGTGTAGTATCTGTTCTTATCAGTTTAATATCTGATACGTCCCCTATCTGGGGACCATATATTAAATGGATTTTTAGAACAGGGAGATGGAAATAGAGCTTGCTCTGTCCACTCCACGCATTGACCTGGTATTGCAGTATTTCCAGGACCGGTGCACCCTTTCCTTATGTGTTGACTAAAAGCAGATTCCAAAAGTGTTTTTTGTCTTTGCTATTGTTTCTGTCTTTCTGAAGGGATCTCCCCTTTTAATCCCATTATTTCAACACCTGTTGGACAATGCATGAGTGATAATGAGCTCATTGATTAAATGCAATTAATGAATAGATTGCCACCTCTTGTTGTGTGTCGTCTGTGTTTCTGTGTTTCCGGCATTTCACATTGGAACACCTCATTCACCTTCCTTGTCTTCTCTCCGCCCTCCCTTTTAGGTAAGTTAAAGAGCTGCACCTGAGCCAGCCACTGATTGATTGATTGATTGATTGATTGATTGATTGATTGATTGATTGATTGATGCAGCACAACAGTCAAATAGTGGAGTGGAGTAGGGGAACAGCAAACAGCCAATAAAGCAGCCCGCCCGCTCGCCTGCCCGCCACAATGGACCTACCTGTGTACACTAGATGGATGTGATGGAATGTACTGTCGTCCCTACATTTCAAGAAGAAGTAAGAATTGCAGTTGCAACAAAGCCTTGCTTGCCTACAAAGAGAGCAGCAATTTGGATTTGTTACTATGTTACCTAGAAGAATAACAAACTGTGCAAGGATGGAGGTTGTAGGAGCAAGGAGAAGTTGTCTGTAAAGTTGGTGGATGCCTATTTTCCATTTTGCAGTCCCTTGTCTCCCTCTTGTGGCCTCCTGGAGGCAACTAGCTGTGCAAAAAAAAGACAGCCTGGCGGCCGGCTGTTGCAGTGTTGCCCTCTCAGGCAACACTGAGTGACTGACTGAGCCTCACCGTCTTATATAAAGTTCAGACGGAACTTTGCACGTGTCATAGTGGAGCCCTCAGGATTCCAGAGCCAGCTTTCTGACATCATAATGGGGCCTCAGAGATAAAAGCCTGGGCCCAGGCAGTGTTGGTCAGTGCTGCTCAGCAGGCAGCACTGGACTGGACTGGATTACAGCTGATACAAGGTGTGAAGGAACAAGGGGTGGCTGTGGGCATGCACTTGCTGCCGCTGCCAGTGTTTATCTGCATGGCAGCAGGGCATTTGGGCGTTGCCAGGAAGGCGTTTTTATGTAGATTCCTCCTCTTTCAGCACTGCATTGTGGTGCAAGCAAAAGAAGCAAATCCTGTCTGGCTTCCTCTCCGGCCTTTATTCACCTCCCGTGTAGCTGTGAGTGTGTGAGCCTGCAGGGCCCCATGGAATTGCCTAGAAGTAGGCTGAATCGCTGCAAGGGCTGAACAGCAGTATCGGGCAGGCTCGGGCAACGCGCGGCCCGTTCGGGTTATCGCTTCTCGGCCTTTTGGCTAAGATCAAGTGTAGTATCTGTTCTTATCAGTTTAATATCTGATACGTCCCCTATCTGGGGACCATATATTAAATGGATTTTTAGAACAGGGAGATGGAAATAGAGCTTGCTCTGTCCACTCCACGCATTGACCTGGTATTGCAGTATTTCCAGGACCGGTGCACCCTTTCCTTATGTGTTGACTAAAAGCAGATTCCAAAAGTGTTTTTTGTCTTTGCTATTGTTTCTGTCTTTCTGAAGGGATCTCCCCTTTTAATCCCATTATTTCAACACCTGTTGGACAATGCATGAGTGATAATGAGCTCATTGATTAAATGCAATTAATGAATAGATTGCCACCTCTTGTTGTGTGTCGTCTGTGTTTCTGTGTTTCCGGCATTTCACATTGGAACACCTCATTCACCTTCCTTGTCTTCTCTCCGCCCTCCCTTTTAGGTAAGTTAAAGAGCTGCACCTGAGCCAGCCACTGATTGATTGATTGATTGATTGATTGATTGATTGATTGATTGATTGATTGATTGATGCAGCACAACAGTCAAATAGTGGAGTGGAGTAGGGGAACAGCAAACAGCCAATAAAGCAGCCCGCCCGCTCGCCTGCCCGCCACAATGGACCTACCTGTGTACACTAGATGGATGTGATGGAATGTACTGTCGTCCCTACATTTCAAGAAGAAGTAAGAATTGCAGTTGCAACAAAGCCTTGCTTGCCTACAAAGAGAGCAGCAATTTGGATTTGTTACTATGTTACCTAGAAGAATAACAAACTGTGCAAGGATGGAGGTTGTAGGAGCAAGGAGAAGTTGTCTGTAAAGTTGGTGGATGCCTATTTTCCATTTTGCAGTCCCTTGTCTCCCTCTTGTGGCCTCCTGGAGGCAACTAGCTGTGCAAAAAAAAGACAGCCTGGCGGCCGGCTGTTGCAGTGTTGCCCTCTCAGGCAACACTGAGTGACTGACTGAGCCTCACCGTCTTATATAAAGTTCAGACGGAACTTTGCACGTGTCATAGTGGAGCCCTCAGGATTCCAGAGCCAGCTTTCTGACATCATAATGGGGCCTCAGAGATAAAAGCCTGGGCCCAGGCAGTGTTGGTCAGTGCTGCTCAGCAGGCAGCACTGGACTGGACTGGATTACAGCTGATACAAGGTGTGAAGGAACAAGGGGTGGCTGTGGGCATGCACTTGCTGCCGCTGCCAGTGTTTA
Organism: Rhinoderma darwinii; assembly: GCF_050947455.1. Classification (NCBI taxonomy): domain Eukaryota; kingdom Metazoa; phylum Chordata; class Amphibia; order Anura; family Rhinodermatidae; genus Rhinoderma; species Rhinoderma darwinii. The sequence continues at coordinate 124,843 of NW_027461795.1, forward strand.
TCTGCATGGCAGCAGGGCATTTGGGCGTTGCCAGGAAGGCGTTTTTATGTAGATTCCTCCTCTTTCAGCACTGCATTGTGGTGCAAGCAAAAGAAGCAAATCCTGTCTGGCTTCCTCTCCGGCCTTTATTCACCTCCCGTGTAGCTGTGAGTGTGTGAGCCTGCAGGGCCCCATGGAATTGCCTAGAAGTAGGCTGAATCGCTGCAAGGGCTGAACAGCAGTATCGGGCAGGCTCGGGCAACGCGCGGCCCGTTCGGGTTATCGCTTCTCGGCCTTTTGGCTAAGATCAAGTGTAGTATCTGTTCTTATCAGTTTAATATCTGATACGTCCCCTATCTGGGGACCATATATTAAATGGATTTTTAGAACAGGGAGATGGAAATAGAGCTTGCTCTGTCCACTCCACGCATTGACCTGGTATTGCAGTATTTCCAGGACCGGTGCACCCTTTCCTTATGTGTTGACTAAAAGCAGATTCCAAAAGTGTTTTTTGTCTTTGCTATTGTATCTGTCTTTCTGAAGGGATCTCCCCTTTTAATCCCATTATTTCAACACCTGTTGGACAATGCATGAGTGATAATGAGCTCATTGATTAAATGCAATTAATGAATAGATTGCCACCTCTTGTTGTGTGTCGTCTGTGTTTCTGTGTTTCCGGCATTTCACATTGGAACACCTCATTCACCTTCCTTGTCTTCTCTCCGCCCTCCCTTTTAGGTAAGTTAAAGAGCTGCACCTGAGCCAGCCACTGATTGATTGATTGATTGATTGATTGATTGATTGATTGATTGATTGATTGATTGATTGATGCAGCACAACAGTCAAATAGTGGAGTGGAGTAGGGGAACAGCAAACAGCCAATAAAGCAGCCCGCCCGCTCGCCTGCCCGCCACAATGGACCTACCTGTGTACACTAGATGGATGTGATGGAATGTACTGTCGTCCCTACATTTCAAGAAGAAGTAAGAATTGCAGTTGCAACAAAGCCTTGCTTGCCTACAAAGAGAGCAGCAATTTGGATTTGTTACTATGTTACCTAGAAGAATAACAAACTGTGCAAGGATGGAGGTTGTAGGAGCAAGGAGAAGTTGTCTGTAAAGTTGGTGGATGCCTATTTTCCATTTTGCAGTCCCTTGTCTCCCTCTTGTGGCCTCCTGGAGGCAACTAGCTGTGCAAAAAAAAGACAGCCTGGCGGCCGGCTGTTGCGGTGTTGCCCTCTCAGGCAACACTGAGTGACTGACTGAGCCTCACCGTCTTATATAAAGTTCAGACGGAACTTTGCACGTGTCATAGTGGAGCCCTCAGGATTCCAGAGCCAGCTTTCTGACATCATAATGGGGCCTCAGAGATAAAAGCCTGGGCCCAGGCAGTGTTGGTCAGTGCTGCTCAGCAGGCAGCACTGGACTGGACTGGATTACAGCTGATACAAGGTGTGAAGGAACAAGGGGTGGCTGTGGGCATGCACTTGCTGCCGCTGCCAGTGTTTATCTGCATGGCAGCAGGGCATTTGGGCGTTGCCAGGAAGGCGTTTTTATGTAGATTCCTCCTCTTTCAGCACTGCATTGTGGTGCAAGCAAAAGAAGCAAATCCTGTCTGGCTTCCTCTCCGGCCTTTATTCACCTCCCGTGTAGCTGTGAGTGTGTGAGCCTGCAGGGCCCCATGGAATTGCCTAGAAGTAAGCTGAATCGCTGCAAGGGCTGAACAGCAGTATCGGGCAGGCTCGGGCAACGCGCGGCCCGTTCGGGTTATCGCTTCTCGGCCTTTTGGCTAAGATCAAGTGTAGTATCTGTTCTTATCAGTTTAATATCTGATACGTCCCCTATCTGGGGACCATATATTAAATGGATTTTTAGAACAGGGAGATGGAAATAGAGCTTGCTCTGTCCACTCCACGCATTGACCTGGTATTGCAGTATTTCCAGGACCGGTGCACCCTTTCCTTATGTGTTGACTAAAAGCAGATTCCAAAAGTGTTTTTTGTCTTTGCTATTGTTTCTGTCTTTCTGAAGGGATCTCCCCTTTTAATCCCATTATTTCAACACCTGTTGGACAATGCATGAGTGATAATGAGCTCATTGATTAAATGCAATTAATGAATAGATTGCCACCTCTTGTTGTGTGTCGTCTGTGTTTCTGTGTTTCCGGCATTTCACATTGGAACACCTCATTCACCTTCCTTGTCTTCTCTCCGCCCTCCCTTTTAGGTAAGTTAAAGAGCTGCACCTGAGCCAGCCACTGATTGATTGATTGATTGATTGATTGATTGATTGATTGATTGATTGATTGATTGATGCAGCACAACAGTCAAATAGTGGAGTGGAGTAGGGGAACAGCAAACAGCCAATAAAGCAGCCCGCCCGCTCGCCTGCCCGCCACAATGGACCTACCTGTGTACACTAGATGGATGTGATGGAATGTACTGTCGTCCCTACATTTCAAGAAGAAGTAAGAATTGCAGTTGCAACAAAGCCTTGCTTGCCTACAAAGAGAGCAGCAATTTGGATTTGTTACTATGTTACCTAGAAGAATAACAAACTGTGCAAGGATGGAGGTTGTAGGAGCAAGGAGAAGTTGTCTGTAAAGTTGGTGGATGCCTATTTTCCATTTTGCAGTCCCTTGTCTCCCTCTTGTGGCCTCCTGGAGGCAACTAGCTGTGCAAAAAAAAGACAGCCTGGCGGCCGGCTGTTGCAGTGTTGCCCTCTCAGGCAACACTGAGTGACTGACTGAGCCTCACCGTCTTATATAAAGTTCAGACGGAACTTTGCACGTGTCATAGTGGAGCCCTCAGGATTCCAGAGCCAGCTTTCTGACATCATAATGGGGCCTCAGAGATAAAAGCCTGGGCCCAGGCAGTGTTGGTCAGTGCTGCTCAGCAGGCAGCACTGGACTGGACTGGATTACAGCTGATACAAGGTGTGAAGGAACAAGGGGTGGCTGTGGGCATGCACTTGCTGCCGCTGCCAGTGTTTATCTGCATGGCAGCAGGGCATTTGGGCGTTGCCAGGAAGGCGTTTTTATGTAGATTCCTCCTCTTTCAGCACTGCATTGTGGTGCAAGCAAAAGAAGCAAATCCTGTCTGGCTTCCTCTCCGGCCTTTATTCACCTCCCGTGTAGCTGTGAGTGTGTGAGCCTGCAGGGCCCCATGGAATTGCCTAGAAGTAGGCTGAATCGCTGCAAGGGCTGAACAGCAGTATCGGGCAGGCTCGGGCAACGCGCGGCCCGTTCGGGTTATCGCTTCTCGGCCTTTTGGCTAAGATCAAGTGTAGTATCTGTTCTTATCAGTTTAATATCTGATACGTCCCCTATCTGGGGACCATATATTAAATGGATTTTTAGAACAGGGAGATGGAAATAGAGCTTGCTCTGTCCACTCCACGCATTGACCTGGTATTGCAGTATTTCCAGGACCGGTGCACCCTTTCCTTATGTGTTGACTAAAAGCAGATTCCAAAAGTGTTTTTTGTCTTTGCTATTGTTTCTGTCTTTCTGAAGGGATCTCCCCTTTTAATCCCATTATTTCAACACCTGTTGGACAATGCATGAGTGATAATGAGCTCATTGATTAAATGCAATTAATGAATAGATTGCCACCTCTTGTTGTGTGTCGTCTGTGTTTCTGTGTTTCCGGCATTTCACATTGGAACACCTCATTCACCTTCCTTGTCTTCTCTCCGCCCTCCCTTTTAGGTAAGTTAAAGAGCTGCACCTGAGCCAGCCACTGATTGATTGATTGATTGATTGATTGATTGATTGATTGATTGATGCAGCACAACAGTCAAATAGTGGAGTGGAGTAGGGGAACAGCAAACAGCCAATAAAGCAGCCCGCCCGCTCGCCTGCCCGCCACAATGGACCTACCTGTGTACACTAGATGGATGTGATGGAATGTACTGTCGTCCCTACATTTCAAGAAGAAGTAAGAATTGCAGTTGCAACAAAGCCTTGCTTGCCTACAAAGAGAGCAGCAATTTGGATTTGTTACTATGTTACCTAGAAGAATAACAAACTGTGCAAGGATGGAGGTTGTAGGAGCAAGGAGAAGTTGTCTGTAAAGTTGGTGGATGCCTATTTTCCATTTTGCAGTCCCTTGTCTCCCTCTTGTGGCCTCCTGGAGGCAACTAGCTGTGCAAAAAAAAGACAGCCTGGCGGCCGGCTGTTGCAGTGTTGCCCTCTCAGGCAACACTGAGTGACTGACTGAGCCTCACCGTCTTATATAAAGTTCAGACGGAACTTTGCACGTGTCATAGTGGAGCCCTCAGGATTCCAGAGCCAGCTTTCTGACATCATAATGGGGCCTCAGAGATAAAAGCCTGGGCCCAGGCAGTGTTGGTCAGTGCTGCTCAGCAGGCAGCACTGGACTGGACTGGATTACAGCTGATACAAGGTGTGAAGGAACAAGGGGTGGCTGTGGGCATGCACTTGCTGCCGCTGCCAGTGTTTATCTGCATGGCAGCAGGGCATTTGGGCGTTGCCAGGAAGGCGTTTTTATGTAGATTCCTCCTCTTTCAGCACTGCATTGTGGTGCAAGCAAAAGAAGCAAATCCTGTCTGGCTTCCTCTCCGGCCTTTATTCACCTCCCGTGTAGCTGTGAGTGTGTGAGCCTGCAGGGCCCCATGGAATTGCCTAGAAGTAGGCTGAATCGCTGCAAGGGCTGAACAGCAGTATCGGGCAGGCTCGGGCAACGCGCGGCCCGTTCGGGTTATCGCTTCTCGGCCTTTTGGCTAAGATCAAGTGTAGTATCTGTTCTTATCAGTTTAATATCTGATACGTCCCCTATCTGGGGACCATATATTAAATGGATTTTTAGAACAGGGAGATGGAAATAGAGCTTGCTCTGTCCACTCCACGCATTGACCTGGTATTGCAGTATTTCCAGGACCGGTGCACCCTTTCCTTATGTGTTGACTAAAAGCAGATTCCAAAAGTGTTTTTTGTCTTTGCTATTGTTTCTGTCTTTCTGAAGGGATCTCCCCTTTTAATCCCATTATTTCAACACCTGTTGGACAATGCATGAGTGATAATGAGCTCATTGATTAAATGCAATTAATGAATAGATTGCCACCTCTTGTTGTGTGTCGTCTGTGTTTCTGTGTTTCCGGCATTTCACATTGGAACACCTCATTCACCTTCCTTGTCTTCTCTCCGCCCTCCCTTTTAGGTAAGTTAAAGAGCTGCACCTGAGCCAGCCACTGATTGATTGATTGATTGATTGATTGATTGATTGATTGATTGATTGATGCAGCACAACAGTCAAATAGTGGAGTAGGGGAACAGCAAACAGCCAATAAAGCAGCCCGCCCGCTCGCCTGCCCGCCACAATGGACCTACCTGTGTACACTAGATGGATGTGATGGAATGTACTGTCGTCCCTACATTTCAAGAAGAAGTAAGAATTGCAGTTGCAACAAAGCCTTGCTTGCCTACAAAGAGAGCAGCAATTTGGATTTGTTACTATGTTACCTAGAAGAATAACAAACTGTGCAAGGATGGAGGTTGTAGGAGCAAGGAGAAGTTGTCTGTAAAGTTGGTGGATGCCTATTTTCCATTTTGCAGTCCCTTGTCTCCCTCTTGTGGCCTCCTGGAGGCAACTAGCTGTGCAAAAAAAAGACAGCCTGGCGGCCGGCTGTTGCAGTGTTGCCCTCTCAGGCAACACTGAGTGACTGACTGAGCCTCACCGTCTTATATAAAGTTCAGACGGAACTTTGCACGTGTCATAGTGGAGCCCTCAGGATTCCAGAGCCAGCTTTCTGACATCATAATGGGGCCTCAGAGATAAAAGCCTGGGCCCAGGCAGTGTTGGTCAGTGCTGCTCAGCAGGCAGCACTGGACTGGACTGGATTACAGCTGATACAAGGTGTGAAGGAACAAGGGGTGGCTGTGGGCATGCACTTGCTGCCGCTGCCAGTGTTTATCTGCATGGCAGCAGGGCATTTGGGCGTTGCCAGGAAGGCGTTTTTATGTAGATTCCTCCTCTTTCAGCACTGCATTGTGGTGCAAGCAAAAGAAGCAAATCCTGTCTGGCTTCCTCTCCGGCCTTTATTCACCTCCCGTGTAGCTGTGAGTGTGTGAGCCTGCAGGGCCCCATGGAATTGCCTAGAAGTAGGCTGAATCGCTGCAAGGGCTGAACAGCAGTATCGGGCAGGCTCAGGCAACGCGCGGCCCGTTCGGGTTATCGCTTCTCGGCCTTTTGGCTAAGATCAAGTGTAGTATCTGTTCTTATCAGTTTAATATCTGATACGTCCCCTATCTGGGGACCATATATTAAATGGATTTTTAGAACAGGGAGATGGAAATAGAGCTTGCTCTGTCCACTCCACGCATTGACCTGGTATTGCAGTATTTCCAGGACCGGTGCACCCTTTCCTTATGTGTTGACTAAAAGCAGATTCCAAAAGTGTTTTTTGTCTTTGCTATTGTTTCTGTCTTTCTGAAGGGATCTCCCCTTTTAATCCCATTATTTCAACACCTGTTGGACAATGCATGAGTGATAATGAGCTCATTGATTAAATGCAATTAATGAATAGATTGCCACCTCTTGTTGTGTGTCGTCTGTGTTTCTGTGTTTCCGGCATTTCACATTGGAACACCTCATTCACCTTCCTTGTCTTCTCTCCGCCCTCCCTTTTAGGTAAGTTAAAGAGCTGCACCTGAGCCAGCCATTGATTGATTGATTGATTGATTGATTGATTGATTGATTGATTGATTGATTGATTGATTGATGCAGCACAACAGTCAAATAGTGGAGTGGAGTAGGGGAACAGCAAACAGCCAATAAAGCAGCCCGCCCGCTCGCCTGCCCGCCACAATGGACCTACCTGTGTACACTAGATGGATGTGATGGAATGTACTGTCGTCCCTACATTTCAAGAAGAAGTAAGAATTGCAGTTGCAACAAAGCCTTGCTTGCCTACAAAGAGAGCAGCAATTTGGATTTGTTACTATGTTACCTAGAAGAATAACAAACTGTGCAAGGATGGAGGTTGTAGGAGCAAGGAGAAGTTGTCTGTAAAGTTGGTGGATGCCTATTTTCCATTTTGCAGTCCCTTGTCTCCCTCTTGTGGCCTCCTGGAGGCAACTAGCTGTGCAAAAAAAAGACAGCCTGGCGGCCGGCTGTTGCAGTGTTGCCCTCTCAGGCAACACTGAGTGACTGACTGAGCCTCACCGTCTTATATAAAGTTCAGACGGAACTTTGCACGTGTCATAGTGGAGCCCTCAGGATTCCAGAGCCAGCTTTCTGACATCATAATGGGGCCTCAGAGATAAAAGCCTGGGCCCAGGCAGTGTTGGTCAGTGCTGCTCAGCAGGCAGCACTGGACTGGACTGGATTACAGCTGATACAAGGTGTGAAGGAACAAGGGGTGGCTGTGGGCATGCACTTGCTGCCGCTGCCAGTGTTTATCTGCATGGCAGCAGGGCATTTGGGCGTTGCCAGGAAGGCGTTTTTATGTAGATTCCTCCTCTTTCAGCACTGCATTGTGGTGCAAGCAAAAGAAGCAAATCCTGTCTGGCTTCCTCTCCGGCCTTTATTCACCTCCCGTGTAGCTGTGAGTGTGTGAGCCTGCAGGGCCCCATGGAATTGCCTAGAAGTAGGCTGAATCGCTGCAAGGGCTGAACAGCAGTATCGGGCAGGCTCGGGCAACGCGCGGCCCGTTCGGGTTATCGCTTCTCGGCCTTCTGGCTGAGATCAAGTGTAGTGCTGATTACTTGTAGTCAGTGCTGCCTGGTCTTGGTTAGGAGGTGCTCAGGTACCCTCTCTCTCGGCCTCGGGGGATCGTCCAGGTTCGCCTGGACTTCACCCCCGTGCTGCTATTTGGGAGAGAGGCTTAGTCCTGAGCAACGGGTTGCGATCCATATACCCCTGTGTAGGTTTCGGCCGAAAAGGGGAGTTGCGCCTAACGTTGCGCCTACTAGGGAGTAGCGTAACAATACCTTACTCACCATGGACGAGGATCCATGTGAGATACCGGCTTATGCCCGGATTAAAAACACAATTCGTGTAGTGCTATCGGAGGAGAAGGCGACGACCTGCGGCTTAAAATTCGTGGTGGAGACCGTACTTGTTGGTATCTTCAACATCCAGAAGCGAGAAATTTTGGCGGTGCAGGATTACCCAAGAAGGAGGACATACGACGTTACTTTCATACAGAATGGAGTATTCCGAGATCTGCTGGCGGCTTATACGGTAAAAAATGACCCGAGACTGGACGGTGTTGATTTTTATGAGCACGTTATGGACATCACTAAAATGATAGTTATAAAGATGTACTGCCCTTTTGCCGACTTAAAAGAAGTGATGTCCTTTTTATTCCCTTATTTTAAAACTGTGAAATGTATTGGCAAAGTAATGAATGAGGTTGGTGTATGGACCTCAAAGTGGAGATTCAATGTAACGTGTTATAAAGATGCCAATTTTACAGGAGGGATAATGTTGCCGCCAGCACGTTTTAAAATAGGTGATATGGCCGGAGACTTTTATTTTTCAGGGATGCCTCCATTCTGTAGGAAGTGCCAAAGGTACGGTCACACCAAGGAGTCTTGTGACAGCACCTGTAGGAACTGCGGCAGCTCTGAGCACGAGACCAAAACTTGCCCTCTGGGGAAAAGGTGCCGTTTTTGCAGCCGAGTTGGTCACCTCTATGCTACTTGTCCCCACAGATCTAAAGAGTTGGAACAACCCGAGGACCGGCCAAGGCGTCCCGAGCGGCCCGCAGGCCAGATCACCCCTGTACAAGGAGAGGAACCCCAAGGAGGCGAGCAAGATGATATGGATACCTCCAGCAGACCCCCCCAAACAGGTGACCCTAAAGAGCAGAGGCGACAAAAACGCAGAGCCAGTGATCAGCGGACGAAAGAGCCCCCCCAGGAGACTGGGGCACAGGGTAGTTCGGATGAAGCTGATCCTACTGGCCTGCAAGAGATGCTGGGTCAGCCTGTACCTGAGGCAGAGGTCCCGGGCGGAGCGGCAGCTCTCACTAAGAGACGTAGGGCGTACTCGGAGGTGGCAGCGGGGGTGCCGATGGGAGTACCTGCCAGGTTGAAGGCAGGGAAACCAGCTGACGTGCCCCCGGAAGCGACAGCTAAAGGTCCCCCCCCTTCCAGACAGTTGGGGGATATAGGGACAGCTGCCTCCGAGGTAAGCGTGGTCCCTGAGACGTCCAGAAGCGCGATTCCTGCCCCTATAGAAGGGGAGGACGCTGCCAAAGATTGCCAAATCTTACCCGTTGAGTCCGTCTGGGACCCATTTTCAAGAAGCGCCTTAGGTATGGGGGGTCAGCTGAGTGATGGGTCTTCCTCTCAAACCTCGTCGATGCGTACATTCGACTCGAGGAAAGATGACGATGAGAACTCGAGTGGGGTGTCTGGCGACGCGGAGGACTGCTGAGGCCTCCTCGGGTAAGATAAAAATAGACTGTCTCTCTCCCTTTTCCTCATGGCTGAGTTATGTGGTCTTTCCCTTAATGTAAGAAGCGTGCACTCACAGACAAGAAGAGCTGCCCTTTTCAACTACCTTTCTGTTTTTACCGCCTCAGTGTTTTTCCTACAGGAATGCTGCATACCTCACCGCATGAATTATAAAAAATATGAGGAAGACTGGAGACTCGGACCTTCAGTGTGGTCCGGGTCCAATGAATCAAAAGCCGCAGGTGTCGCCATTTTATTCAAAGGGAACGTTTTAATTGATAGTTTTTATGAAATTTTACCAGGCAGAATTTTAATGGTCAAAGCTTTTATAAACGGTGTTAGATGGCAGTTTTTAAACTTTTATGGTTCTACAGACAAAAAAGAAAGAGCAAAAATGCTAGAAATTTTACCCCTTTTTATCAATGATTCAGAACCACTTATTTTAGCTGGTGATTTTAATTGTATTTTAAAGGGGGAACGCCGGTTCTCTAATTCAGTAAGTCGAAACTATGATAAAACCCCGTCTATTTTAAAAGATATTACAGTGGATTTTAAACTTACTGATGTTTTTAAAAAATGCAATAGGGATCTACCGGAAGAGGACGGCGTCACCTGGAGCAATGTAAACTGCAGCTCCAGGATTGATTTTATTTTTTGCTCTTATCAAATACTGCCTTTTAAATGTGATCTTAATTCTAACGTGTTTTCTGACCATAAACTTTTATATTTTAAAGTTAATTTGAACGATCAAAGGAGAACTCCGAAGAAAGCCTGGAAATTAAACGTATCCCTTTTAGAGGATCCGCAAATTTTATCCGATTTTATCACCTTTTATAAGGGCTGCAGACGGGTAAGACATCCCAATATGCTAATTGTTTCCTGGTGGGAAAAAATTAAAATAAAGATAAGAGATTTTTTTATTAAAGCTGGGATGAAGAAAGCAAAAGAAAAATCTGAATTTTATGCTAATTTAAATACCCGTCTGCAGACCCAATACAAGTTCAGAGAACAGGGTATGCAGGTGGAGAAGGAGATCACCGAAATTAAAAAAGAAATCTCCCAGTGCCTGGAGCAGAGGGGAAAGGAGATAATCTTTCGCTCTAAGGTAAAACATCTTGAAGAAAATGAGACCTGCTCCAGGTACTTCTTCAAGAAAATAAATGATAAGCATACCCTGTTAAATGAGATAGATGGGGAAACAAATACCCAAAACATTTTAAAAAAGGTGCACGGTTTTTATGCGGATCTTTTTAATACAAAACATGTTGATGTTGATTTTATGAACGACTCATTGAAGGAGGTGGATGCTGTTTTAGATCCTGCTTCCCAAGTGTTTTTATTACAGGATATTACGGAACAGGAGATTTTAGAAACTACAAAGAGTTTTAAAACAGGTAAAGTCCCTGGCCCTGACGGTATACCTATAGAATTCTATCTTATATTTTATGGTATTTTAAAAGAGGATCTCCACCCTCTTTTTACCCAAGTTTTTAGAACAAAAGCCCTCCCGGGGTCCTGGAAGAAAGGCGAGGTGTCCCTGCTTTACAAAAAGGGGGACAAAACAGACATTAAAAATTGGAGGCCTATCACTTTGCTAAACTCTGACTACAAAGTAATGGCGAAGATATGTGCGAACAGATTAAAAGCAGTGATAGGCCAGATCATACACTCCAATCAGGTCTGTGGGATACCCGGGAGGAGTATATGGGATAATTTAAACCTTTTAAAAGATGTGATCAGTGACACGAAAGAGAGAGGAGGTAAAATGGCAATTTTATCTATAGATTTTGAGAAAGCCTTCGATAGAGTGTCACATTTTTATCTTTTTAAGGTTTTAGGAAAAATGGGTATACCGGAAGGTTTTTTACAGTCTCTGAAGGCCTTTTATGAAAATTGTACTAGCAAAATTTTAGTAAAGGGTTTTAAGACACAGGATGTCCTTTTAAATTCCGGAGTGAAGCAGGGGTGTCCCTTGTCCCCACTACTTTTTATTTGTGCGATCGAGCCTCTACTCTGCAGGTTAAGAAAGGATAAGCAGATAAGCGGAGTCCCCCTGCCGGGCGGGGGGGGACTAGAGGCTAAAGTGGTGGGGTACATGGACGATGTCGCGGTCCTTTGCAGGGACACCCTGTCATTACAGAAATCTTTTAAACAGATTTACCAATTCTGTTGCTCCTCCGGTTTTTTAGTAAATTTTAATAAAAGTAACATCTTAAATATCGGCAAAATGGTTTTAATGGACATTCCAGTCCCTGTGTCAGAGTCTGTACAAATTTTAGGAGTCTCCTTCAATGAGTCAAATAATGGTTTTACCAGTTGGGACTTGGTGGCACAAAAAGTCAATCAGAAAATTTGCATGTGGAACATGAGAAAGTTAACAATGGAGGGAAAGGTTTTAATTACAAAAATGGTGATTTTACCTATTTTATTATATTTAAGTATGGTATTCCCTCCCCCTGAGATTTTATTGAAAAAAATAATTAAAGCATGTTTTACATTTTTATGGAACTCCAGGATGGAAAAGCTCAGGAGAGAGAAGGTAATATTACCCAAACCAATGGGGGGGAAAGATTTCCCCGATATAAAAGCATTCCTTTTAATAAAATTTTTTACTTTATGTCTTAATGCAGTTTTTAAGGAACATTACTGGTCATATTTTATACGTTTTAACACAGGTTATTTTATGAGGAGGAACGGTTGGTTCTCCACGGTTTTAAGCTCCCCGTATGCTTTTAACCTTTCTGGCCAGTATAAGATTTTAGAAAAAATTGTAAACCTTTTTAACTTAAAAGACAAAAATATTAACGAAGTAAAAAATAGTAAAGGAATTTTAAAAAAGATAAAAGAAAATGTTTTAGTAGCTCCCATCAGTAATTTTAATGAACAAAAATGCAAAGAAATATGGAAGATGTTGAGCGCTAAATATCTTTTTAACCCACAGAAAGATCTGGCCTGGAGCTGTGCCCACGAGTGTCTTCCATGCCGGGCATTCCAGCATCGAAGGGGACTGACCAACTCGGCTGCGTGTCCAAGGGGAGGATGTAGAGATGACGAGACAGTCTACCACCTATTCTGGGAATGTTTTTACGCGCAATTGATATGGACAAGAATCCTCCCCTTGGTACAGAAGATTACAGGACTTCGGAGATACACAAGTGATGGCGTTTTATATGGATGCCTGGAATGCCCAACACAGACTCGAAAAATGATGGCATGGAAGATCACCAACTGCGTAAAAGCAGCTCTGTGGGCGGCCAGAAACATTTTATTATTTAAGCATGAAGTTTTAGCTGTGGAAGATGTTTTAGCCATTTGTCTTAATGAAATGTACAAATATTTTCTTTTAGATAAAAAACTCTCTCCTGTTTTATGTAGAAAATGGTTTTTAAGTGAATGGAGTTCCATAATATGATGCCACCAAGTGCCCTTTTATAAATTGTTTTTATTTGACAATTTGTATTTATCTGTATTAAAAACCATGATTGTAAATTTATGTAAATTTTTGATGAAATGTATTGATTTATTGTAAATTTGTTCAAAATTTTAAATAAACGGTTACCTCCTTTGTTGGGGTAGTCAACTCAAAAAAATCTGTTATTATCAGTTTAATATCTGATACGTCCCCTATCTGGGGACCATATATTAAATGGATTTTTAGAACAGGGAGATGGAAATAGAGCTTGCTCTGTCCACTCCACGCATTGACCTGGTATTGCAGTATTTCCAGGACCGGTGCACCCTTTCCTTATGTGTTGACTAAAAGCAGATTCCAAAAGTGTTTTTTGTCTTTGCTATTGTTTCTGTCTTTCTGAAGGGATCTCCCCTTTTAATCCCATTATTTCAACACCTGTTGGACAATGCATAAGTGATAATGAGCTCATTGATTAAATGCAATTAATGAATAGATTGCCACCTCTTGTTGTGTGTCGTCTGTGTTTCTGTGTTTCCGGCATTTCACATTGGAACACCTCATTCACCTTCCTTGTCTTCTCTCCGCCCTCCCTTTTAGGTAAGTTAAAGAGCTGCACCTGAGCCAGCCACTGATTGATTGATTGATTGATTGATTGATTGATTGATTGATTGATTGATTGATTGATTGATTGATTGATTGATTGATGCAGCACAACAGTCAAATAGTGGAGTGGAGTAGGGGAACAGCAAACAGCCAATAAAGCAGCCCGCCCGCTCGCCTGCCCGCCACAATGGACCTACCTGTGTACACTAGATGGATGTGATGGAATGTACTGTCGTCCCTACATTTCAAGAAGAAGTAAGAATTGCAGTTGCAACAAAGCCTTGCTTGCCTACAAAGAGAGCAGCAATTTGGATTTGTTACTATGTTACCTAGAAGAATAACAAACTGTGCAAGGATGGAGGTTGTAGGAGCAAGGAGAAGTTGTCTGTAAAGTTGGTGGATGCCTATTTTCCATTTTGCAGTCCCTTGTCTCCCTCTTGTGGCCTCCTGGAGGCAACTAGCTGTGCAAAAAAAAGACAGCCTGGCGGCCGGCTGTTGCAGTGTTGCCCTCTCAGGCAACACTGAGTGACTGACTGAGCCTCACCGTCTTATATAAAGTTCAGACGGAACTTTGCACGTGTCATAGTGGAGCCCTCAGGATTCCAGAGCCAGCTTTCTGACATCATAATGGGGCCTCAGAGATAAAAGCCTGGGCCCAGGCAGTGTTGGTCAGTGCTGCTCAGCAGGCAGCACTGGACTGGACTGGATTACAGCTGATACAAGGTGTGAAGGAACAAGGGGTGGCTGTGGGCATGCACTTGCTGCCGCTGCCAGTGTTTATCTGCATGGCAGCAGGGCATTTGGGCGTTGCCAGGAAGGCGTTTTTATGTAGATTCCTCCTCTTTCAGCACTGCATTGTGGTGCAAGCAAAAGAAGCAAATCCTGTCTGGCTTCCTCTCCGGCCTTTATTCACCTCCCGTGTAGCTGTGAGTGTGTGAGCCTGCAGGGCCCCATGGAATTGCCTAGAAGTAGGCTGAATCGCTGCAAGGGCTGAACAGCAGTATCGGGCAGGCTCGGGCAACGCGCGGCCCGTTCGGGTTATCGCTTCTCGGCCTTTTGGCTAAGATCAAGTGTAGTATCTGTTCTTATCAGTTTAATATCTGATACGTCCCCTATCTGGGGACCATATATTAAATGGATTTTTAGAACAGGGAGATGGAAATAGAGCTTGCTCTGTCCACTCCACGCATTGACCTGGTATTGCAGTATTTCCAGGACCGGTGCACCCTTTCCTTATGTGTTGACTAAAAGCAGATTCCAAAAGTGTTTTTTGTCTTTGCTATTGTTTCTGTCTTTCTGAAGGGATCTCCCCTTTTAATCCCATTATTTCAACACCTGTTGGACAATGCATGAGTGATAATGAGCTCATTGATTAAATGCAATTAATGAATAGATTGCCACCTCTTGTTGTGTGTCGTCTGTGTTTCTGTGTTTCCGGCATTTCACATTGGAACACCTCATTCACCTTCCTTGTCTTCTCTCCGCCCTCCCTTTTAGGTAAGTTAAAGAGCTGCACCTGAGCCAGCCACTGATTGATTGATTGATTGATTGATTGATTGATTGATTGATTGATTGATTGATTGATGCAGCACAACAGTCAAATAGTGGAGTGGAGTAGGGGAACAGCAAACAGCCAATAAAGCAGCCCGCCCGCTCGCCTGCCCGCCACAATGGACCTACCTGTGTACACTAGATGGATGTGATGGAATGTACTGTCGTCCCTACATTTCAAGAAGAAGTAAGAATTGCAGTTGCAACAAAGCCTTGCTTGCCTACAAAGAGAGCAGCAATTTGGATTTGTTACTATGTTACCTAGAAGAATAACAAACTGTGCAAGGATGGAGGTTGTAGGAGCAAGGAGAAGTTGTCTGTAAAGTTGGTGGATGCCTATTTTCCATTTTGCAGTCCCTTGTCTCCCTCTTGTGGCCTCCTGGAGGCAACTAGCTGTGCAAAAAAAAGACAGCCTGGCGGCCGGCTGTTGCAGTGTTGCCCTCTCAGGCAACACTGAGTGACTGACTGAGCCTCACCGTCTTATATAAAGTTCAGACGGAACTTTGCACGTGTCATAGTGGAGCCCTCAGGATTCCAGAGCCAGCTTTCTGACATCATAATGGGGCCTCAGAGATAAAAGCCTGGGCCCAGGCAGTGTTGGTCAGTGCTGCTCAGCAGGCAGCACTGGACTGGACTGGATTACAGCTGATACAAGGTGTGAAGGAACAAGGGGTGGCTGTGGGCATGCACTTGCTGCCGCTGCCAGTGTTTATCTGCATGGCAGCAGGGCATTTGGGCGTTGCCAGGAAGGCGTTTTTATGTAGATTCCTCCTCTTTCAGCACTGCATTGTGGTGCAAGCAAAAGAAGCAAATCCTGTCTGGCTTCCTCTCCGGCCTTTATTCACCTCCCGTGTAGCTGTGAGTGTGTGAGCCTGCAGGGCCCCATGGAATTGCCTAGAAGTAGGCTGAATCGCTGCAAGGGCTGAACAGCAGTATCGGGCAGGCTCGGGCAACGCGCGGCCCGTTCGGGTTATCGCTTCTCGGCCTTTTGGCTAAGATCAAGTGTAGTATCTGTTCTTATCAGTTTAATATCTGATACGTCCCCTATCTGGGGACCATATATTAAATGGATTTTTAGAACAGGGAGATGGAAATAGAGCTTGCTCTGTCCACTCCACGCATTGACCTGGTATTGCAGTATTTCCAGGACCGGTGCACCCTTTCCTTATGTGTTGACTAAAAGCAGATTCCAAAAGTGTTTTTTGTCTTTGCTATTGTTTCTGTCTTTCTGAAGGGATCTCCCCTTTTAATCCCATTATTTCAACACCTGTTGGACAATGCATGAGTGATAATGAGCTCATTGATTAAATGCAATTAATGAATAGATTGCCACCTCTTGTTGTGTGTCGTCTGTGTTTCTGTGTTTCCGGCATTTCACATTGGAACACCTCATTCACCTTCCTTGTCTTCTCTCCGCCCTCCCTTTTAGGTAAGTTAAAGAGCTGCACCTGAGCCAGCCACTGATTGATTGATTGATTGATTGATTGATTGATTGATTGATTGATTGATTGATTGATTGATGCAGCACAACAGTCAAATAGTGGAGTGGAGTAGGGGAACAGCAAACAGCCAATAAAGCAGCCCGCCCGCTCGCCTGCCCGCCACAATGGACCTACCTGTGTACACTAGATGGATGTGATGGAATGTACTGTCGTCCCTACATTTCAAGAAGAAGTAAGAATTGCAGTTGCAACAAAGCCTTGCTTGCCTACAAAGAGAGCAGCAATTTGGATTTGTTACTATGTTACCTAGAAGAATAACAAACTGTGCAAGGATGGAGGTTGTAGGAGCAAGGAGAAGTTGTCTGTAAAGTTGGTGGATGCCTATTTTCCATTTTGCAGTCCCTTGTCTCCCTCTTGTGGCCTCCTGGAGGCAACTAGCTGTGCAAAAAAAAGACAGCCTGGCGGCCGGCTGTTGCAGTGTTGCCCTCTCAGGCAACACTGAGTGACTGACTGAGCCTCACCGTCTTATATAAAGTTCAGACGGAACTTTGCACGTGTCATAGTGGAGCCCTCAGGATTCCAGAGCCAGCTTTCTGACATCATAATGGGGCCTCAGAGATAAAAGCCTGGGCCCAGGCAGTGTTGGTCAGTGCTGCTCAGCAGGCAGCACTGGACTGGACTGGATTACAGCTGATACAAGGTGTGAAGGAACAAGGGGTGGCTGTGGGCATGCACTTGCTGCCGCTGCCAGTGTTTATCTGCATGGCAGCAGGGCATTTGGGCGTTGCCAGGAAGGCGTTTTTATGTAGATTCCTCCTCTTTCAGCACTGCATTGTGGTGCAAGCAAAAGAAGCAAATCCTGTCTGGCTTCCTCTCCGGCCTTTATTCACCTCCCGTGTAGCTGTGAGTGTGTGAGCCTGCAGGGCCCCATGGAATTGCCTAGAAGTAGGCTGAATCGCTGCAAGGGCTGAACAGCAGTATCGGGCAGGCTCGGGCAACGCGCGGCCCGTTCGGGTTATCGCTTCTCGGCCTTTTGGCTAAGATCAAGTGTAGTATCTGTTCTTATCAGTTTAATATCTGATACGTCCCCTATCTGGGGACCATATATTAAATGGATTTTTAGAACAGGGAGATGGAAATAGAGCTTGCTCTGTCCACTCCACGCATTGACCTGGTATTGCAGTATTTCCAGGACCGGTGCACCCTTTCCTTATGTGTTGACTAAAAGCAGATTCCAAAAGTGTTTTTTGTCTTTGCTATTGTTTCTGTCTTTCTGAAGGGATCTCCCCTTTTAATCCCATTATTTCAACACCTGTTGGACAATGCATGAGTGATAATGAGCTCATTGATTAAATGCAATTAATGAATAGATTGCCACCTCTTGTTGTGTGTCGTCTGTGTTTCTGTGTTTCCGGCATTTCACATTGGAACACCTCATTCACCTTCCTTGTCTTCTCTCCGCCCTCCCTTTTAGGTAAGTGAAAGAGCTGCACCTGAGCCAGCCACTGATTGATTGATTGATTGATTGATTGATTGATTGATTGATTGATTGATTGATGCAGCACAACAGTCAAATAGTGGAGTGGAGTAGGGGAACAGCAAACAGCCAATAAAGCAGCCCGCCCGCTCGCCTGCCCGCCACAATGGACCTACCTGTGTACACTAGATGGATGTGATGGAATGTACTGTCGTCCCTACATTTCAAGAAGAAGTAAGAATTGCAGTTGCAACAAAGCCTTGCTTGCCTACAAAGAGAGCAGCAATTTGGATTTGTTACTATGTTACCTAGAAGAATAACAAACTGTGCAAGGATGGAGGTTGTAGGAGCAAGGAGAAGTTGTCTGTAAAGTTGGTGGATGCCTATTTTCCATTTTGCAGTCCCTTGTCTCCCTCTTGTGGCCTCCTGGAGGCAACTAGCTGTGCAAAAAAAAGACAGCCTGGCGGCCGGCTGTTGCAGTGTTGCCCTCTCAGGCAACACTGAGTGACTGACTGAGCCTCACCGTCTTATATAAAGTTCAGACGGAACTTTGCACGTGTCATAGTGGAGCCCTCAGGATTCCAGAGCCAGCTTTCTGACATCATAATGGGGCCTCAGAGATAAAAGCCTGGGCCCAGGCAGTGTTGGTCAGTGCTGCTCAGCAGGCAGCACTGGACTGGACTGGATTACAGCTGATACAAGGTGTGAAGGAACAAGGGGTGGCTGTGGGCATGCACTTGCTGCCGCTGCCAGTGTTTATCTGCATGGCAGCAGGGCATTTGGGCGTTGCCAGGAAGGCGTTTTTATGTAGATTCCTCCTCTTTCAGCACTGCATTGTGGTGCAAGCAAAAGAAGCAAATCCTGTCTGGCTTCCTCTCCGGCCTTTATTCACCTCCCGTGTAGCTGTGAGTGTGTGAGCCTGCAGGGCCCCATGGAATTGCCTAGAAGTAGGCTGAATCGCTGCAAGGGCTGAACAGCAGTATCGGGCAGGCTCGGGCAACGCGCGGCCCGTTCGGGTTATCGCTTCTCGGCCTTTTGGCTAAGATCAAGTGTAGTATCTGTTCTTATCAGTTTAATATCTGATACGTCCCCTATCTGGGGACCATATATTAAATGGATTTTTAGAACAGGGAGATGGAAATAGAGCTTGCTCTGTCCACTCCACGCATTGACCTGGTATTGCAGTATTTCCAGGACCGGTGCACCCTTTCCTTATGTGTTGACTAAAAGCAGATTCCAAAAGTGTTTTTTGTCTTTGCTATTGTTTCTGTCTTTCTGAAGGGATCTCCCCTTTTAATCCCATTATTTCAACACCTGTTGGACAATGCATGAGTGATAATGAGCTCATTGATTAAATGCAATTAATGAATAGATTGCCACCTCTTGTTGTGTGTCGTCTGTGTTTCTGTGTTTCCGGCATTTCACATTGGAACACCTCATTCACCTTCCTTGTCTTCTCTCCGCCCTCCCTTTTAGGTAAGTGAAAGAGCTGCACCTGAGCCAGCCACTGATTGATTGATTGATTGATTGATTGATTGATTGATTGATTGATTGATTGATTGATTGATGCAGCACAACAGTCAAATAGTGGAGTGGAGTAGGGGAACAGCAAACAGCCAATAAAGCAGCCCGCCCGCTCGCCTGCCCGCCACAATGGACCTACCTGTGTACACTAGATGGATGTGATGGAATGTACTGTCGTCCCTACATTTCAAGAAGAAGTAAGAATTGCAGTTGCAACAAAGCCTTGCTTGCCTACAAAGAGAGCAGCAATTTGGATTTGTTACTATGTTACCTAGAAGAATAACAAACTGTGCAAGGATGGAGGTTGTAGGAGCAAGGAGAAGTTGTCCGTAAAGTTGGTGGATGCCTATTTTCCATTTTGCAGTCCCTTGTCTCCCTCTTGTGGCCTCCTGGAGGCAACTAGCTGTGCAAAAAAAAGACAGCCTGGCGGCCGGCTGTTGCAGTGTTGCCCTCTCAGGCAACACTGAGTGACTGACTGAGCCTCACCGTCTTATATAAAGTTCAGACGGAACTTTGCACGTGTCATAGTGGAGCCCTCAGGATTCCAGAGCCAGCTTTCTGACATCATAATGGGGCCTCAGAGATAAAAGCCTGGGCCCAGGCAGTGTTGGTCAGTGCTGCTCAGCAGGCAGCACTGGACTGGACTGGATTACAGCTGATACAAGGTGTGAAGGAACAAGGGGTGGCTGTGGGCATGCACTTGCTGCCGCTGCCAGTGTTTATCTGCATGGCAGCAGGGCATTTGGGCGTTGCCAGGAAGGCGTTTTTATGTAGATTCCTCCTCTTTCAGCACTGCATTGTGGTGCAAGCAAAAGAAGCAAATCCTGTCTGGCTTCCTCTCCGGCCTTTATTCACCTCCCGTGTAGCTGTGAGTGTGTGAGCCTGCAGGGCCCCATGGAATTGCCTAGAAGTAGGCTGAATCGCTGCAAGGGCTGAACAGCAGTATCGGGCAGGCTCGGGCAACGCGCGGCCCGTTCGGGTTATCGCTTCTCGGCCTTTTGGCTAAGATCAAGTGTAGTATCTGTTCTTATCAGTTTAATATCTGATACGTCCCCTATCTGGGGACCATATATTAAATGGATTTTTAGAACAGGGAGATGGAAATAGAGCTTGCTCTGTCCACTCCACGCATTGACCTGGTATTGCAGTATTTCCAGGACCGGTGCACCCTTTCCTTATGTGTTGACTAAAAGCAGATTCCAAAAGTGTTTTTTGTCTTTGCTATTGTTTCTGTCTTTCTGAAGGGATCTCCCCTTTTAATCCCATTATTTCAACACCTGTTGGACAATGCATGAGTGATAATGAGCTCATTGATTAAATGCAATTAATGAATAGATTGCCACCTCTTGTTGTGTGTCGTCTGTGTTTCTGTGTTTCCGGCATTTCACATTGGAACACCTCATTCACCTTCCTTGTCTTCTCTCCGCCCTCCCTTTTAGGTAAGTTAAAGAGCTGCACCTGAGCCAGCCACTGATTGATTGATTGATTGATTGATTGATTGATTGATTGATTGATTGATTGATTGATGCAGCACAACAGTCAAATAGTGGAGTGGAGTAGGGGAACAGCAAACAGCCAATAAAGCAGCCCGCCCGCTCGCCTGCCCGCCACAATGGACCTACCTGTGTACACTAGATGGATGTGATGGAATGTACTGTCGTCCCTACATTTCAAGAAGAAGTAAGAATTGCAGTTGCAACAAAGCCTTGCTTGCCTACAAAGAGAGCAGCAATTTGGATTTGTTACTATGTTACCTAGAAGAATAACAAACTGTGCAAGGATGGAGGTTGTAGGAGCAAGGAGAAGTTGTCTGTAAAGTTGGTGGATGCCTATTTTCCATTTTGCAGTCCCTTGTCTCCCTCTTGTGGCCTCCTGGAGGCAACTAGCTGTGCAAAAAAAAGACAGCCTGGCGGCCGGCTGTTGCAGTGTTGCCCTCTCAGGCAACACTGAGTGACTGACTGAGCCTCACCGTCTTATATAAAGTTCAGACGGAACTTTGCACGTGTCATAGTGGAGCCCTCAGGATTCCAGAGCCAGCTTTCTGACATCATAATGGGGCCTCAGAGATAAAAGCCTGGGCCCAGGCAGTGTTGGTCAGTGCTGCTCAGCAGGCAGCACTGGACTGGACTGGATTACAGCTGATACAAGGTGTGAAGGAACAAGGGGTGGCTGTGGGCATGCACTTGCTGCCGCTGCCAGTGTTTATCTGCATGGCAGCAGGGCATTTGGGCGTTGCCAGGAAGGCGTTTTTATGTAGATTCCTCCTCTTTCAGCACTGCATTGTGGTGCAAGCAAAAGAAGCAAATCCTGTCTGGCTTCCTCTCCGGCCTTTATTCACCTCCCGTGTAGCTGTGAGTGTGTGAGCCTGCAGGGCCCCATGGAATTGCCTAGAAGTAGGCTGAATCGCTGCAAGGGCTGAACAGCAGTATCGGGCAGGCTCGGGCAACGCGCGGCCCGTTCGGGTTATCGCTTCTCGGCCTTTTGGCTAAGATCAAGTGTAGTATCTGTTCTTATCAGTTTAATATCTGATACGTCCCCTATCTGGGGACCATATATTAAATGGATTTTTAGAACAGGGAGATGGAAATAGAGCTTGCTCTGTCCACTCCACGCATTGACCTGGTATTGCAGTATTTCCAGGACCGGTGCACCCTTTCCTTATGTGTTGACTAAAAGCAGATTCCAAAAGTGTTTTTTGTCTTTGCTATCGTTTCTGTCTTTCTGAAGGGATCTCCCCTTTTAATCCCATTATTTCAACACCTGTTGGACAATGCATGAGTGATAATGAGCTCATTGATTAAATGCAATTAATGAATAGATTGCCACCTCTTGTTGTGTGTCGTCTGTGTTTCTGTGTTTCCGGCATTTCACATTGGAACACCTCATTCACCTTCCTTGTCTTCTCTCCGCCCTCCCTTTTAGGTAAGTTAAAGAGCTGCACCTGAGCCAGCCACTGATTGATTGATTGATTAATTGATTGATTGATTGATTGATTGATTGATTGATTGATTGATGCAGCACAACAGTCAAATAGTGGAGTGGAGTAGGGGAACAGCAAACAGCCAATAAAGCAGCCCGCCCGCTCGCCTGCCCGCCACAATGGACCTACCTGTGTACACTAGATGGATGTGATGGAATGTACTGTCGTCCCTACATTTCAAGAAGAAGTAAGAATTGCAGTTGCAACAAAGCCTTGCTTGCCTACAAAGAGAGCAGCAATTTGGATTTGTTACTATGTTACCTAGAAGAATAACAAACTGTGCAAGGATGGAGGTTGTAGGAGCAAGGAGAAGTTGTCTGTAAAGTTGGTGGATGCCTATTTTCCATTTTGCAGTCCCTTGTCTCCCTCTTGTGGCCTCCTGGAGGCAACTAGCTGTGCAAAAAAAAGACAGCCTGGCGGCCGGTTGTTGCAGTTTTGCCCTCTCAGGCAACACTGAGTGACTGACTGAGCCTCACCGTCTTATATAAAGTTCAGACGGAACTTTGCACGTGTCATAGTGGAGCCCTCAGGATTCCAGAGCCAGCTTTCTGACATCATAATGGGGCCTCAGAGATAAAAGCCTGGGCCCAGGCAGTGTTGGTCAGTGCTGCTCAGCAGGCAGCACTGGACTGGACTGGATTACAGCTGATACAAGGTGTGAAGGAACAAGGGGTGGCTGTGGGCATGCACTTGCTGCCGCTGCCAGTGTTTATCTGCATGGCAGCAGGGCATTTGGGCGTTGCCAGGAAGGCGTTTTTATGTAGATTCCTCCTCTTTCAGCACTGCATTGTGGTGCAAGCAAAAGAAGCAAATCCTGTCTGGCTTCCTCTCCGGCCTTTATTCACCTCCCGTGTAGCTGTGAGTGTGTGAGCCTGCAGGGCCCCATGGAATTGCCTAGAAGTAGGCTGAATCGCTGCAAGGGCTGAACAGCAGTATCGGGCAGGCTCGGGCAACGCGCGGCCCGTTCGGGTTATCGCTTCTCGGCCTTTTGGCTAAGATCAAGTGTAGTATCTGTTCTTATCAGTTTAATATCTGATACGTCCCCTATCTGGGGACCATATATTAAATGGATTTTTAGAACAGGGAGATGGAAATAGAGCTTGCTCTGTCCACTCCACGCATTGACCTGGTATTGCAGTATTTCCAGGACCGGTGCACCCTTTCCTTATGTGTTGACTAAAAGCAGATTCCAAAAGTGTTTTTTGTCTTTGCTATTGTTTCTGTCTTTCTGAAGGGATCTCCCCTTTTAATCCCATTATTTCAACACCTGTTGGACAATGCATGAGTGATAATGAGCTCATTGATTAAATGCAATTAATGAATAGATTGCCACCTCTTGTTGTGTGTCGTCTGTGTTTCTGTGTTTCCGGCATTTCACATTGGAACACCTCATTCACCTTCCTTGTCTTCTCTCCGCCCTCCCTTTTAGGTAAGTTAAAGAGCTGCACCTGAGCCAGCCACTGATTGATTGATTGATTGATTGATTGATTGATTGATTGATTGATTGATTGATTGATTGATTGATGCAGCACAACAGTCAAATAGTGGAGTGGAGTAGGGGAACAGCAAACAGCCAATAAAGCAGCCCGCCCGCTCGCCTGCCCGCCACAATGGACCTACCTGTGTACACTAGATGGATGTGATGGAATGTACTGTCGTCCCTACATTTCAAGAAGAAGTAAGAATTGCAGTTGCAACAAAGCCTTGCTTGCCTACAAAGAGAGCAGCAATTTGGATTTGTTACTATGTTACCTAGAAGAATAACAAACTGTGCAAGGATGGAGGTTGTAGGAGCAAGGAGAAGTTGTCTGTAAAGTTGGTGGATGCCTATTTTCCATTTTGCAGTCCCTTGTCTCCCTCTTGTGGCCTCCTGGAGGCAACTAGCTGTGCAAAAAAAAGACAGCCTGGCGGCCGGCTGTTGCAGTGTTGCCCTCTCAGGCAACACTGAGTGACTGACTGAGCCTCACCGTCTTATATAAAGTTCAGACGGAACTTTGCACGTGTCATAGTGGAGCCCTCAGGATTCCAGAGCCAGCTTTCTGACATCATAATGGGGCCTCAGAGATAAAAGCCTGGGCCCAGGCAGTGTTGGTCAGTGCTGCTCAGCAGGCAGCACTGGACTGGACTGGATTACAGCTGATACAAGGTGTGAAGGAACAAGGGGTGGCTGTGGGCATGCACTTGCTGCCGCTGCCAGTGTTTATCTGCATGGCAGCAGGGCATTTGGGCGTTGCCAGGAAGGCGTTTTTATGTAGATTCCTCCTCTTTCAGCACTGCATTGTGGTGCAAGCAAAAGAAGCAAATCCTGTCTGGCTTCCTCTCCGGCCTTTATTCACCTCCCGTGTAGCTGTGAGTGTGTGAGCCTGCAGGGCCCCATGGAATTGCCTAGAAGTAGGCTGAATCGCTGCAAGGGCTGAACAGCAGTATCGGGCAGGCTCGGGCAACGCGCGGCCCGTTCGGGTTATCGCTTCTCGGCCTTTTGGCTAAGATCAAGTGTAGTATCTGTTCTTATCAGTTTAATATCTGATACGTCGGGGACCATATATTAAATGGATTTTTAGAACAGGGAGATGGAAATAGAGCTTGCTCTGTCCACTCCACGCATTGACCTGGTATTGCAGTATTTCCAGGACCGGTGCACCCTTTCCTTATGTGTTGACTAAAAGCAGATTCCAAAAGTGTTTTTTGTCTTTGCTATTGTTTCTGTCTTTCTGAAGGGATCTCCCCTTTTAATCCCATTATTTCAACACCTGTTGGACAATGCATGAGTGATAATGAGCTCATTGATTAAATGCAATTAATGAATAGATTGCCACCTCTTGTTGTGTGTCGTCTGTGTTTCTGTGTTTCCGGCATTTCACATTGGAACACCTCATTCACCTTCCTTGTCTTCTCTCCGCCCTCCCTTTTAGGTAAGTTAAAGAGCTGCACCTGAGCCAGCCACTGATTGATTGATTGATTGATTGATTGATTGATTGATTGATTGATTGATTGATTGATTGATTGATGCAGCACAACAGTCAAATAGTGGAGTGGAGTAGGGGAACAGCAAACAGCCAATAAAGCAGCCCGCCCGCTCGCCTGCCCGCCACAATGGACCTACCTGTGTACACTAGATGGATGTGATGGAATGTACTGTCGTCCCTACATTTCAAGAAGAAGTAAGAATTGCAGTTGCAACAAAGCCTTGCTTGCCTACAAAGAGAGCAGCAATTTGGATTTGTTACTATGTTACCTAGAAGAATAACAAACTGTGCAAGGATGGAGGTTGTAGGAGCAAGGAGAAGTTGTCTGTAAAGTTGGTGGATGCCTATTTTCCATTTTGCAGTCCCTTGTCTCCCTCTTGTGGCCTCCTGGAGGCAACTAGCTGTGCAAAAAAAAGACAGCCTGACGGCCGGCTGTTGCAGTGTTGCCCTCTCAGGCAACACTGAGTGACTGACTGAGCCTCACCGTCTTATATAAAGTTCAGACGGAACTTTGCACGTGTCATAGTGGAGCCCTCAGGATTCCAGAGCCAGCTTTCTGACATCATAATGGGGCCTCAGAGATAAAAGCCTGGGCCCAGGCAGTGTTGGTCAGTGCTGCTCAGCAGGCAGCACTGGACTGGACTGGATTACAGCTGATACAAGGTGTGAAGGAACAAGGGGTGGCTGTGGGCATGCACTTGCTGCCGCTGCCAGTGTTTATCTGCATGGCAGCAGGGCATTTGGGCGTTGCCAGGAAGGCGTTTTTATGTAGATTCCTCCTCTTTCAGCACTGCATTGTGGTGCAAGCAAAAGAAGCAAATCCTGTCTGGCTTCCTCTCCGGCCTTTATTCACCTCCCGTGTAGCTGTGAGTGTGTGAGCCTGCAGGGCCCCATGGAATTGCCTAGAAGTAGGCTGAATCGCTGCAAGGGCTGAACAGCAGTATCGGGCAGGCTCGGGCAACGCGCGGCCCGTTCGGGTTATCGCTTCTCGGCCTTTTGGCTAAGATCAAGTGTAGTATCTGTTCTTATCAGTTTAATATCTGATACGTCCCCTATCTGGGGACCATATATTAAATGGATTTTTAGAACAGGGAGATGGAAATAGAGCTTGCTCTGTCCACTCCACGCATTGACCTGGTATTGCAGTATTTCCAGGACCGGTGCACCCTTTCCTTATGTGTTGACTAAAAGCAGATTCCAAAAGTGTTTTTTGTCTTTGCTATTGTTTCTGTCTTTCTGAAGGGATCTCCCCTTTTAATCCCATTATTTCAACACCTGTTGGACAATGCATGAGTGATAATGAGCTCATTGATTAAATGCAATTAATGAATAGATTGCCACCTCTTGTTGTGTGTCGTCTGTGTTTCTGTGTTTCCGGCATTTCACATTGGAACACCTCATTCACCTTCCTTGTCTTCTCTCCGCCCTCCCTTTTAGGTAAGTTAAAGAGCTGCACCTGAGCCAGCCACTGATTGATTGATTGATTGATTGATTGATTGATTGATTGATTGATTGATTGATTGATTGATGCAGCACAACAGTCAAATAGTGGAGTGGAGTAGGGGAACAGCAAACAGCCAATAAAGCAGCCCGCCCGCTCGCCTGCCCGCCACAATGGACCTACCTGTGTACACTAGATGGATGTGATGGAATGTACTGTCGTCCCTACATTTCAAGAAGAAGTAAGAATTGCAGTTGCAACAAAGCCTTGCTTGCCTACAAAGAGAGCAGCAATTTGGATTTGTTACTATGTTACCTAGAAGAATAACAAACTGTGCAAGGATGGAGGTTGTAGGAGCAAGGAGAAGTTGTCTGTAAAGTTGGTGGATGCCTATTTTCCATTTTGCAGTCCCTTGTCTCCCTCTTGTGGCCTCCTGGAGGCAACTAGCTGTGCAAAAAAAAGACAGCCTGGCGGCCGGCTGTTGCAGTGTTGCCCTCTCAGGCAACACTGAGTGACTGACTGAGCCTCACCGTCTTATATAAAGTTCAGACGGAACTTTGCACGTGTCATAGTGGAGCCCTCAGGATTCCAGAGCCAGCTTTCTGACATCATAATGGGGCCTCAGAGATAAAAGCCTGGGCCCAGGCAGTGTTGGTCAGTGCTGCTCAGCAGGCAGCACTGGACTGGACTGGATTACAGCTGATACAAGGTGTGAAGGAACAAGGGGTGGCTGTGGGCATGCACTTGCTGCCGCTGCCAGTGTTTATCTGCATGGCAGCAGGGCATTTGGGCGTTGCCAGGAAGGCGTTTTTATGTAGATTCCTCCTCTTTCAGCACTGCATTG
Source organism: Rhinoderma darwinii (assembly GCF_050947455.1). Taxonomy (NCBI): domain Eukaryota; kingdom Metazoa; phylum Chordata; class Amphibia; order Anura; family Rhinodermatidae; genus Rhinoderma; species Rhinoderma darwinii. The sequence continues at coordinate 152,485 of NW_027461795.1, forward strand.
TGGTGCAAGCAAAAGAAGCAAATCCTGTCTGGCTTCCTCTCCGGCCTTTATTCACCTCCCGTGTAGCTGTGAGTGTGTGAGCCTGCAGGGCCCCATGGAATTGCCTAGAAGTAGGCTGAATCGCTGCAAGGGCTGAACAGCAGTATCGGGCAGGCTCGGGCAACGCGCGGCCCGTTCGGGTTATCGCTTCTCGGCCTTTTGGCTAAGATCAAGTGTAGTATCTGTTCTTATCAGTTTAATATCTGATACGTCCCCTATCTGGGGACCATATATTAAATGGATTTTTAGAACAGGGAGATGGAAATAGAGCTTGCTCTGTCCACTCCACGCATTGACCTGGTATTGCAGTATTTCCAGGACCGGTGCACCCTTTCCTTATGTGTTGACTAAAAGCAGATTCCAAAAGTGTTTTTTGTCTTTGCTATTGTTTCTGTCTTTCTGAAGGGATCTCCCCTTTTAATCCCATTATTTCAACACCTGTTGGACAATGCATGAGTGATAATGAGCTCATTGATTAAATGCAATTAATGAATAGATTGCCACCTCTTGTTGTGTGTCGTCTGTGTTTCTGTGTTTCCGGCATTTCACATTGGAACACCTCATTCACCTTCCTTGTCTTCTCTCCGCCCTCCCTTTTAGGTAAGCTAAAGAGCTGCACCTGAGCCAGCCACTGATTGATTGATTGATTGATTGATTGATTGATTGATTGATTGATTGATTGATTGATTGATGCAGCACAACAGTCAAATAGTGGAGTGGAGTAGGGGAACAGCAAACAGCCAATAAAGCAGCCCGCCCGCTCGCCTGCCCGCCACAATGGACCTACCTGTGTACACTAGATGGATGTGATGGAATGTACTGTCGTCCCTACATTTCAAGAAGAAGTAAGAATTGCAGTTGCAACAAAGCCTTGCTTGCCTACAAAGAGAGCAGCAATTTGGATTTGTTACTATGTTACCTAGAAGAATAACAAACTGTGCAAGGATGGAGGTTGTAGGAGCAAGGAGAAGTTGTCTGTAAAGTTGGTGGATGCCTATTTTCCATTTTGCAGTCCCTTGTCTCCCTCTTGTGGCCTCCTGGAGGCAACTAGCTGTGCAAAAAAAAGACAGCCTGGCGGCCGGCTGTTGCAGTGTTGCCCTCTCAGGCAACACTGAGTGACTGACTGAGCCTCACCGTCTTATATAAAGTTCAGACGGAACTTTGCACGTGTCATAGTGGAGCCCTCAGGATTCCAGAGCCAGCTTTCTGACATCATAATGGGGCCTCAGAGATAAAAGCCTGGGCCCAGGCAGTGTTGGTCAGTGCTGCTCAGCAGGCAGCACTGGACTGGACTGGATTACAGCTGATACAAGGTGTGAAGGAACAAGGGGTGGCTGTGGGCATGCACTTGCTGCCGCTGCCAGTGTTTATCTGCATGGCAGCAGGGCATTTGGGCGTTGCCAGGAAGGCGTTTTTATGTAGATTCCTCCTCTTTCAGCACTGCATTGTGGTGCAAGCAAAAGAAGCAAATCCTGTCTGGCTTCCTCTCCGGCCTTTATTCACCTCCCGTGTAGCTGTGAGTGTGTGAGCCTGCAGGGCCCCATGGAATTGCCTAGAAGTAGGCTGAATCGCTGCAAGGGCTGAACAGCAGTATCGGGCAGGCTCGGGCAACGCGCGGCCCGTTCGGGTTATCGCTTCTCGGCCTTTTGGCTAAGATCAAGTGTAGTATCTGTTCTTATCAGTTTAATATCTGATACGTCCCCTATCTGGGGACCATATATTAAATGGATTTTTAGAACAGGGAGATGGAAATAGAGCTTGCTCTGTCCACTCCACGCATTGACCTGGTATTGCAGTATTTCCAGGACCGGTGCACCCTTTCCTTATGTGTTGACTAAAAGCAGATTCCAAAAGTGTTTTTTGTCTTTGCTATTGTTTCTGTCTTTCTGAAGGGATCTCCCCTTTTAATCCCATTATTTCAACACCTGTTGGACAATGCATGAGTGATAATGAGCTCATTGATTAAATGCAATTAATGAATAGATTGCCACCTCTTGTTGTGTGTCGTCTGTGTTTCTGTGTTTCCGGCATTTCACATTGGAACACCTCATTCACCTTCCTTGTCTTCTCTCCGCCCTCCCTTTTAGGTAAGTTAAAGAGCTGCACCTGAGCCAGCCACTGATTGATTGATTGATTGATTGATTGATTGATTGATTGATTGATTGATTGATTGATGCAGCACAACAGTCAAATAGTGGAGTGGAGTAGGGGAAGAGCAAACAGCCAATAAAGCAGCCCGCCCGCTCGCCTGCCCGCCACAATGGACCTACCTGTGTACACTAGATGGATGTGATGGAATGTACTGTCGTCCCTACATTTCAAGAAGAAGTAAGAATTGCAGTTGCAACAAAGCCTTGCTTGCCTACAAAGAGAGCAGCAATTTGGATTTGTTACTATGTTACCTAGAAGAATAACAAACTGTGCAAGGATGGAGGTTGTAGGAGCAAGGAGAAGTTGTCTGTAAAGTTGGTGGATGCCTATTTTCCATTTTGCAGTCCCTTGTCTCCCTCTTGTGGCCTCCTGGAGGCAACTAGCTGTGCAAAAAAAAGACAGCCTGGCGGCCGGCTGTTGCAGTGTTGCCCTCTCAGGCAACACTGAGTGACTGACTGAGCCTCACCGTCTTATATAAAGTTCAGACGGAACTTTGCACGTGTCATAGTGGAGCCCTCAGGATTCCAGAGCCAGCTTTCTGACATCATAATGGGGCCTCAGAGATAAAAGCCTGGGCCCAGGCAGTGTTGGTCAGTGCTGCTCAGCAGGCAGCACTGGACTGGACTGGATTACAGCTGATACAAGGTGTGAAGGAACAAGGGGTGGCTGTGGGCATGCACTTGCTGCCGCTGCCAGTGTTTATCTGCATGGCAGCAGGGCATTTGGGCGTTGCCAGGAAGGCGTTTTTATGTAGATTCCTCCTCTTTCAGCACTGCATTGTGGTGCAAGCAAAAGAAGCAAATCCTGTCTGGCTTCCTCTCCGGCCTTTATTCACCTCCCGTGTAGCTGTGAGTGTGTGAGCCTGCAGGGCCCCATGGAATTGCCTAGAAGTAGGCTGAATCGCTGCAAGGGCTGAACAGCAGTATCGGGCAGGCTCGGGCAACGCGCGGCCCGTTCGGGTTATCGCTTCTCGGCCTTTTGGCTAAGATCAAGTGTAGTATCTGTTCTTATCAGTTTAATATCTGATACGTCCCCTATCTGGGGACCATATATTAAATGGATTTTTAGAACAGGGAGATGGAAATAGAGCTTGCTCTGTCCACTCCACGCATTGACCTGGTATTGCAGTATTTCCAGGACCGGTGCACCCTTTCCTTATGTGTTGACTAAAAGCAGATTCCAAAAGTGTTTTTTGTCTTTGCTATTGTTTCTGTCTTTCTGAAGGGATCTCCCCTTTTAATCCCATTATTTCAACACCTGTTGGACAATGCATGAATGATAATGAGCTCATTGATTAAATGCAATTAATGAATAGATTGCCACCTCTTGTTGTGTGTCGTCTGTGTTTCTGTGTTTCCGGCATTTCACATTGGAACACCTCATTCACCTTCCTTGTCTTCTCTCCGCCCTCCCTTTTAGGTAAGTTAAAGAGCTGCACCTGAGCCAGCCACTGATTGATTGATTGATTGATTGATTGATTGATTGATTGATTGATTGATTGATGCAGCACAACAGTCAAATAGTGGAGTGGAGTAGGGGAACAGCAAACAGCCAATAAAGCAGCCCGCCCGCTCGCCTGCCCGCCACAATGGACCTACCTGTGTACACTAGATGGATGTGATGGAATGTACTGTCGTCCCTACATTTCAAGAAGAAGTAAGAATTGCAGTTGCAACAAAGCCTTGCTTGCCTACAAAGAGAGCAGCAATTTGGATTTGTTACTATGTTACCTAGAAGAATAACAAACTGTGCAAGGATGGAGGTTGTAGGAGCAAGGAGAAGTTGTCTGTAAAGTTGGTGGATGCCTATTTTCCATTTTGCAGTCCCTTGTCTCCCTCTTGTGGCCTCCTGGAGGCAACTAGCTGTGCAAAAAAAAGACAGCCTGGCGGCCGGCTGTTGCAGTGTTGCCCTCTCAGGCAACACTGAGTGACTGACTGAGCCTCACCGTCTTATATAAAGTTCAGACGGAACTTTGCACGTGTCATAGTGGAGCCCTCAGGATTCCAGAGCCAGCTTTCTGACATCATAATGGGGCCTCAGAGATAAAAGCCTGGGCCCAGGCAGTGTTGGTCAGTGCTGCTCAGCAGGCAGCACTGGACTGGACTGGATTACAGCTGATACAAGGTGTGAAGGAACAAGGGGTGGCTGTGGGCATGCACTTGCTGCCGCTGCCAGTGTTTATCTGCATGGCAGCAGGGCATTTGGGCGTTGCCAGGAAGGCGTTTTTATGTAGATTCCTCCTCTTTCAGCACTGCATTGTGGTGCAAGCAAAAGAAGCAAATCCTGTCTGGCTTCCTCTCCGGCCTTTATTCACCTCCCGTGTAGCTGTGAGTGTGTGAGCCTGCAGGGCCCCATGGAATTGCCTAGAAGTAGGCTGAATCGCTGCAAGGGCTGAACAGCAGTATCGGGCAGGCTCGGGCAACGCGCGGCCCGTTCGGGTTATCGCTTCTCGGCCTTTTGGCTAAGATCAAGTGTAGTATCTGTTCTTATCAGTTTAATATCTGATACGTCCCCTATCTGGGGACCATATATTAAATGGATTTTTAGAACAGGGAGATGGAAATAGAGCTTGCTCTGTCCACTCCACGCATTGACCTGGTATTGCAGTATTTCCAGGACCGGTGCACCCTTTCCTTATGTGTTGACTAAAAGCAGATTCCAAAAGTGTTTTTTGTCTTTGCTATTGTTTCTGTCTTTCTGAAGGGATCTCCCCTTTTAATCCCATTATTTCAACACCTGTTGGACAATGCATGAGTGATAATGAGCTCATTGATTAAATGCAATTAATGAATAGATTGCCACCTCTTGTTGTGTGTCGTCTGTGTTTCTGTGTTTCCGGCATTTCACATTGGAACACCTCATTCACCTTCCTTGTCTTCTCTCCGCCCTCCCTTTTAGGTAAGTTAAAGAGCTGCACCTGAGCCAGCCACTGATTGATTGATTGATTGATTGATTGATTGATTGATTGATTGATTGATTGATTGATTGATGCAGCACAACAGTCAAATAGTGGAGTGGAGTAGGGGAACAGCAAACAGCCAATAAAGCAGCCCGCCCGCTCGCCTGCCCGCCACAATGGACCATCCTGTGTACACTAGATGGATGTGATGGAATGTACTGTCGTCCCTACATTTCAAGAAGAAGTAAGAATTGCAGTTGCAACAAAGCCTTGCTTGCCTACAAAGAGAGCAGCAATTTGGATTTGTTACTATGTTACCTAGAAGAATAACAAACTGTGCAAGGATGGAGGTTGTAGGAGCAAGGAGAAGTTGTCTGTAAAGTTGGTGGATGCCTATTTTCCATTTTGCAGTCCCTTGTCTCCCTCTTGTGGCCTCCTGGAGGCAACTAGCTGTGCAAAAAAAAGACAGCCTGGCGGCCGGCTGTTGCAGTGTTGCCCTCTCAGGCAACACTGAGTGACTGACTGAGCCTCACCGTCTTATATAAAGTTCAGACGGAACTTTGCACGTGTCATAGTGGAGCCCTCAGGATTCCAGAGCCAGCTTTCTGACATCATAATGGGGCCTCAGAGATAAAAGCCTGGGCCCAGGCAGTGTTGGTCAGTGCTGCTCAGCAGGCAGCACTGGACTGGACTGGATTACAGCTGATACAAGGTGTGAAGGAACAAGGGGTGGCTGTGGGCATGCACTTGCTGCCGCTGCCAGTGTTTATCTGCATGGCAGCAGGGCATTTGGGCGTTGCCAGGAAGGCGTTTTTATGTAGATTCCTCCTCTTTCAGCACTGCATTGTGGTGCAAGCAAAAGAAGCAAATCCTGTCTGGCTTCCTCCCCGGCCTTTATTCACCTCCCGTGTAGCTGTGAGTGTGTGCGCCTGCAGGGCCCCATGGAATTGCCTAGAAGTAGGCTGAATCGCTGCAAGGGCTGAACAGCAGTATCGGGCAGGCTCGGGCAACGCGCGGCCCGTTCGGGTTATCGCTTCTCGGCCTTTTGGCTAAGATCAAGTGTAGTATCTGTTCTTATCAGTTTAATATCTGATACGTCCCCTATCTGGGGACCATATATTAAATGGATTTTTAGAACAGGGAGATGGAAATAGAGCTTGCTCTGTCCACTCCACGCATTGACCTGGTATTGCAGTATTTCCAGGACCGGTGCACCCTTTCCTTATGTGTTGACTAAAAGCAGATTCCAAAAGTGTTTTTTGTCTTTGCTATTGTTTCTGTCTTTCTGAAGGGATCTCCCCTTTTAATCCCATTATTTCAACACCTGTTGGACAATGCATGAGTGATAATGAGCTCATTGATTAAATGCAATTAATGAATAGATTGCCACCTCTTGTTGTGTGTCGTCTGTGTTTCTGTGTTTCCGGCATTTCACATTGGAACACCTCATTCACCTTCCTTGTCTTCTCTCCGCCCTCCCTTTTAGGTAAGTTAAAGAGCTGCACCTGAGCCAGCCACTGATTGATTGATTGATTGATTGATTGATTGATTGATTGATTGATGCAGCACAACAGTCAAATAGTGGAGTGGAGTAGGGGAACAGCAAACAGCCAATAAAGCAGCCCGCCCGCTCGCCTGCCCGCCACAATGGACCTACCTGTGTACACTAGATGGATGTGATGGAATGTACTGTCGTCCCTACATTTCAAGAAGAAGTAAGAATTGCAGTTGCAACAAAGCCTTGCTTGCCTACAAAGAGAGCAGCAATTTGGATTTGTTACTATGTTACCTAGAAGAATAACAAACTGTGCAAGGATGGAGGTTGTAGGAGCAAGGAGAAGTTGTCTGTAAAGTTGGTGGATGCCTATTTTCCATTTTGCAGTCCCTTGTCTCCCTCTTGTGGCCTCCTGGAGGCAACTAGCTGTGCAAAAAAAAGACAGCCTGGCGGCCGGCTGTTGCAGTGTTGCCCTCTCAGGCAACACTGAGTGACTGACTGAGCCTCACCGTCTTATATAAAGTTCAGACGGAACTTTGCACGTGTCATAGTGGAGCCCTCAGGATTCCAGAGCCAGCTTTCTGACATCATAATGGGGCCTCAGAGATAAAAGCCTGGGCCCAGGCAGTGTTGGTCAGTGCTGCTCAGCAGGCAGCACTGGACTGGACTGGATTACAGCTGATACAAGGTGTGAAGGAACAAGGGGTGGCTGTGGGCATGCACTTGCTGCCGCTGCCAGTGTTTATCTGCATGGCAGCAGGGCATTTGGGCGTTGCCAGGAAGGCGTTTTTATGTAGATTCCTCCTCTTTCAGCACTGCATTGTGGTGCAAGCAAAAGAAGCAAATCCTGTCTGGCTTCCTCTCCGGCCTTTATTCACCTCCCGTGTAGCTGTGAGTGTGTGAGCCTGCAGGGCCCCATGGAATTGCCTAGAAGTAGGCTGAATCGCTGCAAGGGCTGAACAGCAGTATCGGGCAGGCTCGGGCAACGCGCGGCCCGTTCGGGTTATCGCTTCTCGGCCTTTTGGCTAAGATCAAGTGTAGTATCTGTTCTTATCAGTTTAATATCTGATACGTCCCCTATCTGGGGACCATATATTAAATGGATTTTTAGAACAGGGAGATGGAAATAGAGCTTGCTCTGTCCACTCCACGCATTGACCTGGTATTGCAGTATTTCCAGGACCGGTGCACCCTTTCCTTATGTGTTGACTAAAAGCAGATTCCAAAAGTGTTTTTTGTCTTTGCTATTGTTTCTGTCTTTCTGAAGGGATCTCCCCTTTTAATCCCATTATTTCAACACCTGTTGGACAATGCATGAGTGATAATGAGCTCATTGATTAAATGCAATTAATGAATAGATTGCCACCTCTTGTTGTGTGTCGTCTGTGTTTCTGTGTTTCCGGCATTTCACATTGGAACACCTCATTCACCTTCCTTGTCTTCTCTCCGCCCTCCCTTTTAGGTAAGTTAAAGAGCTGCACCTGAGCCAGCCACTGATTGATTGATTGATTGATTGATTGATTGATTGATTGATTGATTGATTGATTGATTGATTGATTGATGCAGCACAACAGTCAAATAGTGGAGTGGAGTAGGGGAACAGCAAACAGCCAATAAAGCAGCCCGCCCGCTCGCCTGCCCGCCACAATGGACCATCCTGTGTACACTAGATGGATGTGATGGAATGTACTGTCGTCCCTACATTTCAAGAAGAAGTAAGAATTGCAGTTGCAACAAAGCCTTGCTTGCCTACAAAGAGAGCAGCAATTTGGATTTGTTACTATGTTACCTAGAAGAATAACAAACTGTGCAAGGATGGAGGTTGTAGGAGCAAGGAGAAGTTGTCTGTAAAGTTGGTGGATGCCTATTTTCCATTTTGCAGTCCCTTGTCTCCCTCTTGTGGCCTCCTGGAGGCAACTAGCTGTGCAAAAAAAAGACAGCCTGGCGGCCGGCTGTTGCAGTGTTGCCCTCTCAGGCAACACTGAGTGACTGACTGAGCCTCACCGTCTTATATAAAGTTCAGACGGAACTTTGCACGTGTCATAGTGGAGCCCTCAGGATTCCAGAGCCAGCTTTCTGACATCATAATGGGGCCTCAGAGATAAAAGCCTGGGCCCAGGCAGTGTTGGTCAGTGCTGCTCAGCAGGCAGCACTGGACTGGACTGGATTACAGCTGATACAAGGTGTGAAGGAACAAGGGGTGGCTGTGGGCATGCACTTGCTGCCGCTGCCAGTGTTTATCTGCATGGCAGCAGGGCATTTGGGCGTTGCCAGGAAGGCGTTTTTATGTAGATTCCTCCTCTTTCAGCACTGCATTGTGGTGCTCCTGTCTGGCTTCCTCTCCGGCCTTTATTCACCTCCCGTGTAGCTGTGAGTGTGTGAGCCTGCAGGGCCCCATGGAATTGCCTAGAAGTAGGCTTAATCGCTGCAAGGGCTGAACAGCAGTATCGGGCAGGCTCGGGCAACGCGCGGCCCGTTCGGGTTATCGCTTCTCGGCCTTTTGGCTAAGATCAAGTGTAGTATCTGTTCTTATCAGTTTAATATCTGATACGTCCCCTATCTGGGGACCATATATTAAATGGATTTTTAGAACAGGGAGATGGAAATAGAGCTTGCTCTGTCCACTCCACGCATTGACCTGGTATTGCAGTATTTCCAGGACCGGTGCACCCTTTCCTTATGTGTTGACTAAAAGCAGATTCCAAAAGTGTTTTTTGTCTTTGCTATTGTTTCTGTCTTTCTGAAGGGATCTCCCCTTTTAATCCCATTATTTCAACACCTGTTGGACAATGCATGAGTGATAATGAGCTCATTGATTAAATGCAATTAATGAATAGATTGCCACCTCTTGTTGTGTGTCGTCTGTGTTTCTGTGTTTCCGGCATTTCACATTGGAACACCTCATTCACCTTCCTTGTCTTCTCTCCGCCCTCCCTTTTAGGTAAGTTAAAGAGCTGCACCTGAGCCAGCCACTGATTGATTGATTGATTGATTGATTGATTGATTGATTGATTGATTGATTGATTGATTGATTGATGCAGCACAACAGTCAAATAGTGGAGTGGAGTAGGGGAACAGCAAACAGCCAATAAAGCAGCCCGCCCGCTCGCCTGCCCGCCACAATGGACCATCCTGTGTACACTAGATGGATGTGATGGAATGTACTGTCGTCCCTACATTTCAAGAAGAAGTAAGAATTGCAGTTGCAACAAAGCCTTGCTTGCCTACAAAGAGAGCAGCAATTTGGATTTGTTACTATGTTACCTAGAAGAATAACAAACTGTGCAAGGATGGAGGTTGTAGGAGCAAGGAGAAGTTGTCTGTAAAGTTGGTGGATGCCTATTTTCCATTTTTCAGTCCCTTGTCTCCCTCTTGTGGCCTCCTGGAGGCAACTAGCTGTGCAAAAAAAAGACAGCCTGGCGGCCGGCTGTTGCAGTGTTGCCCTCTCAGGCAACACTGAGTGACTGACTGAGCCTCACCGTCTTATATAAAGTTCAGACGGAACTTTGCACGTGTCATAGTGGAGCCCTCAGGATTCCAGAGCCAGCTTTCTGACATCATAATGGGGCCTCAGAGATAAAAGCCTGGGCCCAGGCAGTGTTGGTCAGTGCTGCTCAGCAGGCAGCACTGGACTGGACTGGATTACAGCTGATACAAGGTGTGAAGGAACAAGGGGTGGCTGTGGGCATGCACTTGCTGCCGCTGCCAGTGTTTATCTGCATGGCAGCAGGGCATTTGGGCGTTGCCAGGAAGGCGTTTTTATGTAGATTCCTCCTCTTTCAGCACTGCATTGTGGTGCAAGCAAAAGAAGCAAATCCTGTCTGGCTTCCTCCCCGGCCTTTATTCACCTCCCGTGTAGCTGTGAGTGTGTGCGCCTGCAGGGCCCCATGGAATTGCCTAGAAGTAGGCTGAATCGCTGCAAGGGCTGAACAGCAGTATCGGGCAGGCTCGGGCAACGCGCGGCCCGTTCGGGTTATCGCTTCTCGGCCTTTTGGCTAAGATCAAGTGTAGTATCTGTTCTTATCAGTTTAATATCTGATACGTCCCCTATCTGGGGACCATATATTAAATGGATTTTTAGAACAGGGAGATGGAAATAGAGCTTGCTCTGTCCACTCCACGCATTGACCTGGTATTGCAGTATTTCCAGGACCGGTGCACCCTTTCCTTATGTGTTGACTAAAAGCAGATTCCAAAAGTGTTTTTTGTCTTTGCTATTGTTTCTGTCTTTCTGAAGGGATCTCCCCTTTTAATCCCATTATTTCAACACCTGTTGGACAATGCATGAGTGATAATGAGCTCATTGATTAAATGCAATTAATGAATAGATTGCCACCTCTTGTTGTGTGTCGTCTGTGTTTCTGTGTTTCCGGCATTTCACATTGGAACACCTCATTCACCTTCCTTGTCTTCTCTCCGCCCTCCCTTTTAGGTAAGTTAAAGAGCTGCACCTGAGCCAGCCACTGATTGATTGATTGATTGATTGATTGATGCAGCACAACAGTCAAATAGTGGAGTGGAGTAGGGGAACAGCAAACAGCCAATAAAGCAGCCCGCCCGCTCGCCTGCCCGCCACAATGGACCTACCTGTGTACACTAGATGGATGTGATGGAATGTACTGTCGTCCCTACATTTCAAGAAGAAGTAAGAATTGCAGTTGCAACAAAGCCTTGCTTGCCTACAAAGAGAGCAGCAATTTGGATTTGTTACTATGTTACCTAGAAGAATAACAAACTGTGCAAGGATGGAGGTTGTAGGAGCAAGGAGAAGTTGTCTGTAAAGTTGGTGGATGCCTATTTTCCATTTTGCAGTCCCTTGTCTCCCTCTTGTGGCCTCCTGGAGGCAACTAGCTGTGCAAAAAAAAGACAGCCTGGCGGCCGGCTGTTGCAGTGTTGCCCTCTCAGGCAACACTGAGTGACTGACTGAGCCTCACCGTCTTATATAAAGTTCAGACGGAACTTTGCACGTGTCATAGTGGAGCCCTCAGGATTCCAGAGCCAGCTTTCTGACATCATAATGGGGCCTCAGAGATAAAAGCCTGGGCCCAGGCAGTGTTGGTCAGTGCTGCTCAGCAGGCAGCACTGGACTGGACTGGATTACAGCTGATACAAGGTGTGAAGGAACAAGGGGTGGCTGTGGGCATGCACTTGCTGCCGCTGCCAGTGTTTATCTGCATGGCAGCAGGGCATTTGGGCGTTGCCAGGAAGGCGTTTTTATGTAGATTCCTCCTCTTTCAGCACTGCATTGTGGTGCAAGCAAAAGAAGCAAATCCTGTCTGGCTTCCTCTCCGGCCTTTATTCACCTCCCGTGTAGCTGTGAGTGTGTGAGCCTGCAGGGCCCCATGGAATTGCCTAGAAGTAGGCTGAATCGCTGCAAGGGCTGAACAGCAGTATCGGGCAGGCTCGGGCAACGCGCGGCCCGTTCGGGTTATCGCTTCTCGGCCTTTTGGCTAAGATCAAGTGTAGTATCTGTTCTTATCAGTTTAATATCTGATACGTCCCCTATCTGGGGACCATATATTAAATGGATTTTTAGAACAGGGAGATGGAAATAGAGCTTGCTCTGTCCACTCCACGCATTGACCTGGTATTGCAGTATTTCCAGGACCGGTGCACCCTTTCCTTATGTGTTGACTAAAAGCAGATTCCAAAAGTGTTTTTTGTCTTTGCTATTGTTTCTGTCTTTCTGAAGGGATCTCCCCTTTTAATCCCATTATTTCAACACCTGTTGGACAATGCATGAGTGATAATGAGCTCATTGATTAAATGCAATTAATGAATAGATTGCCACCTCTTGTTGTGTGTCGTCTGTGTTTCTGTGTTTCCGGCATTTCACATTGGAACACCTCATTCACCTTCCTTGTCTTCTCTCCGCCCTCCCTTTTAGGTAAGTTAAAGAGCTGCACCTGAGCCAGCCACTGATTGATTGATTGATTGATTGATTGATTGATTGATTGATTGATTGATGCAGCACAACAGTCAAATAGTGGAGTGGAGTAGGGGAACAGCAAACAGCCAATAAAGCAGCCCGCCCGCTCGCCTGCCCGCCACAATGGACCTACCTGTGTACACTAGATGGATGTGATGGAATGTACTGTCGTCCCTACATTTCAAGAAGAAGTAAGAATTGCAGTTGCAACAAAGCCTTGCTTGCCTACAAAGAGAGCAGCAATTTGGATTTGTTACTATGTTACCTAGAAGAATAACAAACTGTGCAAGGATGGAGGTTGTAGGAGCAAGGAGAAGTTGTCTGTAAAGTTGGTGGATGCCTATTTTCCATTTTGCAGTCCCTTGTCTCCCTCTTGTGGCCTCCTGGAGGCAACTAGCTGTGCAAAAAAAAGACAGCCTGGCGGCCGGCTGTTGCAGTGTTGCCCTCTCAGGCAACACTGAGTGACTGACTGAGCCTCACCGTCTTATATAAAGTTCAGACGGAACTTTGCACGTGTCATAGTGGAGCCCTCAGGATTCCAGAGCCAGCTTTCTGACATCATAATGGGGCCTCAGAGATAAAAGCCTGGGCCCAGGCAGTGTTGGTCAGTGCTGCTCAGCAGGCAGCACTGGACTGGACTGGATTACAGCTGATACAAGGTGTGAAGGAACAAGGGGTGGCTGTGGGCATGCACTTGCTGCCGCTGCCAGTGTTTATCTGCATGGCAGCAGGGCATTTGGGCGTTGCCAGGAAGGCGTTTTTATGTAGATTCCTCCTCTTTCAGCACTGCATTGTGGTGCAAGCAAAAGAAGCAAATCCTGTCTGGCTTCCTCTCCGGCCTTTATTCACCTCCCGTGTAGCTGTGAGTGTGTGAGCCTGCAGGGCCCCATGGAATTGCCTAGAAGTAGGCTTAATCGCTGCAAGGGCTGAACAGCAGTATCGGGCAGGCTCGGGCAACGCGCGGCCCGTTCGGGTTATCGCTTCTCGGCCTTTTGGCTAAGATCAAGTGTAGTATCTGTTCTTATCAGTTTAATATCTGATACGTCCCCTATCTGGGGACCATATATTAAATGGATTTTTAGAACAGGGAGATGGAAATAGAGCTTGCTCTGTCCACTCCACGCATTGACCTGGTATTGCAGTATTTCCAGGACCGGTGCACCCTTTCCTTATGTGTTGACTAAAAGCAGATTCCAAAAGTGTTTTTTGTCTTTGCTATTGTTTCTGTCTTTCTGAAGGGATCTCCCCTTTTAATCCCATTATTTCAACACCTGTTGGACAATGCATGAGTGATAATGAGCTCATTGATTAAATGCAATTAATGAATAGATTGCCACCTCTTGTTGTGTGTCGTCTGTGTTTCTGTGTTTCCGGCATTTCACATTGGAACACCTCATTCACCTTCCTTGTCTTCTCTCCGCCCTCCCTTTTAGGTAAGTTAAAGAGCTGCACCTGAGCCAGCCACTGATTGATTGATTGATTGATTGATTGATTGATGCAGCACAACAGTCAAATAGTGGAGTGGAGTAGGGGAACAGCAAACAGCCAATAAAGCAGCCCGCCCGCTCGCCTGCCCGCCACAATAGACCTACCTGTGTACACTAGATGGATGTGATGGAATGTACTGTCGTCCCTACATTTCAAGAAGAAGTAAGAATTGCAGTTGCAACAAAGCCTTGCTTGCCTACAAAGAGAGCAGCAATTTGGATTTGTTACTATGTTACCTAGAAGAATAACAAACTGTGCAAGGATGGAGGTTGTAGGAGCAAGGAGAAGTTGTCTGTAAAGTTGGTGGATGCCTATTTTCCATTTTGCAGTCCCTTGTCTCCCTCTTGTGGCCTCCTGGAGGCAACTAGCTGTGCAAAAAAAAGACAGCCTGGCGGCCGGCTGTTGCAGTGTTGCCCTCTCAGGCAACACTGAGTGACTGACTGAGCCTCACCGTCTTATATAAAGTTCAGACGGAACTTTGCACGTGTCATAGTGGAGCCCTCAGGATTCCAGAGCCAGCTTTCTGACATCATAATGGGGCCTCAGAGATAAAAGCCTGGGCCCAGGCAGTGTTGGTCAGTGCTGCTCAGCAGGCAGCACTGGACTGGACTGGATTACAGCTGATACAAGGTGTGAAGGAACAAGGGGTGGCTGTGGGCATGCACTTGCTGCCGCTGCCAGTGTTTATCTGCATGGCAGCAGGGCATTTGGGCGTTGCCAGGAAGGCGTTTTTATGTAGATTCCTCCTCTTTCAGCACTGCATTGTGGTGCAAGCAAAAGAAGCAAATCCTGTCTGGCTTCCTCTCCGGCCTTTATTCACCTCCCGTGTAGCTGTGAGTGTGTGAGCCTGCAGGGCCCCATGGAATTGCCTAGAAGTAGGCTGAATCGCTGCAAGGGCTGAACAGCAGTATCGGGCAGGCTCGGGCAACGCGCGGCCCGTTCGGGTTATCGCTTCTCGGCCTTTTGGCTAAGATCAAGTGTAGTATCTGTTCTTATCAGTTTAATATCTGATACGTCCCCTATCTGGGGACCATATATTAAATGGATTTTTAGAACAGGGAGATGGAAATAGAGCTTGCTCTGTCCACTCCACGCATTGACCTGGTATTGCAGTATTTCCAGGACCGGTGCACCCTTTCCTTATGTGTTGACTAAAAGCAGATTCCAAAAGTGTTTTTTGTCTTTGCTATTGTTTCTGTCTTTCTGAAGGGATCTCCCCTTTTAATCCCATTATTTCAACACCTGTTGGACAATGCATGAGTGATAATGAGCTCATTGATTAAATGCAATTAATGAATAGATTGCCACCTCTTGTTGTGTGTCGTCTGTGTTTCTGTGTTTCCGGCATTTCACATTGGAACACCTCATTCACCTTCCTTGTCTTCTCTCCGCCCTCCCTTTTAGGTAAGTTAAAGAGCTGCACCTGAGCCAGCCACTGATTGATTGATTGATTGATTGATTGATTGATTGATTGATTGATTGATTGATTGATGCAGCACAACAGTCAAATAGTGGAGTGGAGTAGGGGAACAGCAAACAGCCAATAAAGCAGCCCACCCGCTCGCCTGCCCGCCACAATGGACCTACCTGTGTACACTAGATGGATGTGATGGAATGTACTGTCGTCCCTACATTTCAAGAAGAAGTAAGAATTGCAGTTGCAACAAAGCCTTGCTTG
The DNA here is from genome assembly GCF_050947455.1 of Rhinoderma darwinii. Classification (NCBI taxonomy): domain Eukaryota; kingdom Metazoa; phylum Chordata; class Amphibia; order Anura; family Rhinodermatidae; genus Rhinoderma; species Rhinoderma darwinii. Next base: position 168,164 of record NW_027461795.1, read on the forward strand.
CCTACAAAGAGAGCAGCAATTTGGATTTGTTACTATGTTACCTAGAAGAATAACAAACTGTGCAAGGATGGAGGTTGTAGGAGCAAGGAGAAGTTGTCTGTAAAGTTGGTGGATGCCTATTTTCCATTTTGCAGTCCCTTGTCTCCCTCTTGTGGCCTCCTGGAGGCAACTAGCTGTGCAAAAAAAAGACAGCCTGGCGGCCGGCTGTTGCAGTGTTGCCCTCTCAGGCAACACTGAGTGACTGACTGAGCCTCACCGTCTTATATGAAGTTCAGACGGAACTTTGCACGTGTCATAGTGGAGCCCTCAGGATTCCAGAGCCAGCTTTCTGACATCATAATGGGGCCTCAGAGATAAAAGCCTGGGCCCAGGCAGTGTTGGTCAGTGCTGCTCAGCAGGCAGCACTGGACTGGACTGGATTACAGCTGATACAAGGTGTGAAGGAACAAGGGGTGGCTGTGGGCATGCACTTGCTGCCGCTGCCAGTGTTTATCTGCATGGCAGCAGGGCATTTGGGCGTTGCCAGGAAGGCGTTTTTATGTAGATTCCTCCTCTTTCAGCACTGCATTGTGGTGCAAGCAAAAGAAGCAAATCCTGTCTGGCTTCCTCTCCGGCCTTTATTCACCTCCCGTGTAGCTGTGAGTGTGTGAGCCTGCAGGGCCCCATGGAATTGCCTAGAAGTAGGCTGAATCGCTGCAAGGGCTGAACAGCAGTATCGGGCAGGCTCGGGCAACGCGCGGCCCGTTCGGGTTATCGCTTCTCGGCCTTTTGGCTAAGATCAAGTGTAGTATCTGTTCTTATCAGTTTAATATCTGATATGTCCCCTATCTGGGGACCATATATTAAATGGATTTTTAGAACAGGGAGATGGAAATAGAGCTTGCTCTGTCCACTCCACGCATTGACCTGGTATTGCAGTATTTCCAGGACCGGTGCACCCTTTCCTTATGTGTTGACTAAAAGCAGATTCCAAAAGTGTTTTTTGTCTTTGCTATTGTTTCTGTCTTTCTGAAGGGATCTCCCCTTTTAATCCCATTATTTCAACACCTGTTGGACAATGCATGAGTGATAATGAGCTCATTGATTAAATGCAATTAATGAATAGATTGCCACCTCTTGTTGTGTGTCGTCTGTGTTTCTGTGTTTCCGGCATTTCACATTGGAACACCTCATTCACCTTCCTTGTCTTCTCTCCGCCCTCCCTTTTAGGTAAGTTAAAGAGCTGCACCTGAGCCAGCCACTGATTGATTGATTGATTGATTGATTGATTGATTGATTGATTGATTGATTGATTGCAGCACAACAGTCAAATAGTGGAGTGGAGTAGGGGAACAGCAAACAGCCAATAAAGCAGCCCGCCCGCTCGCCTGCCCGCCACAATGGACCTACCTGTGTACACTAGATGGATGTGATGGAATGTACTGTCGTCCCTACATTTCAAGAAGAAGTAAGAATTGCAGTTGCAACAAAGCCTTGCTTGCCTACAAAGAGAGCAGCAATTTGGATTTGTTACTATGTTACCTAGAAGAATAACAAACTGTGCAAGGATGGAGGTTGTAGGAGCAAGGAGAAGTTGTCTGTAAAGTTGGTGGATGCCTATTTTCCATTTTGCAGTCCCTTGTCTCCCTCTTGTGGCCTCCTGGAGGCAACTAGCTGTGCAAAAAAAAGACAGCCTGGCGGCCGGCTGTTGCAGTGTTGCCCTCTCAGGCAACACTGAGTGACTGACTGAGCCTCACCGTCTTATATAAAGTTCAGACGGAACTTTGCACGTGTCATAGTGGAGCCCTCAGGATTCCAGAGCCAGCTTTCTGACATCATAATGGGGCCTCAGAGATAAAAGCCTGGGCCCAGGCAGTGTTGGTCAGTGCTGCTCAGCAGGCAGCACTGGACTGGACTGGATTACAGCTGATACAAGGTGTGAAGGAACAAGGGGTGGCTGTGGGCATGCACTTGCTGCCGCTGCCAGTGTTTATCTGCATGGCAGCAGGGCATTTGGGCGTTGCCAGGAAGGCGTTTTTATGTAGATTCCTCCTCTTTCAGCACTGCATTGTGGTGCAAGCAAAAGAAGCAAATCCTGTCTGGCTTCCTCTCCGGCCTTTATTCACCTCCCGTGTAGCTGTGAGTGTGTGAGCCTGCAGGGCCCCATGGAATTGCCTAGAAGTAGGCTGAATCGCTGCAAGGGCTGAACAGCAGTATCGGGCAGGCTCGGGCAACGCGCGGCCCGTTCGGGTTATCGCTTCTCGGCCTTTTGGCTAAGATCAAGTGTAGTATCTGTTCTTATCAGTTTAATATCTGATACGTCCCCTATCTGGGGACCATATATTAAATGGATTTTTAGAACAGGGAGATGGAAATAGAGCTTGCTCTGTCCACTCCACGCATTGACCTGGTATTGCAGTATTTCCAGGACCGGTGCACCCTTTCCTTATGTGTTGACTAAAAGCAGATTCCAAAAGTGTTTTTTGTCTTTGCTATTGTTTCTGTCTTTCTGAAGGGATCTCCCCTTTTAATCCCATTATTTCAACACCTGTTGGACAATGCATGAGTGATAATGAGCTCATTGATTAAATGCAATTAATGAATAGATTGCCACCTCTTGTTGTGTGTCGTCTGTGTTTCTGTGTTTCCGGCATTTCACATTGGAACACCTCATTCACCTTCCTTGTCTTCTCTCCGCCCTCCCTTTTAGGTAAGTTAAAGAGCTGCACCTGAGCCAGCCACTGATTGATTGATTGATTGATTGATTGATTGATTGATTGATTGATTGATGCAGCACAACAGTCAAATAGTGGAGTGGAGTAGGGGAACAGCAAACAGCCAATAAAGCAGCCCGCCCGCTCGCCTGCCCGCCACAATGGACCTACCTGTGTACACTAGATGGATGTGATGGAATGTACTGTCGTCCCTACATTTCAAGAAGAAGTAAGAATTGCAGTTGCAACAAAGCCTTGCTTGCCTACAAAGAGAGCAGCAATTTGGATTTGTTACTATGTTACCTAGAAGAATAACAAACTGTGCAAGGATGGAGGTTGTAGGAGCAAGGAGAAGTTGTCTGTAAAGTTGGTGGATGCCTATTTTCCATTTTGCAGTCCCTTGTCTCCCTCTTGTGGCCTCCTGGAGGCAACTAGCTGTGCAAAAAAAAGACAGCCTGGCGGCCGGCTGTTGCAGTGTTGCCCTCTCAGGCAACACTGAGTGACTGACTGAGCCTCACCGTCTTATATAAAGTTCAGACGGAACTTTGCACGTGTCATAGTGGAGCCCTCAGGATTCCAGAGCCAGCTTTCTGACATCATAATGGGGCCTCAGAGATAAAAGCCTGGGCCCAGGCAGTGTTGGTCAGTGCTGCTCAGCAGGCAGCACTGGACTGGACTGGATTACAGCTGATACAAGGTGTGAAGGAACAAGGGGTGGCTGTGGGCATGCACTTGCTGCCGCTGCCAGTGTTTATCTGCATGGCAGCAGGGCATTTGGGCGTTGCCAGGAAGGCGTTTTTATGTAGATTCCTCCTCTTTCAGCACTGCATTGTGGTGCAAGCAAAAGAAGCAAATCCTGTCTGGCTTCCTCTCCGGCCTTTATTCACCTCCCGTGTAGCTGTGAGTGTGTGAGCCTGCAGGGCCCCATGGAATTGCCTAGAAGTAGGCTGAATCGCTGCAAGGGCTGAACAGCAGTATCGGGCAGGCTCGGGCAACGCGCGGCCCGTTCGGGTTATCGCTTCTCGGCCTTTTGGCTAAGATCAAGTGTAGTATCTGTTCTTATCAGTTTAATATCTGATACGTCCCCTATCTGGGGACCATATATTAAATGGATTTTTAGAACAGGGAGATGGAAATAGAGCTTGCTCTGTCCACTCCACGCATTGACCTGGTATTGCAGTATTTCCAGGACCGGTGCACCCTTTCCTTATGTGTTGACTAAAAGCAGATTCCAAAAGTGTTTTTTGTCTTTGCTATTGTTTCTGTCTTTCTGAAGGGATCTCCCCTTTTAATCCCATTATTTCAACACCTGTTGGACAATGCATGAGTGATAATGAGCTCATTGATTAAATGCAATTAATGAATAGATTGCCACCTCTTGTTGTGTGTCGTCTGTGTTTCTGTGTTTCCGGCATTTCACATTGGAACACCTCATTCACCTTCCTTGTCTTCTCTCCGCCCTCCCTTTTAGGTAAGTTAAAGAGCTGCACCTGAGCCAGCCACTGATTGATTGATTGATTGATTGATTGATTGATTGATGCAGCACAACAGTCAAATAGTGGAGTGGAGTAGGGGAACAGCAAACAGCCAATAAAGCAGCCCGCCCGCTCGCCTGCCCGCCACAATGGACCTACCTGTGTACACTAGATGGATGTGATGGAATGTACTGTCGTCCCTACATTTCAAGAAGAAGTAAGAATTGCAGTTGCAACAAAGCCTTGCTTGCCTACAAAGAGAGCAGCAATTTGGATTTGTTACTATGTTACCTAGAAGAATAACAAACTGTGCAAGGATGGAGGTTGTAGGAGCAAGGAGAAGTTGTCTGTAAAGTTGGTGGATGCCTATTTTCCATTTTGCAGTCCCTTGTCTCCCTCTTGTGGCCTCCTGGAGGCAACTAGCTGTGCAAAAAAAAGACAGCCTGGCGGCCGGCTGTTGCAGTGTTGCCCTCTCAGGCAACACTGAGTGACTGACTGAGCCTCACCGTCTTATATAAAGTTCAGACGGAACTTTGCACGTGTCATAGTGGAGCCCTCAGGATTCCAGAGCCAGCTTTCTGACATCATAATGGGGCCTCAGAGATAAAAGCCTGGGCCCAGGCAGTGTTGGTCAGTGCTGCTCAGCAGGCAGCACTGGACTGGACTGGATTACAGCTGATACAAGGTGTGAAGGAACAAGGGGTGGCTGTGGGCATGCACTTGCTGCCGCTGCCAGTGTTTATCTGCATGGCAGCAGGGCATTTGGGCGTTGCCAGGAAGGCGTTTTTATGTAGATTCCTCCTCTTTCAGCACTGCATTGTGGTGCAAGCAAAAGAAGCAAATCCTGTCTGGCTTCCTCTCCGGCCTTTATTCACCTCCCGTGTAGCTGTGAGTGTGTGAGCCTGCAGGGCCCCATGGAATTGCCTAGAAGTAGGCTGAATCGCTGCAAGGGCTGAACAGCAGTATCGGGCAGGCTCGGGCAACGCGCGGCCCGTTCGGGTTATCGCTTCTCGGCCTTTTGGCTAAGATCAAGTGTAGTATCTGTTCTTATCAGTTTAATATCTGATACGTCCCCTATCTGGGGACCATATATTAAATGGATTTTTAGAACAGGGAGATGGAAATAGAGCTTGCTCTGTCCACTCCACGCATTGACCTGGTATTGCAGTATTTCCAGGACCGGTGCACCCTTTCCTTATGTGTTGACTAAAAGCAGATTCCAAAAGTGTTTTTTGTCTTTGCTATTGTTTCTGTCTTTCTGAAGGGATCTCCCCTTTTAATCCCATTATTTCAACACCTGTTGGACAATGCATGAGTGATAATGAGCTCATTGATTAAATGCAATTAATGAATAGATTGCCACCTCTTGTTGTGTGTCGTCTGTGTTTCTGTGTTTCCGGCATTTCACATTGGAACACCTCATTCACCTTCCTTGTCTTCTCTCCGCCCTCCCTTTTAGGTAAGTTAAAGAGCTGCACCTGAGCCAGCCACTGATTGATTGATTGATTGATTGATTGATTGATGCAGCACAACAGTCAAATAGTGGAGTGGAGTAGGGGAACAGCAAACAGCCAATAAAGCAGCCCGCCCGCTCGCCTGCCCGCCACAATAGACCTACCTGTGTACACTAGATGGATGTGATGGAATGTACTGTCGTCCCTACATTTCAAGAAGAAGTAAGAATTGCAGTTGCAACAAAGCCTTGCTTGCCTACAAAGAGAGCAGCAATTTGGATTTGTTACTATGTTACCTAGAAGAATAACAAACTGTGCAAGGATGGAGGTTGTAGGAGCAAGGAGAAGTTGTCTGTAAAGTTGGTGGATGCCTATTTTCCATTTTGCAGTCCCTTGTCTCCCTCTTGTGGCCTCCTGGAGGCAACTAGCTGTGCAAAAAAAAGACAGCCTGGCGGCCGGCTGTTGCAGTGTTGCCCTCTCAGGCAACACTGAGTGACTGACTGAGCCTCACCGTCTTATATAAAGTTCAGACGGAACTTTGCACGTGTCATAGTGGAGCCCTCAGGATTCCAGAGCCAGCTTTCTGACATCATAATGGGGCCTCAGAGATAAAAGCCTGGGCCCAGGCAGTGTTGGTCAGTGCTGCTCAGCAGGCAGCACTGGACTGGACTGGATTACAGCTGATACAAGGTGTGAAGGAACAAGGGGTGGCTGTGGGCATGCACTTGCTGCCGCTGCCAGTGTTTATCTGCATGGCAGCAGGGCATTTGGGCGTTGCCAGGAAGGCGTTTTTATGTAGATTCCTCCTCTTTCAGCACTGCATTGTGGTGCAAGCAAAAGAAGCAAATCCTGTCTGGCTTCCTCTCCGGCCTTTATTCACCTCCCGTGTAGCTGTGAGTGTGTGAGCCTGCAGGGCCCCATGGAATTGCCTAGAAGTAGGCTGAATCGCTGCAAGGGCTGAACAGCAGTATCGGGCAGGCTCGGGCAACGCGCGGCCCGTTCGGGTTATCGCTTCTCGGCCTTTTGGCTAAGATCAAGTGTAGTATCTGTTCTTATCAGTTTAATATCTGATACGTCCCCTATCTGGGGACCATATATTAAATGGATTTTTAGAACAGGGAGATGGAAATAGAGCTTGCTCTGTCCACTCCACGCATTGACCTGGTATTGCAGTATTTCCAGGACCGGTGCACCCTTTCCTTATGTGTTGACTAAAAGCAGATTCCAAAAGTGTTTTTTGTCTTTGCTATTGTTTCTGTCTTTCTGAAGGGATCTCCCCTTTTAATCCCATTATTTCAACACCTGTTGGACAATGCATGAGTGATAATGAGCTCATTGATTAAATGCAATTAATGAATAGATTGCCACCTCTTGTTGTGTGTCGTCTGTGTTTCTGTGTTTCCGGCATTTCACATTGGAACACCTCATTCACCTTCCTTGTCTTCTCTCCGCCCTCCCTTTTAGGTAAGTTAAAGAGCTGCACCTGAGCCAGCCACTGATTGATTGATTGATTGATTGATTGATTGATTGATTGATTGATTGATTGATTGATGCAGCACAACAGTCAAATAGTGGAGTGGAGTAGGGGAACAGCAAACAGCCAATAAAGCAGCCCACCCGCTCGCCTGCCCGCCACAATGGACCTACCTGTGTACACTAGATGGATGTGATGGAATGTACTGTCGTCCCTACATTTCAAGAAGAAGTAAGAATTGCAGTTGCAACAAAGCCTTGCTTGCCTACAAAGAGAGCAGCAATTTGGATTTGTTACTATGTTACCTAGAAGAATAACAAACTGTGCAAGGATGGAGGTTGTAGGAGCAAGGAGAAGTTGTCTGTAAAGTTGGTGGATGCCTATTTTCCATTTTGCAGTCCCTTGTCTCCCTCTTGTGGCCTCCTGGAGGCAACTAGCTGTGCAAAAAAAAGACAGCCTGGCGGCCGGCTGTTGCAGTGTTGCCCTCTCAGGCAACACTGAGTGACTGACTGAGCCTCACCGTCTTATATGAAGTTCAGACGGAACTTTGCACGTGTCATAGTGGAGCCCTCAGGATTCCAGAGCCAGCTTTCTGACATCATAATGGGGCCTCAGAGATAAAAGCCTGGGCCCAGGCAGTGTTGGTCAGTGCTGCTCAGCAGGCAGCACTGGACTGGACTGGATTACAGCTGATACAAGGTGTGAAGGAACAAGGGGTGGCTGTGGGCATGCACTTGCTGCCGCTGCCAGTGTTTATCTGCATGGCAGCAGGGCATTTGGGCGTTGCCAGGAAGGCGTTTTTATGTAGATTCCTCCTCTTTCAGCACTGCATTGTGGTGCAAGCAAAAGAAGCAAATCCTGTCTGGCTTCCTCTCCGGCCTTTATTCACCTCCCGTGTAGCTGTGAGTGTGTGAGCCTGCAGGGCCCCATGGAATTGCCTAGAAGTAGGCTGAATCGCTGCAAGGGCTGAACAGCAGTATCGGGCAGGCTCGGGCAACGCGCGGCCCGTTCGGGTTATCGCTTCTCGGCCTTTTGGCTAAGATCAAGTGTAGTATCTGTTCTTATCAGTTTAATATCTGATATGTCCCCTATCTGGGGACCATATATTAAATGGATTTTTAGAACAGGGAGATGGAAATAGAGCTTGCTCTGTCCACTCCACGCATTGACCTGGTATTGCAGTATTTCCAGGACCGGTGCACCCTTTCCTTATGTGTTGACTAAAAGCAGATTCCAAAAGTGTTTTTTGTCTTTGCTATTGTTTCTGTCTTTCTGAAGGGATCTCCCCTTTTAATCCCATTATTTCAACACCTGTTGGACAATGCATGAGTGATAATGAGCTCATTGATTAAATGCAATTAATGAATAGATTGCCACCTCTTGTTGTGTGTCGTCTGTGTTTCTGTGTTTCCGGCATTTCACATTGGAACACCTCATTCACCTTCCTTGTCTTCTCTCCGCCCTCCCTTTTAGGTAAGTTAAAGAGCTGCACCTGAGCCAGCCACTGATTGATTGATTGATTGATTGATTGATTGATTGATTGATTGATTGATTGATTGATGCAGCACAACAGTCAAATAGTGGAGTGGAGTAGGGGAACAGCAAACAGCCAATAAAGCAGCCCGCCCGCTCGCCTGCCCGCCACAATGGACCTACCTGTGTACACTAGATGGATGTGATGGAATGTACTGTCGTCCCTACATTTCAAGAAGAAGTAAGAATTGCAGTTGCAACAAAGCCTTGACAAAGAGAGCAGCAATTTGGATTTGTTACTATGTTACCTAGAAGAATAACAAACTGTGCAAGGATGGAGGTTGTAGGAGCAAGGAGAAGTTGTCTGTAAAGTTGGTGGATGCCTATTTTCCATTTTGCAGTCCCTTGTCTCCCTCTTGTGGCCTCCTGGAGGCAACTAGCTGTGCAAAAAAAAGACAGCCTGGCGGCCGGCTGTTGCAGTGTTGCCCTCTCAGGCAACACTGAGTGACTGACTGAGCCTCACCGTCTTATATAAAGTTCAGACGGAACTTTGCACGTGTCATAGTGGAGCCCTCAGGATTCCAGAGCCAGCTTTCTGACATCATAATGGGGCCTCAGAGATAAAAGCCTGGGCCCAGGCAGTGTTGGTCAGTGCTGCTCAGCAGGCAGCACTGGACTGGACTGGATTACAGCTGATACAAGGTGTGAAGGAACAAGGGGTGGCTGTGGGCATGCACTTGCTGCCGCTGCCAGTGTTTATCTGCATGGCAGCAGGGCATTTGGGCGTTGCCAGGAAGGCGTTTTTATGTAGATTCCTCCTCTTTCAGCACTGCATTGTGGTGCAAGCAAAAGAAGCAAATCCTGTCTGGCTTCCTCTCCGGCCTTTATTCACCTCCCGTGTAGCTGTGAGTGTGTGAGCCTGCAGGGCCCCATGGAATTGCCTAGAAGTAGGCTGAATCGCTGCAAGGGCTGAACAGCAGTATCGGGCAGGCTCGGGCAACGCGCGGCCCGTTCGGGTTATCGCTTCTCGGCCTTTTGGCTAAGATCAAGTGTAGTATCTGTTCTTATCAGTTTAATATCTGATACGTCCCCTATCTGGGGACCATATATTAAATGGATTTTTAGAACAGGGAGATGGAAATAGAGCTTGCTCTGTCCACTCCACGCATTGACCTGGTATTGCAGTATTTCCAGGACCGGTGCACCCTTTCCTTATGTGTTGACTAAAAGCAGATTCCAAAAGTGTTTTTTGTCTTTGCTATTGTTTCTGTCTTTCTGAAGGGATCTCCCCTTTTAATCCCATTATTTCAACACCTGTTGGACAATGCATGAGTGATAATGAGCTCATTGATTAAATGCAATTAATGAATAGATTGCCACCTCTTGTTGTGTGTCGTCTGTGTTTCTGTGTTTCCGGCATTTCACATTGGAACACCTCATTCACCTTCCTTGTCTTCTCTCCGCCCTCCCTTTTAGGTAAGTTAAAGAGCTGCACCTGAGCCAGCCACTGATTGATTGATTGATTGATTGATTGATTGATTGATTGATTGATGCAGCACAACAGTCAAATAGTGGAGTGGAGTAGGGGAACAGCAAACAGCCAATAAAGCAGCCCGCCCGCTCGCCTGCCCGCCACAATGGACCTACCTGTGTACACTAGATGGATGTGATGGAATGTACTGTCGTCCCTACATTTCAAGAAGAAGTAAGAATTGCAGTTGCAACAAAGCCTTGCTTGCCTACAAAGAGAGCAGCAATTTGGATTTGTTACTATGTTACCTAGAAGAATAACAAACTGTGCAAGGATGGAGGTTGTAGGAGCAAGGAGAAGTTGTCTGTAAAGTTGGTGGATGCCTATTTTCCATTTTGCAGTCCCTTGTCTCCCTCTTGTGGCCTCCTGGAGGCAACTAGCTGTGCAAAAAAAAGACAGCCTGGCGGCCGGCTGTTGCAGTGTTGCCCTCTCAGGCAACACTGAGTGACTGACTGAGCCTCACCGTCTTATATAAAGTTCAGACGGAACTTTGCACGTGTCATAGTGGAGCCCTCAGGATTCCAGAGCCAGCTTTCTGACATCATAATGGGGCCTCAGAGATAAAAGCCTGGGCCCAGGCAGTGTTGGTCAGTGCTGCTCAGCAGGCAGCACTGGACTGGACTGGATTACAGCTGATACAAGGTGTGAAGGAACAAGGGGTGGCTGTGGGCATGCACTTGCTGCCGCTGCCAGTGTTTATCTGCATGGCAGCAGGGCATTTGGGCGTTGCCAGGAAGGCGTTTTTATGTAGATTCCTCCTCTTTCAGCACTGCATTGTGGTGCAAGCAAAAGAAGCAAATCCTGTCTGGCTTCCTCTCCGGCCTTTATTCACCTCCCGTGTAGCTGTGAGTGTGTGAGCCTGCAGGGCCCCATGGAATTGCCTAGAAGTAGGCTGAATCGCTGCAAGGGCTGAACAGCAGTATCGGGCAGGCTCGGGCAACGCGCGGCCCGTTCGGGTTATCGCTTCTCGGCCTTTTGGCTAAGATCAAGTGTAGTATCTGTTCTTATCAGTTTAATATCTGATACGTCCCCTATCTGGGGACCATATATTAAATGGATTTTTAGAACAGGGAGATGGAAATAGAGCTTGCTCTGTCCACTCCACGCATTGACCTGGTATTGCAGTATTTCCAGGACCGGTGCACCCTTTCCTTATGTGTTGACTAAAAGCAGATTCCAAAAGTGTTTTTTGTCTTTGCTATTGTTTCTGTCTTTCTGAAGGGATCTCCCCTTTTAATCCCATTATTTCAACACCTGTTGGACAATGCATGAGTGATAATGAGCTCATTGATTAAATGCAATTAATGAATAGATTGCCACCTCTTGTTGTGTGTCGTCTGTGTTTCTGTGTTTCCGGCATTTCACATTGGAACACCTCATTCACCTTCCTTGTCTTCTCTCCGCCCTCCCTTTTAGGTAAGTTAAAGAGCTGCACCTGAGCCAGCCACTGATTGATTGATTGATTGATTGATTGATTGATTGATTGATTGATGCAGCACAACAGTCAAATAGTGGAGTGGAGTAGGGGAACAGCAAACAGCCAATAAAGCAGCCCGCCCGCTCGCCTGCCCGCCACAATGGACCTACCTGTGTACACTAGATGGATGTGATGGAATGTACTGTCGTCCCTACATTTCAAGAAGAAGTAAGAATTGCAGTTGCAACAAAGCCTTGCTTGCCTACAAAGAGAGCAGCAATTTGGATTTGTTACTATGTTACCTAGAAGAATAACAAACTGTGCAAGGATGGAGGTTGTAGGAGCAAGGAGAAGTTGTCTGTAAAGTTGGTGGATGCCTATTTTCCATTTTGCAGTCCCTTGTCTCCCTCTTGTGGCCTCCTGGAGGCAACTAGCTGTGCAAAAAAAAGACAGCCTGGCGGCCGGCTGTTGCAGTGTTGCCCTCTCAGGCAACACTGAGTGACTGACTGAGCCTCACCGTCTTATATAAAGTTCAGACGGAACTTTGCACGTGTCATAGTGGAGCCCTCAGGATTCCAGAGCCAGCTTTCTGACATCATAATGGGGCCTCAGAGATAAAAGCCTGGGCCCAGGCAGTGTTGGTCAGTGCTGCTCAGCAGGCAGCACTGGACTGGACTGGATTACAGCTGATACAAGGTGTGAAGGAACAAGGGGTGGCTGTGGGCATGCACTTGCTGCCGCTGCCAGTGTTTATCTGCATGGCAGCAGGGCATTTGGGCGTTGCCAGGAAGGCGTTTTTATGTAGATTCCTCCTCTTTCAGCACTGCATTGTGGTGCAAGCAAAAGAAGCAAATCCTGTCTGGCTTCCTCTCCGGCCTTTATTCACCTCCCGTGTAGCTGTGAGTGTGTGAGCCTGCAGGGCCCCATGGAATTGCCTAGAAGTAGGCTGAATCGCTGCAAGGGCTGAACAGCAGTATCGGGCAGGCTCGGGCAACGCGCGGCCCGTTCGGGTTATCGCTTCTCGGCCTTTTGGCTAAGATCAAGTGTAGTATCTGTTCTTATCAGTTTAATATCTGATACGTCCCCTATCTGGGGACCATATATTAAATGGATTTTTAGAACAGGGAGATGGAAATAGAGCTTGCTCTGTCCACTCCACGCATTGACCTGGTATTGCAGTATTTCCAGGACCGGTGCACCCTTTCCTTATGTGTTGACTAAAAGCAGATTCCAAAAGTGTTTTTTGTCTTTGCTATTGTTTCTGTCTTTCTGAAGGGATCTCCCCTTTTAATCCCATTATTTCAACACCTGTTGGACAATGCATGAGTGATAATGAGCTCATTGATTAAATGCAATTAATGAATAGATTGCCACCTCTTGTTGTGTGTCGTCTGTGTTTCTGTGTTTCCGGCATTTCACATTGGAACACCTCATTCACCTTCCTTGTCTTCTCTCTGCCCTCCCTTTTAGGTAAGTTAAAGAGCTGCACCTGAGCCAGCCACTGATTGATTGATTGATTGATTGATTGATTGATTGATTGATTGATTGATGCAGCACAACAGTCAAATAGTGGAGTGGAGTAGGGGAACAGCAAACAGCCAATAAAGCAGCCCGCCCGCTCGCCTGCCCGCCACAATGGACCTACCTGTGTACACTAGATGGATGTGATGGAATGTACTGTCGTCCCTACATTTCAAGAAGAAGTAAGAATTGCAGTTGCAACAAAGCCTTGCTTGCCTACAAAGAGAGCAGCAATTTGGATTTGTTACTATTAGAGATGAGCGAACTTATCAAAAGTTCGGTTCGGCTAGTTCGCCGAATTTCACAAAAAAGTTCGGTTCGGACCGAACTAGTTCTGACCGAACCTGTCACTTACGTGCGCCGAGCATGCTACTGTCCAGGGTGCTGATAGAGTTAATGGGCTGCACTAACTCTTTCAGCAACCTTCACAGTACATGCTCGGCGCGCGGAAAATACCATTTAAATGTAATAAAAAAATAAAAATTATACGTTCGTACTTACTTTCCTCCTGTCCGGCCTCCAGCGATGACGTTTCATCCCTTTCGCCGCTGCAGCCAATCACAGGCTGTAGTGGCGGTCACGCACGTCAGGATGACGCTTCATCCCACGTGACCGCCTCTGCAGCCAATCACAGGCTGCAGCGGCGACATGAATGAAACGTCATCGCTGGAGGCCGGACAGGAGGAAAGTAAGTATGAACGTATTATTATTATTTTTTGGCATGTATGTATGTTGGCATGTATGTATGTATGTATATCTGTGCATGTATGTTTGCATGTATGTTGGCATGTATGTATATATGTGCATGTTTGTATGTATATTTGCATGTATATATTTGCATGTATGTATTTTTGCATGTATGTTGTCATGTATGTATGTATGTATGTATGTAGTCATGTATGTATATATGTGCATGTGTGTATGTATATTTGTATGTATGTTTGCATGTATGTTTGCATGAATGTATGTATATTTGCATGTGTGTATATATATATATATGTATGTATGTTGTCATGTATGTATGTTGTCATGTATGTATATATGTGCATGTATGTTGGTATGTATATATGTGCATGTGTGTATGTATGTATATTTGCATGTATGTATGTTGTCATGTATGTATGTATATATGTGCATGTATGTTTGCATGTATGTTGGCATGTATGTATACATGTGCATGTTCGTATGTATATTTGCATGTATATATGTTTGCATGTGTGTATGTATGTTTGCATGTATGTATGTTTGCATGTATGTATGTTGTCATGTATGTTTGTATGTATGTTGTCATGTATGTATGTATATATGTGCATGTATGTATGTTTGCATGTTTTTATTTTTGCATGTATGTTTGCATGTATGTTTATATATGTGCATGTATGTAATTATGTTTGCATGTATTTATGTTTGCATGTATATTTGTGCATGCTTGTATGTATGTATGTATCTTTGCATGTTTGTTTGTATGTATGTATGTTTTCATGTGTGTGTGTATGCATGTATGTATGATAGTTTGCATGTATATATGTATATATGTATGTATGGCCATGTATGATACTGTCTGCTGGCGCCCTGTATCTAAGTCAACTTCGCGGCAGGCTTCTATACATGGTATAACAGTCAGTATCACACATTAAACTGAATCTAAGCCTACAACATGTTTTATTTCATTATTTTATTTTTTTACAGGTTTGGTGTTTGGACTACGTCGGTTTCGAGGACTACTTCGATGACGGTTTTTTTTCTACAATAAAATGGTTAATGAGGGTTGTGTTGGGGGTGCTTTATTTCAATAAAATATTTTATCTATATCTTTGTCTTTTTCTTTTCAAATTTTATTATTACCACTTTAGTAATGGCCGCTGTCTGAGTGACAACATCCATTACTAATGCGAGGCTTAGTGTTAGCCGGTGCAGAGGCTAACACTAACCACCATTATTACCCCGGTACCCAAAACCACCAGGGGTGCCGGGAAGAGCCAGGTACGATCCAGTACCCGACCATCTGTTGTGATGGTCGGGCCCTGGGGCGGCCGCAGGCTGGTATTATGAGGCTGGGAAGGGCCAAAAACAGTGGAACTTCCCACCCTTGTAATGCTAGGCTGCTGCTGCTGTGTTGTATCTGGCTGGTTATAAAAGTGGGGGGGACCCCACGTCATTTTTTTAAATTATTTATTTATTTACATTTTTTTTTAAAAAAAGACATGGGGTTCCACCCAATTTATCATAACCAGCCACATACAACACAGTGTTATTAGCCTGGGAATGGACAAAACCAGTGGCCCTTCCCACCCATGTAATGCCAGACTGCTGCGGCCTTGTATATGGCTGGTTATTAAAAATGTGGGGGACCCGTCTATTGCTAAATTTGTTAAATTCCAAAAAAAAACGACGTGGGGGTCCCCCCCATTTTTATAACCAGCCCGATACAACACAGCAGCAGCAGCCTAGCATTACAAGGGTGGGAAGGTCCACTGATTTTGGCCCTTCCCAGCCTCATAATACCAGCCTACGGCCGCCCCAGTACCCGACCATCACAACAGATGGTTGGGTACTGGATCGTACCAAGCTCTTCCCGGCACCCCTGGTGGTGGTGGGTACCGGGGTAATAATGGGTGGTTAGTGCTAGCCTCTGCACCGGCTAACACTAAGTACCGCCTTAATAATGGACGCTGTCAATCAGCCAACTGCCATTATCTAGGCACTAATAAAGTTTGAAAAAAAAAACACAAAGACAATTCTTTTTTATTGAAATAAGAAATCCCCAACAAAACCCTCGTTAACCATTTTATTAAAATTTGAAAAAACGCAGATCTACGCAGTAGTCCAACGAATCGTAGATGTAGTCCAATCGGTACATCAAAATCTGCAACAACATAAAAAAACAGTTATCAATGTGAACAATACCAATACTTCTACTCACCTACACACATATATACACGCACACACAAACAAACAACCATACACAGACACACACATATATACACAAACACAACAAGATATACACACACACATAAACAGACAAACACACACATATACACGAACTCACACATATACAAACAAAAACACACATATCCAAACACACACACACACAGTTATACACACATACACGAACACATATACAAACAAAAACACACATACCCAAACACACATATACACAAACACATATACACAAACACACCCATATATACACACAAACACACCCATATACACACATATACACATATACAAAAACACACACAAACATCTACACACAAACATATACACAAATACACCCATATATACACAAACATATACACAAAACACATATACACAAACACACCCATATATACACACACACATATAAAAACAAAAACAGACAAAGTCACATACCCAAACACACATATATACACAAACACACACATACACAAACACGGTTTCTTTTAAATGCTGCTGGGGAACCCGCTCGATCCACTATATACGGCTGCGCTACAGTGCAGCATTTAAAAGAAACAGGATCCTGACCTGTCCATAGAGTTTAAGGCAGCACAGAGTATTTCAGGAGATGAGCGTGCAGATTCAGTGCTGCTGCGAACTCTGCTCTTACCATTACGTAGCTCTCAGTCTGTTACCTCTCCTCCACTCCTGTCCTCCAGAACACCTTCACATGATTGGCAAGTCACCACGTAATGGTAAGAGCAGAGTTCACAGCAGCACAGAGTATTTCAGGAGATGAGCGTGCGGATCTTGTGCGGGGTGGTGACTTGCCAATCACGTGAAGGTGTTATTGAGGACAGGAGTGGAGGAGAGGTAACAGACTGAGCTACGTAATGGTAAGAGCAGAGTTCACAGCAGCACTGAATCTGCACGCTCCTCTCCTGAAATACTCTGTGCTGCTGTGAACTCTGTTCTTACCATTACGTAGCTCAGTCTGTTACATCTCCTCCACTCCTGTCCTCTATAACACGTTCACATGATTGGCAAGTCACCACCACGCACAAGATCCGCACGCTCATCTCCTGAAATACTCTGTGCTGCTGTGAACTCTGCTCTTACCATTACGTGGTGACTTGCCAATCATGTGAAGGTGTTCTTGAGGACAGGAGTGGAGGAGAGATAACAGACTGAGAGCTACGTAATGGTAAGAGCAGAGTTCACAACAGCACTGAATCTGCACGCTCATCTCCTGAAATACTCTGTGCTGCCTTAAACTCTGTGGACAGGTCAGGATCCTGTTTCTTTTAAATGCTGCACTGTAGCGTAGCCTTATATAGTGGATCGAGCGGGTTCCCTAGCAGCATTTAAAAGAAACAGGATCCTGACCTGTCCACAGAGTTTAAGGCAGCACAGATTATTTCAGGAGATGAGCACGGGCAGCCGTTCGTTTTTCCGAGCCGTGCTCCCATCATGCACACGACCGTAAAAACACCCGTTATTGCGGGTCGTAATTACGACCCGCAATAACGGGCTCATAGACTTCTGTTACCCACGGGTACCTTTCCGTATTCTCACGGGAAGGTGCCCGTGCCGTTAAAAAAATAGAACATGTTCTATTTTACGGGCCGTGCTGCTATAATTATAATGACAGCACGGTTCGCAAAAGCGGCCAGCTGCCCGTGGCCGGCCGGCCGTGCTCGTACTTACGAGTCGTAATTACGAGCACGGCCCGTAAAATAAAAAAATAGAACATGTTCTATCTTTTTAACGGCACGGGCACCTTCCCGTGAGAAAACGGGAAGGTACCCGTGGCTAACAGAAGTCTATGGGCCCGCTATTTCGGGTCGTAATTACGACCCGTGATAACGGGTGTTTTTATGGTCGTGTGCATGAGGCCCCGTAATGATGGGTGGCTACAGGTGTGCACCCGTCATTACGGCAGCGTTGCTAGGCGACGTCAGTAAGGGTATGTGCACACACACTAATTACGTCCGTAATTGACGGACGTATTTCGGCCGCAAGTACCGGACCGAACACCCTGCAGGGAGCCGGGCTCCTAGCATCATATTTATGTACGATGCTAGGAGTCCCTGCCTCTCCGTGGAACTACTGTCCCGTACTGAAAACATGATTACAGTACGGGACAGTTGTCCTGCAGAGAGGCAGGGACTCCTAGCATCGTACATAAGTATGATGCTAGGAGCCCGGCTCCCTGCACTGTGTTCGGTCCGGTACTTGCGGCCGAAATACGTCCGTCATTTACGGACGTAATTAGTGTGTGTGCACATACACTAAATAGTCACTGTTCAGGGTGCTGAAAGAGTTAACTGATCGGCAGTAACTGTTTCAGTACCCTGGACAGTGACTACCGATCACAGTACCTGTAAAAAAAAAGACGTTCATACTTACCGAGAACTTTCTGCTTCCTCCAGTCCGGTCTCCTGGCCGTTGCCTTGGTGACGCGTCCCTCTCGACATCCGGCCCGACATTCCTTGATGACGATGCAGCCTTGTGAGCGCTGCAGCCAATCACAGGCTGCCGCGGCCTCTGCAGCCAATCACAGGCTGCAGAGGCCTCTGCAGCCAATCACAGGCTGCCGCGTCAGAAAAGGTCGGACTGGAGGAAGAAGAGGGACTCGTCAACAAGACAACGACCGGGTACGTATGAAATGCTTTTTATTTTATTTTTAATCAGCAGCCTCTTTTCTCTATCAGTGATTGATAGAGATAAGTGGCTCCCGATTTGTATAATGTTTTTGACCGGGTTCGGTCAAAACGGGTTCGGCCGAACCCGGTGAAGTTCGGATTCGCTGCGAACCGAACTTTACCGGAAGTTCGGACCGAAACCGGGTTCGGTTGTCCCGGTTCGCTCATCTCTAGTTACTATGTTACCTAGAAGAATAACAAACTGTGCAAGGATGGAGGTTGTAGGAGCAAGGAGAAGTTGTCTGTAAAGTTGGTGGATGCCTATTTTCCATTTTGCAGTCCCTTGTCTCCCTCTTGTGGCCTCCTGGAGGCAACTAGCTGTGCAAAAAAAAGACAGCCTGGCGGCCGGCTGTTGCAGTGTTGCCCTCTCAGGCAACACTGAGTGACTGACTGAGCCTCACCGTCTTATATAAAGTTCAGACGGAACTTTGCACGTGTCATAGTGGAGCCCTCAGGATTCCAGAGCCAGCTTTCTGACATCATAATGGGGCCTCAGAGATAAAAGCCTGGGCCCAGGCAGTGTTGGTCAGTGCTGCTCAGCAGGCAGCACTGGACTGGACTGGATTACAGCTGATACAAGGTGTGAAGGAACAAGGGGTGGCTGTGGGCATGCACTTGCTGCCGCTGCCAGTGTTTATCTGCATGGCAGCAGGGCATTTGGGCGTTGCCAGGAAGGCGTTTTTATGTAGATTCCTCCTCTTTCAGCACTGCATTGTGGTGCAAGCAAAAGAAGCAAATCCTGTCTGGCTTCCTCTCCGGCCTTTATTCACCTCCCGTGTAGCTGTGAGTGTGTGAGCCTGCAGGGCCCCATGGAATTGCCTAGAAGTAGGCTGAATCGCTGCAAGGGCTGAACAGCAGTATCGGGCAGGCTCGGGCAACGCGCGGCCCGTTCGGGTTATCGCTTCTCGGCCTTTTGGCTAAGATCAAGTGTAGTATCTGTTCTTATCAGTTTAATATCTGATACGTCCCCTATCTGGGGACCATATATTAAATGGATTTTTAGAACAGGGAGATGGAAATAGAGCTTGCTCTGTCCACTCCACGCATTGACCTGGTATTGCAGTATTTCCAGGACCGGTGCACCCTTTCCTTATGTGTTGACTAAAAGCAGATTCCAAAAGTGTTTTTTGTCTTTGCTATTGTTTCTGTCTTTCTGAAGGGATCTCCCCTTTTAATCCCATTATTTCAACACCTGTTGGACAATGCATGAGTGATAATGAGCTCATTGATTAAATGCAATTAATGAATAGATTGCCACCTCTTGTTGTGTGTCGTCTGTGTTTCTGTGTTTCCGGCATTTCACATTGGAACACCTCATTCACCTTCCTTGTCTTCTCTCCGCCCTCCCTTTTAGGTAAGTTAAAGAGCTGCACCTGAGCCAGCCACTGATTGATTGATTGATTGATTGATTGATTGATTGATTGATGCAGCACAACAGTCAAATAGTGGAGTGGAGTAGGGGAACAGCAAACAGCCAATAAAGCAGCCCGCCCGCTCGCCTGCCCGCCACAATGGACCTACCTGTGTACACTAGATGGATGTGATGGAATGTACTGTCGTCCCTACATTTCAAGAAGAAGTAAGAATTGCAGTTGCAACAAAGCCTTGCTTGCCTACAAAGAGAGCAGCAATTTGGATTTGTTACTATGTTACCTAGAAGAATAACAAACTGTGCAAGGATGGAGGTTGTAGGAGCAAGGAGAAGTTGTCTGTAAATTTGGTGGATGCCTATTTTCCATTTTGCAGTCCCTTGTCTCCCTCTTGTGGCCTCCTGGAGGCAACTAGCTGTGCAAAAAAAAGACAGCCTGGCGGCCGGCTGTTGCAGTGTTGCCCTCTCAGGCAACACTGAGTGACTGACTGAGCCTCACCGTCTTATATAAAGTTCAGACGGAACTTTGCACGTGTCATAGTGGAGCCCTCAGGATTCCAGAGCCAGCTTTCTGACATCATAATGGGGCCTCAGAGATAAAAGCCTGGGCCCAGGCAGTGTTGGTCAGTGCTGCTCAGCAGGCAGCACTGGACTGGACTGGATTACAGCTGATACAAGGTGTGAAGGAACAAGGGGTGGCTGTGGGCATGCACTTGCTGCCGCTGCCAGTGTTTATCTGCATGGCAGCAGGGCATTTGGGCGTTGCCAGGAAGGCGTTTTTATGTAGATTCCTCCTCTTTCAGCACTGCATTGTGGTGCAAGCAAAAGAAGCAAATCCTGTCTGGCTTCCTCTCCGGCCTTTATTCACCTCCCGTGTAGCTGTGAGTGTGTGAGCCTGCAGGGCCCCATGGAATTGCCTAGAAGTAGGCTGAATCGCTGCAAGGGCTGAACAGCAGTATCGGGCAGGCTCGGGCAACGCGCGGCCCGTTCGGGTTATCGCTTCTCGGCCTTTTGGCTAAGATCAAGTGTAGTATCTGTTCTTATCAGTTTAATATCTGATACGTCCCCTATCTGGGGACCATATATTAAATGGATTTTTAGAACAGGGAGATGGAAATAGAGCTTGCTCTGTCCACTCCACGCATTGACCTGGTATTGCAGTATTTCCAGGACCGGTGCACCCTTTCCTTATGTGTTGACTAAAAGCAGATTCCAAAAGTGTTTTTTGTCTTTGCTATTGTTTCTGTCTTTCTGAAGGGATCTCCCCTTTTAATCCCATTATTTCAACACCTGTTGGACAATGCATGAGTGATAATGAGCTCATTGATTAAATGCAATTAATGAATAGATTGCCACCTCTTGTTGTGTGTCGTCTGTGTTTCTGTGTTTCCGGCATTTCACATTGGAACACCTCATTCACCTTCCTTGTCTTCTCTCCGCCCTCCCTTTTAGGTAAGTTAAAGAGCTGCACCTGAGCCAGCCACTGATTGATTGATTGATTGATTGATTGATTGATTGATTGATTGATGCAGCACAACAGTCAAATAGTGGAGTGGAGTAGGGGAACAGCAAACAGCCAATAAAGCAGCCCGCCCGCTCGCCTGCCCGCCACAATGGACCTACCTGTGTACACTAGATGGATGTGATGGAATGTACTGTCGTCCCTACATTTCAAGAAGAAGTAAGAATTGCAGTTGCAACAAAGCCTTGCTTGCCTACAAAGAGAGCAGCAATTTGGATTTGTTACTATGTTACCTAGAAGAATAACAAACTGTGCAAGGATGGAGGTTGTAGGAGCAAGGAGAAGTTGTCTGTAAAGTTGGTGGATGCCTATTTTCCATTTTGCAGTCCCTTGTCTCCCTCTTGTGGCCTCCTGGAGGCAACTAGCTGTGCAAAAAAAAGACAGCCTGGCGGCCGGCTGTTGCAGTGTTGCCCTCTCAGGCAACACTGAGTGACTGACTGAGCCTCACCGTCTTATATAAAGTTCAGACGGAACTTTGCACGTGTCATAGTGGAGCCCTCAGGATTCCAGAGCCAGCTTTCTGACATCATAATGGGGCCTCAGAGATAAAAGCCTGGGCCCAGGCAGTGTTGGTCAGTGCTGCTCAGCAGGCAGCACTGGACTGGACTGGATTACAGCTGATACAAGGTGTGAAGGAACAAGGGGTGGCTGTGGGCATGCACTTGCTGCCGCTGCCAGTGTTTATCTGCATGGCAGCAGGGCATTTGGGCGTTGCCAGGAAGGCGTTTTTATGTAGATTCCTCCTCTTTCAGCACTGCATTGTGGTGCAAGCAAAAGAAGCAAATCCTGTCTGGCTTCCTCTCCGGCCTTTATTCACCTCCCGTGTAGCTGTGAGTGTGTGAGCCTGCAGGGCCCCATGGAATTGCCTAGAAGTAGGCTGAATCGCTGCAAGGGCTGAACAGCAGTATCGGGCAGGCTCGGGCAACGCGCGGCCCGTTCGGGTTATCGCTTCTCGGCCTTTTGGCTAAGATCAAGTGTAGTATCTGTTCTTATCAGTTTAATATCTGATACGTCCCCTATCTGGGGACCATATATTAAATGGATTTTTAGAACAGGGAGATGGAAATAGAGCTTGCTCTGTCCACTCCACGCATTGACCTGGTATTGCAGTATTTCCAGGACCGGTGCACCCTTTCCTTATGTGTTGACTAAAAGCAGATTCCAAAAGTGTTTTTTGTCTTTGCTATTGTTTCTGTCTTTCTGAAGGGATCTCCCCTTTTAATCCCATTATTTCAACACCTGTTGGACAATGCATGAGTGATAATGAGCTCATTGATTAAATGCAATTAATGAATAGATTGCCACCTCTTGTTGTGTGTCGTCTGTGTTTCTGTGTTTCCGGCATTTCACATTGGAACACCTCATTCACCTTCCTTGTCTTCTCTCCGCCCTCCCTTTTAGGTAAGTTAAAGAGCTGCACCTGAGCCAGCCACTGATTGATTGATTGATTGATTGATTGATTGATTGATTGATTGATTGATTGATTGATTGATTGATGCAGCACAACAGTCAAATAGTGGAGTGGAGTAGGGGAACAGCAAACAGCCAATAAAGCAGCCCGCCCGCTCGCCTGCCCGCCACAATGGACCTACCTGTGTACACTAGATGGATGTGATGGAATGTACTGTCGTCCCTACATTTCAAGAAGAAGTAAGAATTGCAGTTGCAACAAAGCCTTGCTTGCCTACAAAGAGAGCAGCAATTTGGATTTGTTACTATGTTACCTAGAAGAATAACAAACTGTGCAAGGATGGAGGTTGTAGGAGCAAGGAGAAGTTGTCTGTAAAGTTGGTGGATGCCTATTTTCCATTTTGCAGTCCCTTGTCTCCCTCTTGTGGCCTCCTGGAGGCAACTAGCTGTGCAAAAAAAAGACAGCCTGGCGGCCGGCTGTTGCAGTGTTGCCCTCTCAGGCAACACTGAGTGACTGACTGAGCCTCACCGTCTTATATAAAGTTCAGACGGAACTTTGCACGTGTCATAGTGGAGCCCTCAGGATTCCAGAGCCAGCTTTCTGACATCATAATGGGGCCTCAGAGATAAAAGCCTGGGCCCAGGCAGTGTTGGTCAGTGCTGCTCAGCAGGCAGCACTGGACTGGACTGGATTACAGCTGATACAAGGTGTGAAGGAACAAGGGGTGGCTGTGGGCATGCACTTGCTGCCGCTGCCAGTGTTTATCTGCATGGCAGCAGGGCATTTGGGCGTTGCCAGGAAGGCGTTTTTATGTAGATTCCTCCTCTTTCAGCACTGCATTGTGGTGCAAGCAAAAGAAGCAAATCCTGTCTGGCTTCCTCTCCGGCCTTTATTCACCTCCCGTGTAGCTGTGAGTGTGTGAGCCTGCAGGGCCCCATGGAATTGCCTAGAAGTAGGCTGAATCGCTGCAAGGGCTGAACAGCAGTATCGGGCAGGCTCGGGCAACGCGCGGCCCGTTCGGGTTATCGCTTCTCGGCCTTTTGGCTAAGATCAAGTGTAGTATCTGTTCTTATCAGTTTAATATCTGATACGTCCCCTATCTGGGGACCATATATTAAATGGATTTTTAGAACAGGGAGATGGAAATAGAGCTTGCTCTGTCCACTCCACGCATTGACCTGGTATTGCAGTATTTCCAGGACCGGTGCACCCTTTCCTTATGTGTTGACTAAAAGCAGATTCCAAAAGTGTTTTTTGTCTTTGCTATTGTTTCTGTCTTTCTGAAGGGATCTCCCCTTTTAATCCCATTATTTCAACACCTGTTGGACAATGCATGAGTGATAATGAGCTCATTGATTAAATGCAATTAATGAATAGATTGCCACCTCTTGTTGTGTGTCGTCTGTGTTTCTGTGTTTCCGGCATTTCACATTGGAACACCTCATTCACCTTCCTTGTCTTCTCTCCGCCCTCCCTTTTAGGTAAGTTAAAGAGCTGCACCTGAGCCAGCCACTTGATTGATTGATTGATTGATTGATTGATTGATTGATTGATTGATGCAGCACAACAGTCAAATAGTGGAGTGGAGTAGGGGAACAGCAAACAGCCAATAAAGCAGCCCGCCCGCTCGCCTGCCCGCCACAATGGACCTACCTGTGTACACTAGATGGATGTGATGGAATGTACTGTCGTCCCTACATTTCAAGAAGAAGTAAGAATTGCAGTTGCAACAAAGCCTTGCTTGCCTACAAAGAGAGCAGCAATTTGGATTTGTTACTATGTTACCTAGAAGAATAACAAACTGTGCAAGGATGGAGGTTGTAGGAGCAAGGAGAAGTTGTCTGTAAAGTTGGTGGATGCCTATTTTCCATTTTGCAGTCCCTTGTCTCCCTCTTGTGGCCTCCTGGAGGCAACTAGCTGTGCAAAAAAAAGACAGCCTGGCGGCCGGCTGTTGCAGTGTTGCCCTCTCAGGCAACACTGAGTGACTGACTGAGCCTCACCGTCTTATATAAAGTTCAGACGGAACTTTGCACGTGTCATAGTGGAGCCCTCAGGATTCCAGAGCCAGCTTTCTGACATCATAATGGGGCCTCAGAGATAAAAGCCTGGGCCCAGGCAGTGTTGGTCAGTGCTGCTCAGCAGGCAGCACTGGACTGGACTGGATTACAGCTGATACAAGGTGTGAAGGAACAAGGGGTGGCTGTGGGCATGCACTTGCTGCCGCTGCCAGTGTTTATCTGCATGGCAGCAGGGCATTTGGGCGTTGCCAGGAAGGCGTTTTTATGTAGATTCCTCCTCTTTCAGCACTGCATTGTGGTGCAAGCAAAAGAAGCAAATCCTGTCTGGCTTCCTCTCCGGCCTTTATTCACCTCCCGTGTAGCTGTGAGTGTGTGAGCCTGCAGGGCCCCATGGAATTGCCTAGAAGTAGGCTTAATCGCTGCAAGGGCTGAACAGCAGTATCGGGCAGGCTCGGGCAACGCGCGGCCCGTTCGGGTTATCGCTTCTCGGCCTTTTGGCTAAGATCAAGTGTAGTATCTGTTCTTATCAGTTTAATATCTGATACGTCCCCTATCTGGGGACCATATATTAAATGGATTTTTAGAACAGGGAGATGGAAATAGAGCTTGCTCTGTCCACTCCACGCATTGACCTGGTATTGCAGTATTTCCAGGACCGGTGCACCCTTTCCTTATGTGTTGACTAAAAGCAGATTCCAAAAGTGTTTTTTGTCTTTGCTATTGTTTCTGTCTTTCTGAAGGGATCTCCCCTTTTAATCCCATTATTTCAACACCTGTTGGACAATGCATGAGTGATAATGAGCTCATTGATTAAATGCAATTAATGAATAGATTGCCACCTCTTGTTGTGTGTCGTCTGTGTTTCTGTGTTTCCGGCATTTCACATTGGAACACCTCATTCACCTTCCTTGTCTTCTCTCCGCCCTCCCTTTTAGGTAAGTTAAAGAGCTGCACCTGAGCCAGCCACTGATTGATTGATTGATTGATTGATTGATTGATTGATTGATTGATGCAGCACAACAGTCAAATAGTGGAGTGGAGTAGGGGAACAGCAAACAGCCAATAAAGCAGCCCGCCCGCTCGCCTGCCCGCCACAATGGACCTACCTGTGTACACTAGATGGATGTGATGGAATGTACTGTCGTCCCTACATTTCAAGAAGAAGTAAGAATTGCAGTTGCAACAAAGCCTTGCTTGCCTACAAAGAGAGCAGCAATTTGGATTTGTTACTATGTTACCTAGAAGAATAACAAACTGTGCAAGGATGGAGGTTGTAGGAGCAAGGAGAAGTTGTCTGTAAAGTTGGTGGATGCCTATTTTCCATTTTGCAGTCCCTTGTCTCCCTCTTGTGGCCTCCTGGAGGCAACTAGCTGTGCAAAAAAAAGACAGCCTGGCGGCCGGCTGTTGCAGTGTTGCCCTCTCAGGCAACACTGAGTGACTGACTGAGCCTCACCGTCTTATATAAAGTTCAGACGGAACTTTGCACGTGTCATAGTGGAGCCCTCAGGATTCCAGAGCCAGCTTTCTGACATCATAATGGGGCCTCAGAGATAAAAGCCTGGGCCCAGGCAGTGTTGGTCAGTGCTGCTCAGCAGGCAGCACTGGACTGGACTGGATTACAGCTGATACAAGGTGTGAAGGAACAAGGGGTGGCTGTGGGCATGCACTTGCTGCCGCTGCCAGTGTTTATCTGCATGGCAGCAGGGCATTTGGGCGTTGCCAGGAAGGCGTTTTTATGTAGATTCCTCCTCTTTCAGCACTGCATTGTGGTGCAAGCAAAAGAAGCAAATCCTGTCTGGCTTCCTCTCCGGCCTTTATTCACCTCCCGTGTAGCTGTGAGTGTGTGAGCCTGCAGGGCCCCATGGAATTGCCTAGAAGTAGGCTGAATCGCTGCAAGGGCTGAACAGCAGTATCGGGCAGGCTCGGGCAACGCGCGGCCCGTTCGGGTTATCGCTTCT
Source organism: Rhinoderma darwinii (assembly GCF_050947455.1). NCBI lineage: Eukaryota > Metazoa > Chordata > Amphibia > Anura > Rhinodermatidae > Rhinoderma > Rhinoderma darwinii. Next base: position 195,101 of record NW_027461795.1, read on the forward strand.
CGGCCTTTTGGCTAAGATCAAGTGTAGTATCTGTTCTTATCAGTTTAATATCTGATACGTCCCCTATCTGGGGACCATATATTAAATGGATTTTTAGAACAGGGAGATGGAAATAGAGCTTGCTCTGTCCACTCCACGCATTGACCTGGTATTGCAGTATTTCCAGGACCGGTGCACCCTTTCCTTATGTGTTGACTAAAAGCAGATTCCAAAAGTGTTTTTTGTCTTTGCTATTGTTTCTGTCTTTCTGAAGGGATCTCCCCTTTTAATCCCATTATTTCAACACCTGTTGGACAATGCATGAGTGATAATGAGCTCATTGATTAAATGCAATTAATGAATAGATTGCCACCTCTTGTTGTGTGTCGTCTGTGTTTCTGTGTTTCCGGCATTTCACATTGGAACACCTCATTCACCTTCCTTGTCTTCTCTCCGCCCTCCCTTTTAGGTAAGTTAAAGAGCTGCACCTGAGCCAGCCACTGATTGATTGATTGATTGATTGATTGATTGATTGATTGATGCAGCACAACAGTCAAATAGTGGAGTGGAGTAGGGGAACAGCAAACGAACAGCAAACAGCCAATAAAGCAGCCCACCCGCTCGCCTGCCCGCCACAATGGACCTACCTGTGTACACTAGATGGATGTGATGGAATGTACTGTCGTCCCTACATTTCAAGAAGAAGTAAGAATTGCAGTTGCAACAAAGCCTTGCTTGCCTACAAAGAGAGCAGCAATTTGGATTTGTTACTATGTTACCTAGAAGAATAACAAACTGTGCAAGGATGGAGGTTGTAGGAGCAAGGAGAAGTTGTCTGTAAAGTTGGTGGATGCCTATTTTCCATTTTGCAGTCCCTTGTCTCCCTCTTGTGGCCTCCTGGAGGCAACTAGCTGTGCAAAAAAAAGACAGCCTGGCGGCCGGCTGTTGCAGTGTTGCCCTCTCAGGCAACACTGAGTGACTGACTGAGCCTCACCGTCTTATATAAAGTTCAGACGGAACTTTGCACGTGTCATAGTGGAGCCCTCAGGATTCCAGAGCCAGCTTTCTGACATCATAATGGGGCCTCAGAGATAAAAGCCTGGGCCCAGGCAGTGTTGGTCAGTGCTGCTCAGCAGGCAGCACTGGACTGGACTGGATTACAGCTGATACAAGGTGTGAAGGAACAAGGGGTGGCTGTGGGCATGCACTTGCTGCCGCTGCCAGTGTTTATCTGCATGGCAGCAGGGCATTTGGGCGTTGCCAGGAAGGCGTTTTTATGTAGATTCCTCCTCTTTCAGCACTGCATTGTGGTGCAAGCAAAAGAAGCAAATCCTGTCTGGCTTCCTCTCCGGCCTTTATTCACCTCCCGTGTAGCTGTGAGTGTGTGAGCCTGCAGGGCCCCATGGAATTGCCTAGAAGTAGGCTGAATCGCTGCAAGGGCTGAACAGCAGTATCGGGCAGGCTCGGGCAACGCGCGGCCCGTTCGGGTTATCGCTTCTCGGCCTTTTGGCTAAGATCAAGTGTAGTATCTGTTCTTATCAGTTTAATATCTGATACGTCCCCTATCTGGGGACCATATATTAAATGGATTTTTAGAACAGGGAGATGGAAATAGAGCTTGCTCTGTCCACTCCACGCATTGACCTGGTATTGCAGTATTTCCAGGACCGGTGCACCCTTTCCTTATGTGTTGACTAAAAGCAGATTCCAAAAGTGTTTTTTGTCTTTGCTATTGTTTCTGTCTTTCTGAAGGGATCTCCCCTTTTAATCCCATTATTTCAACACCTGTTGGACAATGCATGAGTGATAATGAGCTCATTGATTAAATGCAATTAATGAATAGATTGCCACCTCTTGTTGTGTGTCGTCTGTGTTTCTGTGTTTCCGGCATTTCACATTGGAACACCTCATTCACCTTCCTTGTCTTCTCTCTGCCCTCCCTTTTAGGTAAGTTAAAGAGCTGCACCTGAGCCAGCCACTGATTGATTGATTGATTGATTGATTGATTGATTGATTGATTGATTGATTGATTGATTGATTGATGCAGCACAACAGTCAAATAGTGGAGTGGAGTAGGGGAACAGCAAACAGCCAATAAAGCAGCCCGCCCGCTCGCCTGCCCGCCACAATGGACCTACCTGTGTACACTAGATGGATGTGATGGAATGTACTGTCGTCCCTACATTTCAAGAAGAAGTAAGAATTGCAGTTGCAACAAAGCCTTGCTTGCCTACAAAGAGAGCAGCAATTTGGATTTGTTACTATGTTACCTAGAAGAATAACAAACTGTGCAAGGATGGAGGTTGTAGGAGCAAGGAGAAGTTGTCTGTAAAGTTGGTGGATGCCTATTTTCCATTTTGCAGTCCCTTGTCTCCCTCTTGTGGCCTCCTGGAGGCAACTAGCTGTGCAAAAAAAAGACAGCCTGGCGGCCGGCTGTTGCAGTGTTGCCCTCTCAGGCAACACTGAGTGACTGACTGAGCCTCACCGTCTTATATAAAGTTCAGACGGAACTTTGCACGTGTCATAGTGGAGCCCTCAGGATTCCAGAGCCAGCTTTCTGACATCATAATGGGGCCTCAGAGATAAAAGCCTGGGCCCAGGCAGTGTTGGTCAGTGCTGCTCAGCAGGCAGCACTGGACTGGACTGGATTACAGCTGATACAAGGTGTGAAGGAACAAGGGGTGGCTGTGGGCATGCACTTGCTGCCGCTGCCAGTGTTTATCTGCATGGCAGCAGGGCATTTGGGCGTTGCCAGGAAGGCGTTTTTATGTAGATTCCTCCTCTTTCAGCACTGCATTGTGGTGCAAGCAAAAGAAGCAAATCCTGTCTGGCTTCCTCTCCGGCCTTTATTCACCTCCCGTGTAGCTGTGAGTGTGTGAGCCTGCAGGGCCCCATGGAATTGCCTAGAAGTAGGCTTAATCGCTGCAAGGGCTGAACAGCAGTATCGGGCAGGCTCGGGCAACGCGCGGCCCGTTCGGGTTATCGCTTCTCGGCCTTTTGGCTAAGATCAAGTGTAGTATCTGTTCTTATCAGTTTAATATCTGATACGTCCCCTATCTGGGGACCATATATTAAATGGATTTTTAGAACAGGGAGATGGAAATAGAGCTTGCTCTGTCCACTCCACGCATTGACCTGGTATTGCAGTATTTCCAGGACCGGTGCACCCTTTCCTTATGTGTTGACTAAAAGCAGATTCCAAAAGTGTTTTTTGTCTTTGCTATTGTTTCTGTCTTTCTGAAGGGATCTCCCCTTTTAATCCCATTATTTCAACACCTGTTGGACAATGCATGAGTGATAATGAGCTCATTGATTAAATGCAATTAATGAATAGATTGCCACCTCTTGTTGTGTGTCGTCTGTGTTTCTGTGTTTCCGGCATTTCACATTGGAACACCTCATTCACCTTCCTTGTCTTCTCTCCGCCCTCCCTTTTAGGTAAGTTAAAGAGCTGCACCTGAGCCAGCCACTGATTGATTGATTGATTGATTGATTGATTGATTGATTGATGCAGCACAACAGTCAAATAGTGGAGTGGAGTAGGGGAACAGCAAACAGCCAATAAAGCAGCCCGCCCGCTCGCCTGCCCGCCACAATGGACCTACCTGTGTACACTAGATGGATGTGATGGAATGTACTGTCGTCCCTACATTTCAAGAAGAAGTAAGAATTGCAGTTGCAACAAAGCCTTGCTTGCCTACAAAGAGAGCAGCAATTTGGATTTGTTACTATGTTACCTAGAAGAATAACAAACTGTGCAAGGATGGAGGTTGTAGGAGCAAGGAGAAGTTGTCTGTAAAGTTGGTGGATGCCTATTTTCCATTTTGCAGTCCCTTGTCTCCCTCTTGTGGCCTCCTGGAGGCAACTAGCTGTGCAAAAAAAAGACAGCCTGGCGGCCGGCTGTTGCAGTGTTGCCCTCTCAGGCAACACTGAGTGACTGACTGAGCCTCACCGTCTTATATAAAGTTCAGACGGAACTTTGCACGTGTCATAGTGGAGCCCTCAGGATTCCAGAGCCAGCTTTCTGACATCATAATGGGGCCTCAGAGATAAAAGCCTGGGCCCAGGCAGTGTTGGTCAGTGCTGCTCAGCAGGCAGCACTGGACTGGACTGGATTACAGCTGATACAAGGTGTGAAGGAACAAGGGGTGGCTGTGGGCATGCACTTGCTGCCGCTGCCAGTGTTTATCTGCATGGCAGCAGGGCATTTGGGCGTTGCCAGGAAGGCGTTTTTATGTAGATTCCTCCTCTTTCAGCACTGCATTGTGGTGCAAGCAAAAGAAGCAAATCCTGTCTGGCTTCCTCTCCGGCCTTTATTCACCTCCCGTGTAGCTGTGAGTGTGTGAGCCTGCAGGGCCCCATGGAATTGCCTAGAAGTAGGCTGAATCGCTGCAAGGGCTGAACAGCAGTATCGGGCAGGCTCGGGCAACGCGCGGCCCGTTCGGGTTATCGCTTCTCGGCCTTTTGGCTAAGATCAAGTGTAGTATCTGTTCTTATCAGTTTAATATCTGATACGTCCCCTATCTGGGGACCATATATTAAATGGATTTTTAGAACAGGGAGATGGAAATAGAGCTTGCTCTGTCCACTCCACGCATTGACCTGGTATTGCAGTATTTCCAGGACCGGTGCACCCTTTCCTTATGTGTTGACTAAAAGCAGATTCCAAAAGTGTTTTTTGTCTTTGCTATTGTTTCTGTCTTTCTGAAGGGATCTCCCCTTTTAATCCCATTATTTCAACACCTGTTGGACAATGCATGAGTGATAATGAGCTCATTGATTAAATGCAATTAATGAATAGATTGCCACCTCTTGTTGTGTGTCGTCTGTGTTTCTGTGTTTCCGGCATTTCACATTGGAACACCTCATTCACCTTCCTTGTCTTCTCTCCGCCCTCCCTTTTAGGTAAGTTAAAGAGCTGCACCTGAGCCAGCCACTGATTGATTGATTGATTGATTGATTGATTGATTGATTGATTGATTGATTGATTGATTGATGCAGCACAACAGTCAAATAGTGGAGTGGAGTAGGGGAACAGCAAACAGCCAATAAAGCAGCCCGCCCGCTCGCCTGCCCGCCACAATGGACCTACCTGTGTACACTAGATGGATGTGATGGAATGTACTGTCGTCCCTACATTTCAAGAAGAAGTAAGAATTGCAGTTGCAACAAAGCCTTGCTTGCCTACAAAGAGAGCAGCAATTTGGATTTGTTACTATGTTACCTAGAAGAATAACAAACTGTGCAAGGATGGAGGTTGTAGGAGCAAGGAGAAGTTGTCTGTAAAGTTGGTGGATGCCTATTTTCCATTTTGCAGTCCCTTGTCTCCCTCTTGTGGCCTCCTGGAGGCAACTAGCTGTGCAAAAAAAAGACAGCCTGGCGGCCGGCTGTTGCAGTGTTGCCCTCTCAGGCAACACTGAGTGACTGACTGAGCCTCACCGTCTTATATAAAGTTCAGACGGAACTTTGCACGTGTCATAGTGGAGCCCTCAGGATTCCAGAGCCAGCTTTCTGACATCATAATGGGGCCTCAGAGATAAAAGCCTGGGCCCAGGCAGTGTTGGTCAGTGCTGCTCAGCAGGCAGCACTGGACTGGACTGGATTACAGCTGATACAAGGTGTGAAGGAACAAGGGGTGGCTGTGGGCATGCACTTGCTGCCGCTGCCAGTGTTTATCTGCATGGCAGCAGGGCATTTGGGCGTTGCCAGGAAGGCGTTTTTATGTAGATTCCTCCTCTTTCAGCACTGCATTGTGGTGCAAGCAAAAGAAGCAAATCCTGTCTGGCTTCCTCTCCGGCCTTTATTCACCTCCCGTGTAGCTGTGAGTGTGTGAGCCTGCAGGGCCCCATGGAATTGCCTAGAAGTAGGCTTAATCGCTGCAAGGGCTGAACAGCAGTATCGGGCAGGCTCGGGCAACGCGCGGCCCGTTCGGGTTATCGCTTCTCGGCCTTTTGGCTAAGATCAAGTGTAGTATCTGTTCTTATCAGTTTAATATCTGATACGTCCCCTATCTGGGGACCATATATTAAATGGATTTTTAGAACAGGGAGATGGAAATAGAGCTTGCTCTGTCCACTCCACGCATTGACCTGGTATTGCAGTATTTCCAGGACCGGTGCACCCTTTCCTTATGTGTTGACTAAAAGCAGATTCCAAAAGTGTTTTTTGTCTTTGCTATTGTTTCTGTCTTTCTGAAGGGATCTCCCCTTTTAATCCCATTATTTCAACACCTGTTGGACAATGCATGAGTGATAATGAGCTCATTGATTAAATGCAATTAATGAATAGATTGCCACCTCTTGTTGTGTGTCGTCTGTGTTTCTGTGTTTCCGGCATTTCACATTGGAACACCTCATTCACCTTCCTTGTCTTCTCTCCGCCCTCCCTTTTAGGTAAGTTAAAGAGCTGCACCTGAGCCAGCCACTGATTGATTGATTGATTGATTGATTGATTGATTGATTGATGCAGCACAACAGTCAAATAGTGGAGTGGAGTAGGGGAACAGCAAACAGCCAATAAAGCAGCCCGCCCGCTCGCCTGCCCGCCACAATGGACCTACCTGTGTACACTAGATGGATGTGATGGAATGTACTGTCGTCCCTACATTTCAAGAAGAAGTAAGAATTGCAGTTGCAACAAAGCCTTGCTTGCCTACAAAGAGAGCAGCAATTTGGATTTGTTACTATGTTACCTAGAAGAATAACAAACTGTGCAAGGATGGAGGTTGTAGGAGCAAGGAGAAGTTGTCTGTAAAGTTGGTGGATGCCTATTTTCCATTTTGCAGTCCCTTGTCTCCCTCTTGTGGCCTCCTGGAGGCAACTAGCTGTGCAAAAAAAAGACAGCCTGGCGGCCGGCTGTTGCAGTGTTGCCCTCTCAGGCAACACTGAGTGACTGACTGAGCCTCACCGTCTTATATAAAGTTCAGACGGAACTTTGCACGTGTCATAGTGGAGCCCTCAGGATTCCAGAGCCAGCTTTCTGACATCATAATGGGGCCTCAGAGATAAAAGCCTGGGCCCAGGCAGTGTTGGTCAGTGCTGCTCAGCAGGCAGCACTGGACTGGACTGGATTACAGCTGATACAAGGTGTGAAGGAACAAGGGGTGGCTGTGGGCATGCACTTGCTGCCGCTGCCAGTGTTTATCTGCATGGCAGCAGGGCATTTGGGCGTTGCCAGGAAGGCGTTTTTATGTAGATTCCTCCTCTTTCAGCACTGCATTGTGGTGCAAGCAAAAGAAGCAAATCCTGTCTGGCTTCCTCTCCGGCCTTTATTCACCTCCCGTGTAGCTGTGAGTGTGTGAGCCTGCAGGGCCCCATGGAATTGCCTAGAAGTAGGCTGAATCGCTGCAAGGGCTGAACAGCAGTATCGGGCAGGCTCGGGCAACGCGCGGCCCGTTCGGGTTATCGCTTCTCGGCCTTTTGGCTAAGATCAAGTGTAGTATCTGTTCTTATCAGTTTAATATCTGATACGTCCCCTATCTGGGGACCATATATTAAATGGATTTTTAGAACAGGGAGATGGAAATAGAGCTTGCTCTGTCCACTCCACGCATTGACCTGGTATTGCAGTATTTCCAGGACCGGTGCACCCTTTCCTTATGTGTTGACTAAAAGCAGATTCCAAAAGTGTTTTTTGTCTTTGCTATTGTTTCTGTCTTTCTGAAGGGATCTCCCCTTTTAATCCCATTATTTCAACACCTGTTGGACAATGCATGAGTGATAATGAGCTCATTGATTAAATGCAATTAATGAATAGATTGCCACCTCTTGTTGTGTGTCGTCTGTGTTTCTGTGTTTCCGGCATTTCACATTGGAACACCTCATTCACCTTCCTTGTCTTCTCTCCGCCCTCCCTTTTAGGTAAGTTAAAGAGCTGCACCTGAGCCAGCCACTGATTGATTGATTGATTGATTGATTGATTGATTGATGCAGCACAACAGTCAAATAGTGGAGTGGAGTAGGGGAACAGCAAACAGCCAATAAAGCAGCCCACCCGCTCGCCTGCCCGCCACAATGGACCTACCTGTGTACACTAGATGGATGTGATGGAATGTACTGTCGTCCCTACATTTCAAGAAGAAGTAAGAATTGCAGTTGCAACAAAGCCTTGCTTGCCTACAAAGAGAGCAGCAATTTGGATTTGTTACTATGTTACCTAGAAGAATAACAAACTGTGCAAGGATGGAGGTTGTAGGAGCAAGGAGAAGTTGTCTGTAAAGTTGGTGGATGCCTATTTTCCATTTTGCAGTCCCTTGTCTCCCTCTTGTGGCCTCCTGGAGGCAACTAGCTGTGCAAAAAAAAGACAGCCTGGCGGCCGGCTGTTGCAGTGTTGCCCTCTCAGGCAACACTGAGTGACTGACTGAGCCTCACCGTCTTATATAAAGTTCAGACGGAACTTTGCACGTGTCATAGTGGAGCCCTCAGGATTCCAGAGCCAGCTTTCTGACATCATAATGGGGCCTCAGAGATAAAAGCCTGGGCCCAGGCAGTGTTGGTCAGTGCTGCTCAGCAGGCAGCACTGGACTGGACTGGATTACAGCTGATACAAGGTGTGAAGGAACAAGGGGTGGCTGTGGGCATGCACTTGCTGCCGCTGCCAGTGTTTATCTGCATGGCAGCAGGGCATTTGGGCGTTGCCAGGAAGGCGTTTTTATGTAGATTCCTCCTCTTTCAGCACTGCATTGTGGTGCAAGCAAAAGAAGCAAATCCTGTCTGGCTTCCTCTCCGGCCTTTATTCACCTCCCGTGTAGCTGTGAGTGTGTGAGCCTGCAGGGCCCCATGGAATTGCCTAGAAGTAGGCTGAATCGCTGCAAGGGCTGAACAGCAGTATCGGGCAGGCTCGGGCAACGCGCGGCCCGTTCGGGTTATCGCTTCTCGGCCTTTTGGCTAAGATCAAGTGTAGTATCTGTTCTTATCAGTTTAATATCTGATACGTCCCCTATCTGGGGACCATATATTAAATGGATTTTTAGAACAGGGAGATGGAAATAGAGCTTGCTCTGTCCACTCCACGCATTGACCTGGTATTGCAGTATTTCCAGGACCGGTGCACCCTTTCCTTATGTGTTGACTAAAAGCAGATTCCAAAAGTGTTTTTTGTCTTTGCTATTGTTTCTGTCTTTCTGAAGGGATCTCCCCTTTTAATCCCATTATTTCAACACCTGTTGGACAATGCATGAGTGATAATGAGCTCATTGATTAAATGCAATTAATGAATAGATTGCCACCTCTTGTTGTGTGTCGTCTGTGTTTCTGTGTTTCCGGCATTTCACATTGGAACACCTCATTCACCTTCCTTGTCTTCTCTCTGCCCTCCCTTTTAGGTAAGTTAAAGAGCTGCACCTGAGCCAGCCACTGATTGATTGATTGATTGATTGATTGATTGATTGATTGATTGATTGATTGATTGATTGATGCAGCACAACAGTCAAATAGTGGAGTGGAGTAGGGGAACAGCAAACAGCCAATAAAGCAGCCCGCCCGCTCGCCTGCCCGCCACAATGGACCTACCTGTGTACACTAGATGGATGTGATGGAATGTACTGTCGTCCCTACATTTCAAGAAGAAGTAAGAATTGCAGTTGCAACAAAGCCTTGCTTGCCTACAAAGAGAGCAGCAATTTGGATTTGTTACTATGTTACCTAGAAGAATAACAAACTGTGCAAGGATGGAGGTTGTAGGAGCAAGGAGAAGTTGTCTGTAAAGTTGGTGGATGCCTATTTTCCATTTTGCAGTCCCTTGTCTCCCTCTTGTGGCCTCCTGGAGGCAACTAGCTGTGCAAAAAAAAGACAGCCTGGCGGCCGGCTGTTGCAGTGTTGCCCTCTCAGGCAACACTGAGTGACTGACTGAGCCTCACCGTCTTATATAAAGTTCAGACGGAACTTTGCACGTGTCATAGTGGAGCCCTCAGGATTCCAGAGCCAGCTTTCTGACATCATAATGGGGCCTCAGAGATAAAAGCCTGGGCCCAGGCAGTGTTGGTCAGTGCTGCTCAGCAGGCAGCACTGGACTGGACTGGATTACAGCTGATACAAGGTGTGAAGGAACAAGGGGTGGCTGTGGGCATGCACTTGCTGCCGCTGCCAGTGTTTATCTGCATGGCAGCAGGGCATTTGGGCGTTGCCAGGAAGGCGTTTTTATGTAGATTCCTCCTCTTTCAGCACTGCATTGTGGTGCAAGCAAAAGAAGCAAATCCTGTCTGGCTTCCTCTCCGGCCTTTATTCACCTCCCGTGTAGCTGTGAGTGTGTGAGCCTGCAGGGCCCCATGGAATTGCCTAGAAGTAGGCTGAATCGCTGCAAGGGCTGAACAGCAGTATCGGGCAGGCTCGGGCAACGCGCGGCCCGTTCGGGTTATCGCTTCTCGGCCTTTTGGCTAAGATCAAGTGTAGTATCTGTTCTTATCAGTTTAATATCTGATACGTCCCCTATCTGGGGACCATATATTAAATGGATTTTTAGAACAGGGAGATGGAAATAGAGCTTGCTCTGTCCACTCCACGCATTGACCTGGTATTGCAGTATTTCCAGGACCGGTGCACCCTTTCCTTATGTGTTGACTAAAAGCAGATTCCAAAAGTGTTTTTTGTCTTTGCTATTGTTTCTGTCTTTCTGAAGGGATCTCCCCTTTTAATCCCATTATTTCAACACCTGTTGGACAATGCATGAGTGATAATGAGCTCATTGATTAAATGCAATTAATGAATAGATTGCCACCTCTTGTTGTGTGTCGTCTGTGTTTCTGTGTTTCCGGCATTTCACATTGGAACACCTCATTCACCTTCCTTGTCTTCTCTCTGCCCTCCCTTTTAGGTAAGTTAAAGAGCTGCACCTGAGCCAGCCACTGATTGATTGATTGATTGATTGATTGATTGATTGATTGATTGATTGATTGATTGATTGATTGATGCAGCACAACAGTCAAATAGTGGAGTGGAGTAGGGGAACAGCAAACAGCCAATAAAGCAGCCCGCCCGCTCGCCTGCCCGCCACAATGGACCTACCTGTGTACACTAGATGGATGTGATGGAATGTACTGTCGTCCCTACATTTCAAGAAGAAGTAAGAATTGCAGTTGCAACAAAGCCTTGCTTGCCTACAAAGAGAGCAGCAATTTGGATTTGTTACTATGTTACCTAGAAGAATAACAAACTGTGCAAGGATGGAGGTTGTAGGAGCAAGGAGAAGTTGTCTGTAAAGTTGGTGGATGCCTATTTTCCATTTTGCAGTCCCTTGTCTCCCTCTTGTGGCCTCCTGGAGGCAACTAGCTGTGCAAAAAAAAGACAGCCTGGCGGCCGGCTGTTGCAGTGTTGCCCTCTCAGGCAACACTGAGTGACTGACTGAGCCTCACCGTCTTATATAAAGTTCAGACGGAACTTTGCACGTGTCATAGTGGAGCCCTCAGGATTCCAGAGCCAGCTTTCTGACATCATAATGGGGCCTCAGAGATAAAAGCCTGGGCCCAGGCAGTGTTGGTCAGTGCTGCTCAGCAGGCAGCACTGGACTGGACTGGATTACAGCTGATACAAGGTGTGAAGGAACAAGGGGTGGCTGTGGGCATGCACTTGCTGCCGCTGCCAGTGTTTATCTGCATGGCAGCAGGGCATTTGGGCGTTGCCAGGAAGGCGTTTTTATGTAGATTCCTCCTCTTTCAGCACTGCATTGTGGTGCAAGCAAAAGAAGCAAATCCTGTCTGGCTTCCTCTCCGGCCTTTATTCACCTCCCGTGTAGCTGTGAGTGTGTGAGCCTGCAGGGCCCCATGGAATTGCCTAGAAGTAGGCTGAATCGCTGCAAGGGCTGAACAGCAGTATCGGGCAGGCTCGGGCAACGCGCGGCCCGTTCGGGTTATCGCTTCTCGGCCTTTTGGCTAAGATCAAGTGTAGTATCTGTTCTTATCAGTTTAATATCTGATACGTCCCCTATCTGGGGACCATATATTAAATGGATTTTTAGAACAGGGAGATGGAAATAGAGCTTGCTCTGTCCACTCCACGCATTGACCTGGTATTGCAGTATTTCCAGGACCGGTGCACCCTTTCCTTATGTGTTGACTAAAAGCAGATTCCAAAAGTGTTTTTTGTCTTTGCTATTGTTTCTGTCTTTCTGAAGGGATCTCCCCTTTTAATCCCATTATTTCAACACCTGTTGGACAATGCATGAGTGATAATGAGCTCATTGATTAAATGCAATTAATGAATAGATTGCCACCTCTTGTTGTGTGTCGTCTGTGTTTCTGTGTTTCCGGCATTTCACATTGGAACACCTCATTCACCTTCCTTGTCTTCTCTCCGCCCTCCCTTTTAGGTAAGTTAAAGAGCTGCACCTGAGCCAGCCACTGATTGATTGATTGATTGATTGATTGATTGATTGATTGATTGATTGATTGATTGATGCAGCACAACAGTCAAATAGTGGAGTGGAGTAGGGGAACAGCAAACAGCCAATAAAGCAGCCCGCCCGCTCGCCTGCCCGCCACAATGGACCTACCTGTGTACACTAGATGGATGTGATGGAATGTACTGTCGTCCCTACATTTCAAGAAGAAGTAAGAATTGCAGTTGCAACAAAGCCTTGCTTGCCTACAAAGAGAGCAGCAATTTGGATTTGTTACTATGTTACCTAGAAGAATAACAAACTGTGCAAGGATGGAGGTTGTAGGAGCAAGGAGAAGTTGTCTGTAAATTTGGTGGATGCCTATTTTCCATTTTGCAGTCCCTTGTCTCCCTCTTGTGGCCTCCTGGAGGCAACTAGCTGTGCAAAAAAAAGACAGCCTGGCGGCCGGCTGTTGCAGTGTTGCCCTCTCAGGCAACACTGAGTGACTGACTGAGCCTCACCGTCTTATATAAAGTTCAGACGGAACTTTGCACGTGTCATAGTGGAGCCCTCAGGATTCCAGAGCCAGCTTTCTGACATCATAATGGGGCCTCAGAGATAAAAGCCTGGGCCCAGGCAGTGTTGGTCAGTGCTGCTCAGCAGGCAGCACTGGACTGGACTGGATTACAGCTGATACAAGGTGTGAAGGAACAAGGGGTGGCTGTGGGCATGCACTTGCTGCCGCTGCCAGTGTTTATCTGCATGGCAGCAGGGCATTTGGGCGTTGCCAGGAAGGCGTTTTTATGTAGATTCCTCCTCTTTCAGCACTGCATTGTGGTGCAAGCAAAAGAAGCAAATCCTGTCTGGCTTCCTCTCCGGCCTTTATTCACCTCCCGTGTAGCTGTGAGTGTGTGAGCCTGCAGGGCCCCATGGAATTGCCTAGAAGTAGGCTGAATCGCTGCAAGGGCTGAACAGCAGTATCGGGCAGGCTCGGGCAACGCGCGGCCCGTTCGGGTTATCGCTTCTCGGCCTTTTGGCTAAGATCAAGTGTAGTATCTGTTCTTATCAGTTTAATATCTGATACGTCCCCTATCTGGGGACCATATATTAAATGGATTTTTAGAACAGGGAGATGGAAATAGAGCTTGCTCTGTCCACTCCACGCATTGACCTGGTATTGCAGTATTTCCAGGACCGGTGCACCCTTTCCTTATGTGTTGACTAAAAGCAGATTCCAAAAGTGTTTTTTGTCTTTGCTATTGTTTCTGTCTTTCTGAAGGGATCTCCCCTTTTAATCCCATTATTTCAACACCTGTTGGACAATGCATGAGTGATAATGAGCTCATTGATTAAATGCAATTAATGAATAGATTGCCACCTCTTGTTGTGTGTCGTCTGTGTTTCTGTGTTTCCGGCATTTCACATTGGAACACCTCATTCACCTTCCTTGTCTTCTCTCCGCCCTCCCTTTTAGGTAAGTTAAAGAGCTGCACCTGAGCCAGCCACTGATTGATTGATTGATTGATTGATTGATTGATTGATTGATTGATGCAGCACAACAGTCAAATAGTGGAGTGGAGTAGGGGAACAGCAAACAGCCAATAAAGCAGCCCGCCCGCTCGCCTGCCCGCCACAATGGACCTACCTGTGTACACTAGATGGATGTGATGGAATGTACTGTCGTCCCTACATTTCAAGAAGAAGTAAGAATTGCAGTTGCAACAAAGCCTTGCTTGCCTACAAAGAGAGCAGCAATTTGGATTTGTTACTATGTTACCTAGAAGAATAACAAACTGTGCAAGGATGGAGGTTGTAGGAGCAAGGAGAAGTTGTCTGTAAAGTTGGTGGATGCCTATTTTCCATTTTGCAGTCCCTTGTCTCCCTCTTGTGGCCTCCTGGAGGCAACTAGCTGTGCAAAAAAAAGACAGCCTGGCGGCCGGCTGTTGCAGTGTTGCCCTCTCAGGCAACACTGAGTGACTGACTGAGCCTCACCGTCTTATATAAAGTTCAGACGGAACTTTGCACGTGTCATAGTGGAGCCCTCAGGATTCCAGAGCCAGCTTTCTGACATCATAATGGGGCCTCAGAGATAAAAGCCTGGGCCCAGGCAGTGTTGGTCAGTGCTGCTCAGCAGGCAGCACTGGACTGGACTGGATTACAGCTGATACAAGGTGTGAAGGAACAAGGGGTGGCTGTGGGCATGCACTTGCTGCCGCTGCCAGTGTTTATCTGCATGGCAGCAGGGCATTTGGGCGTTGCCAGGAAGGCGTTTTTATGTAGATTCCTCCTCTTTCAGCACTGCATTGTGGTGCAAGCAAAAGAAGCAAATCCTGTCTGGCTTCCTCTCCGGCCTTTATTCACCTCCCGTGTAGCTGTGAGTGTGTGAGCCTGCAGGGCCCCATGGAATTGCCTAGAAGTAGGCTGAATCGCTGCAAGGGCTGAACAGCAGTATCGGGCAGGCTCGGGCAACGCGCGGCCCGTTCGGGTTATCGCTTCTCGGCCTTTTGGCTAAGATCAAGTGTAGTATCTGTTCTTATCAGTTTAATATCTGATACGTCCCCTATCTGGGGACCATATATTAAATGGATTTTTAGAACAGGGAGATGGAAATAGAGCTTGCTCTGTCCACTCCACGCATTGACCTGGTATTGCAGTATTTCCAGGACCGGTGCACCCTTTCCTTATGTGTTGACTAAAAGCAGATTCCAAAAGTGTTTTTTGTCTTTGCTATTGTTTCTGTCTTTCTGAAGGGATCTCCCCTTTTAATCCCATTATTTCAACACCTGTTGGACAATGCATGAGTGATAATGAGCTCATTGATTAAATGCAATTAATGAATAGATTGCCACCTCTTGTTGTGTGTCGTCTGTGTTTCTGTGTTTCCGGCATTTCACATTGGAACACCTCATTCACCTTCCTTGTCTTCTCTCCGCCCTCCCTTTTAGGTAAGTTAAAGAGCTGCACCTGAGCCAGCCACTGATTGATTGATTGATTGATTGATTGATTGATTGATTGATTGATTGATGCAGCACAACAGTCAAATAGTGGAGTGGAGTAGGGGAACAGCAAACAGCCAATAAAGCAGCCCGCCCGCTCGCCTGCCCGCCACAATGGACCTACCTGTGTACACTAGATGGATGTGATGGAATGTACTGTCGTCCCTACATTTCAAGAAGAAGTAAGAATTGCAGTTGCAACAAAGCCTTGCTTGCCTACAAAGAGAGCAGCAATTTGGATTTGTTACTATGTTACCTAGAAGAATAACAAACTGTGCAAGGATGGAGGTTGTAGGAGCAAGGAGAAGTTGTCTGTAAAGTTGGTGGATGCCTATTTTCCATTTTGCAGTCCCTTGTCTCCCTCTTGTGGCCTCCTGGAGGCAACTAGCTGTGCAAAAAAAAGACAGCCTGGCGGCCGGCTGTTGCAGTGTTGCCCTCTCAGGCAACACTGAGTGACTGACTGAGCCTCACCGTCTTATATAAAGTTCAGACGGAACTTTGCACGTGTCATAGTGGAGCCCTCAGGATTCCAGAGCCAGCTTTCTGACATCATAATGGGGCCTCAGAGATAAAAGCCTGGGCCCAGGCAGTGTTGGTCAGTGCTGCTCAGCAGGCAGCACTGGACTGGACTGGATTACAGCTGATACAAGGTGTGAAGGAACAAGGGGTGGCTGTGGGCATGCACTTGCTGCCGCTGCCAGTGTTTATCTGCATGGCAGCAGGGCATTTGGGCGTTGCCAGGAAGGCGTTTTTATGTAGATTCCTCCTCTTTCAGCACTGCATTGTGGTGCAAGCAAAAGAAGCAAATCCTGTCTGGCTTCCTCTCCGGCCTTTATTCACCTCCCGTGTAGCTGTGAGTGTGTGAGCCTGCAGGGCCCCATGGAATTGCCTAGAAGTAGGCTGAATCGCTGCAAGGGCTGAACAGCAGTATCGGGCAGGCTCGGGCAACGCGCGGCCCGTTCGGGTTATCGCTTCTCGGCCTTTTGGCTAAGATCAAGTGTAGTATCTGTTCTTATCAGTTTAATATCTGATACGTCCCCTATCTGGGGACCATATATTAAATGGATTTTTAGAACAGGGAGATGGAAATAGAGCTTGCTCTGTCCACTCCACGCATTGACCTGGTATTGCAGTATTTCCAGGACCGGTGCACCCTTTCCTTATGTGTTGACTAAAAGCAGATTCCAAAAGTGTTTTTTGTCTTTGCTATTGTTTCTGTCTTTCTGAAGGGATCTCCCCTTTTAATCCCATTATTTCAACACCTGTTGGACAATGCATGAGTGATAATGAGCTCATTGATTAAATGCAATTAATGAATAGATTGCCACCTCTTGTTGTGTGTCGTCTGTGTTTCTGTGTTTCCGGCATTTCACATTGGAACACCTCATTCACCTTCCTTGTCTTCTCTCCGCCCTCCCTTTTAGGTAAGTTAAAGAGCTGCACCTGAGCCAGCCACTGATTGATTGATTGATTGATTGATTGATTGATGCAGCACAACAGTCAAATAGTGGAGTGGAGTAGGGGAACAGCAAACAGCCAATAAAGCAGCCCGCCCGCTCGCCTGCCCGCCACAATGGACCTACCTGTGTACACTAGATGGATGTGATGGAATGTACTGTCGTCCCTACATTTCAAGAAGAAGTAAGAATTGCAGTTGCAACAAAGCCTTGCTTGCCTACAAAGAGAGCAGCAATTTGGATTTGTTACTATGTTACCTAGAAGAATAACAAACTGTGCAAGGATGGAGGTTGTAGGAGCAAGGAGAAGTTGTCTGTAAAGTTGGTGGATGCCTATTTTCCATTTTGCAGTCCCTTGTCTCCCTCTTGTGGCCTCCTGGAGGCAACTAGCTGTGCAAAAAAAAGACAGCCTGGCGGCCGGCTGTTGCAGTGTTGCCCTCTCAGGCAACACTGAGTGACTGACTGAGCCTCACCGTCTTATATAAAGTTCAGACGGAACTTTGCACGTGTCATAGTGGAGCCCTCAGGATTCCAGAGCCAGCTTTCTGACATCATAATGGGGCCTCAGAGATAAAAGCCTGGGCCCAGGCAGTGTTGGTCAGTACTGCTCAGCAGGCAGCACTGGACTGGACTGGATTACAGCTGATACAAGGTGTGAAGGAACAAGGGGTGGCTGTGGGCATGCACTTGCTGCCGCTGCCAGTGTTTATCTGCATGGCAGCAGGGCATTTGGGCGTTGCCAGGAAGGCGTTTTTATGTAGATTCCTCCTCTTTCAGCACTGCATTGTGGTGCAAGCAAAAGAAGCAAATCCTGTCTGGCTTCCTCTCCGGCCTTTATTCACCTCCCGTGTAGCTGTGAGTGTGTGAGCCTGCAGGGCCCCATGGAATTGCCTAGAAGTAGGCTGAATCGCTGCAAGGGCTGAACAGCAGTATCGGGCAGGCTCGGGCAACGCGCGGCCCGTTCGGGTTATCGCTTCTCGGCCTTTTGGCTAAGATCAAGTGTAGTATCTGTTCTTATCAGTTTAATATCTGATACGTCCCCTATCTGGGGACCATATATTAAATGGATTTTTAGAACAGGGAGATGGAAATAGAGCTTGCTCTGTCCACTCCACGCATTGACCTGGTATTGCAGTATTTCCAGGACCGGTGCACCCTTTCCTTATGTGTTGACTAAAAGCAGATTCCAAAAGTGTTTTTTGTCTTTGCTATTGTTTCTGTCTTTCTGAAGGGATCTCCCCTTTTAATCCCATTATTTCAACACCTGTTGGACAATGCATGAGTGATAATGAGCTCATTGATTAAATGCAATTAATGAATAGATTGCCACCTCTTGTTGTGTGTCGTCTGTGTTTCTGTGTTTCCGGCATTTCACATTGGAACACCTCATTCACCTTCCTTGTCTTCTCTCCGCCCTCCCTTTTAGGTAAGTTAAAGAGCTGCACCTGAGCCAGCCACTGATTGATTGATTGATTGATTGATTGATTGATTGATTGATTGATTGATGCAGCACAACAGTCAAATAGTGGAGTGGAGTAGGGGAACAGCAAACAGCCAATAAAGCAGCCCGCCCGCTCGCCTGCCCGCCACAATGGACCTACCTGTGTACACTAGATGGATGTGATGGAATGTACTGTCGTCCCTACATTTCAAGAAGAAGTAAGAATTGCAGTTGCAACAAAGCCTTGCTTGCCTACAAAGAGAGCAGCAATTTGGATTTGTTACTATGTTACCTAGAAGAATAACAAACTGTGCAAGGATGGAGGTTGTAGGAGCAAGGAGAAGTTGTCTGTAAAGTTGGTGGATGCCTATTTTCCATTTTGCAGTCCCTTGTCTCCCTCTTGTGGCCTCCTGGAGGCAACTAGCTGTGCAAAAAAAAGACAGCCTGGCGGCCGGCTGTTGCAGTGTTGCCCTCTCAGGCAACACTGAGTGACTGACTGAGCCTCACCGTCTTATATAAAGTTCAGACGGAACTTTGCACGTGTCATAGTGGAGCCCTCAGGATTCCAGAGCCAGCTTTCTGACATCATAATGGGGCCTCAGAGATAAAAGCCTGGGCCCAGGCAGTGTTGGTCAGTGCTGCTCAGCAGGCAGCACTGGACTGGACTGGATTACAGCTGATACAAGGTGTGAAGGAACAAGGGGTGGCTGTGGGCATGCACTTGCTGCCGCTGCCAGTGTTTATCTGCATGGCAGCAGGGCATTTGGGCGTTGCCAGGAAGGCGTTTTTATGTAGATTCCTCCTCTTTCAGCACTGCATTGTGGTGCAAGCAAAAGAAGCAAATCCTGTCTGGCTTCCTCTCCGGCCTTTATTCACCTCCCGTGTAGCTGTGAGTGTGTGAGCCTGCAGGGCCCCATGGAATTGCCTAGAAGTAGGCTGAATCGCTGCAAGGGCTGAACAGCAGTATCGGGCAGGCTCGGGCAACGCGCGGCCCGTTCGGGTTATCGCTTCTCGGCCTTTTGGCTAAGATCAAGTGTAGTATCTGTTCTTATCAGTTTAATATCTGATACGTCCCCTATCTGGGGACCATATATTAAATGGATTTTTAGAACAGGGAGATGGAAATAGAGCTTGCTCTGTCCACTCCACGCATTGACCTGGTATTGCAGTATTTCCAGGACCGGTGCACCCTTTCCTTATGTGTTGACTAAAAGCAGATTCCAAAAGTGTTTTTTGTCTTTGCTATTGTTTCTGTCTTTCTGAAGGGATCTCCCCTTTTAATCCCATTATTTCAACACCTGTTGGACAATGCATGAGTGATAATGAGCTCATTGATTAAATGCAATTAATGAATAGATTGCCACCTCTTGTTGTGTGTCGTCTGTGTTTCTGTGTTTCCGGCATTTCACATTGGAACACCTCATTCACCTTCCTTGTCTTCTCTCCGCCCTCCCTTTTAGGTAAGTTAAAGAGCTGCACCTGAGCCAGCCACTGATTGATTGATTGATTGATTGATTGATTGATTGATGCAGCACAACAGTCAAATAGTGGAGTGGAGTAGGGGAACAGCAAACAGCCAATAAAGCAGCCCGCCCGCTCGCCTGCCCGCCACAATGGACCTACCTGTGTACACTAGATGGATGTGATGGAATGTACTGTCGTCCCTACATTTCAAGAAGAAGTAAGAATTGCAGTTGCAACAAAGCCTTGCTTGCCTACAAAGAGAGCAGCAATTTGGATTTGTTACTATGTTACCTAGAAGAATAACAAACTGTGCAAGGATGGAGGTTGTAGGAGCAAGGAGAAGTTGTCTGTAAAGTTGGTGGATGCCTATTTTCCATTTTGCAGTCCCTTGTCTCCCTCTTGTGGCCTCCTGGAGGCAACTAGCTGTGCAAAAAAAAGACAGCCTGGCGGCCGGCTGTTGCAGTGTTGCCCTCTCAGGCAACACTGAGTGACTGACTGAGCCTCACCGTCTTATATAAAGTTCAGACGGAACTTTGCACGTGTCATAGTGGAGCCCTCAGGATTCCAGAGCCAGCTTTCTGACATCATAATGGGGCCTCAGAGATAAAAGCCTGGGCCCAGGCAGTGTTGGTCAGTGCTGCTCAGCAGGCAGCACTGGACTGGACTGGATTACAGCTGATACAAGGTGTGAAGGAACAAGGGGTGGCTGTGGGCATGCACTTGCTGCCGCTGCCAGTGTTTATCTGCATGGCAGCAGGGCATTTGGGCGTTGCCAGGAAGGCGTTTTTATGTAGATTCCTCCTCTTTCAGCACTGCATTGTGGTGCAAGCAAAAGAAGCAAATCCTGTCTGGCTTCCTCTCCGGCCTTTATTCACCTCCCGTGTAGCTGTGAGTGTGTGAGCCTGCAGGGCCCCATGGAATTGCCTAGAAGTAGGCTGAATCGCTGCAAGGGCTGAACAGCAGTATCGGGCAGGCTCGGGCAACGCGCGGCCCGTTCGGGTTATCGCTTCTCGGCCTTTTGGCTAAGATCAAGTGTAGTATCTGTTCTTATCAGTTTAATATCTGATACGTCCCCTATCTGGGGACCATATATTAAATGGATTTTTAGAACAGGGAGATGGAAATAGAGCTTGCTCTGTCCACTCCACGCATTGACCTGGTATTGCAGTATTTCCAGGACCGGTGCACCCTTTCCTTATGTGTTGACTAAAAGCAGATTCCAAAAGTGTTTTTTGTCTTTGCTATTGTTTCTGTCTTTCTGAAGGGATCTCCCCTTTTAATCCCATTATTTCAACACCTGTTGGACAATGCATGAGTGATAATGAGCTCATTGATTAAATGCAATTAATGAATAGATTGCCACCTCTTGTTGTGTGTCGTCTGTGTTTCTGTGTTTCCGGCATTTCACATTGGAACACCTCATTCACCTTCCTTGTCTTCTCTCCGCCCTCCCTTTTAGGTAAGTTAAAGAGCTGCACCTGAGCCAGCCACTGATTGATTGATTGATTGATTGATTGATTGATTGATTGATTGATTGATTGATGCAGCACAACAGTCAAATAGTGGAGTGGAGTAGGGGAACAGCAAACAGCCAATAAAGCAGCCCGCCCGCTCGCCTGCCCGCCACAATGGACCTACCTGTGTACACTAGATGGATGTGATGGAATGTACTGTCGTCCCTACATTTCAAGAAGAAGTAAGAATTGCAGTTGCAACAAAGCCTTGCTTGCCTACAAAGAGAGCAGCAATTTGGATTTGTTACTATGTTACCTAGAAGAATAACAAACTGTGCAAGGATGGAGGTTGTAGGAGCAAGGAGAAGTTGTCTGTAAAGTTGGTGGATGCCTATTTTCCATTTTGCAGTCCCTTGTCTCCCTCTTGTGGCCTCCTGGAGGCAACTAGCTGTGCAAAAAAAGACAGCCTGGCGGCCGGCTGTTGCAGTGTTGCCCTCTCAGGCAACACTGAGTGACTGACTGAGCCTCACCGTCTTATATAAAGTTCAGACGGAACTTTGCACGTGTCATAGTGGAGCCCTCAGGATTCCAGAGCCAGCTTTCTGACATCATAATGGGGCCTCAGAGATAAAAGCCTGGGCCCAGGCAGTGTTGGTCAGTGCTGCTCAGCAGGCAGCACTGGACTGGACTGGATTACAGCTGATACAAGGTGTGAAGGAACAAGGGGTGGCTGTGGGCATGCACTTGCTGCCGCTGCCAGTGTTTATCTGCATGGCAGCAGGGCATTTGGGCGTTGCCAGGAAGGCGTTTTTATGTAGATTCCTCCTCTTTCAGCACTGCATTGTGGTGCAAGCAAAAGAAGCAAATCCTGTCTGGCTTCCTCTCCGGCCTTTATTCACCTCCCGTGTAGCTGTGAGTGTGTGAGCCTGCAGGGCCCCATGGAATTGCCTAGAAGTAGGCTGAATCGCTGCAAGGGCTGAACAGCAGTATCGGGCAGGCTCGGGCAACGCGCGGCCCGTTCGGGTTATCGCTTCTCGGCCTTTTGGCTAAGATCAAGTGTAGTATCTGTTCTTATCAGTTTAATATCTGATACGTCCCCTATCTGGGGACCATATATTAAATGGATTTTTAGAACAGGGAGATGGAAATAGAGCTTGCTCTGTCCACTCCACGCATTGACCTGGTATTGCAGTATTTCCAGGACCGGTGCACCCTTTCCTTATGTGTTGACTAAAAGCAGATTCCAAAAGTGTTTTTTGTCTTTGCTATTGTTTCTGTCTTTCTGAAGGGATCTCCCCTTTTAATCCCATTATTTCAACACCTGTTGGACAATGCATGAGTGATAATGAGCTCATTGATTAAATGCAATTAATGAATAGATTGCCACCTCTTGTTGTGTGTCGTCTGTGTTTCTGTGTTTCCGGCATTTCACATTGGAACACCTCATTCACCTTCCTTGTCTTCTCTCCGCCCTCCCTTTTAGGTAAGTTAAAGAGCTGCACCTGAGCCAGCCACTGATTGATTGATTGATTGATTGATTGATTGATTGATTGATTGATTGATTGATGCAGCACAACAGTCAAATAGTGGAGTGGAGTAGGGGAACAGCAAACAGCCAATAAAGCAGCCCGCCCGCTCGCCTGCCCGCCACAATGGACCTACCTGTGTACACTAGATGGATGTGATGGAATGTACTGTCGTCCCTACATTTCAAGAAGAAGTAAGAATTGCAGTTGCAACAAAGCCTTGCTTGCCTACAAAGAGAGCAGCAATTTGGATTTGTTACTATGTTACCTAGAAGAATAACAAACTGTGCAAGGATGGAGGTTGTAGGAGCAAGGAGAAGTTGTCTGTAAAGTTGGTGGATGCCTATTTTCCATTTTGCAGTCCCTTGTCTCCCTCTTGTGGCCTCCTGGAGGCAACTAGCTGTGCAAAAAAAAGACAGCCTGGCGGCCGGCTGTTGCAGTGTTGCCCTCTCAGGCAACACTGAGTGACTGACTGAGCCTCACCGTCTTATATAAAGTTCAGACGGAACTTTGCACGTGTCATAGTGGAGCCCTCAGGATTCCAGAGCCAGCTTTCTGACATCATAATGGGGCCTTAGAGATAAAAGCCTGGGCCCAGGCAGTGTTGGTCAGTGCTGCTCAGCAGGCAGCACTGGACTGGACTGGATTACAGCTGATACAAGGTGTGAAGGAACAAGGGGTGGCTGTGGGCATGCACTTGCTGCCGCTGCCAGTGTTTATCTGCATGGCAGCAGGGCATTTGGGCGTTGCCAGGAAGGCGTTTTTATGTAGATTCCTCCTCTTTCAGCACTGCATTGTGGTGCAAGCAAAAGAAGCAAATCCTGTCTGGCTTCCTCTCCGGCCTTTATTCACCTCCCGTGTAGCTGTGAGTGTGTGAGCCTGCAGGGCCCCATGGAATTGCCTAGAAGTAGGCTGAATCGCTGCAAGGGCTGAACAGCAGTATCGGGCAGGCTCGGGCAACGCGCGGCCCGTTCGGGTTATCGCTTCTCGGCCTTTTGGCTAAGATCAAGTGTAGTATCTGTTCTTATCAGTTTAATATCTGATACGTCCCCTATCTGGGGACCATATATTAAATGGATTTTTAGAACAGGGAGATGGAAATAGAGCTTGCTCTGTCCACTCCACGCATTGACCTGGTATTGCAGTATTTCCAGGACCGGTGCACCCTTTCCTTATGTGTTGACTAAAAGCAGATTCCAAAAGTGTTTTTTGTCTTTGCTATTGTTTCTGTCTTTCTGAAGGGATCTCCCCTTTTAATCCCATTATTTCAACACCTGTTGGACAATGCATGAGTGATAATGAGCTCATTGATTAAATGCAATTAATGAATAGATTGCCACCTCTTGTTGTGTGTCGTCTGTGTTTCTGTGTTTCCGGCATTTCACATTGGAACACCTCATTCACCTTCCTTGTCTTCTCTCCGCCCTCCCTTTTAGGTAAGTTAAAGAGCTGCACCTGAGCCAGCCACTGATTGATTGATTGATTGATTGATTGATTGATTGATTGATTGATTGATGCAGCACAACAGTCAAATAGTGGAGTGGAGTAGGGGAACAGCAAACAGCCAATAAAGCAGCCCGCCCGCTCGCCTGCCCGCCACAATGGACCTACCTGTGTACACTAGATGGATGTGATGGAATGTACTGTCGTCCCTACATTTCAAGAAGAAGTAAGAATTGCAGTTGCAACAAAGCCTTGCTTGCCTACAAAGAGAGCAGCAATTTGGATTTGTTACTATGTTACCTAGAAGAATAACAAACTGTGCAAGGATGGAGGTTGTAGGAGCAAGGAGAAGTTGTCTGTAAAGTTGGTGGATGCCTATTTTCCATTTTGCAGTCCCTTGTCTCCCTCTTGTGGCCTCCTGGAGGCAACTAGCTGTGCAAAAAAAAGACAGCCTGGCGGCCGGCTGTTGCAGTGTTACCCTCTCAGGCAACACTGAGTGACTGACTGAGCCTCACCGTCTTATATAAAGTTCAGACGGAACTTTGCACGTGTCATAGTGGAGCCCTCAGGATTCCAGAGCCAGCTTTCTGACATCATAATGGGGCCTCAGAGATAAAAGCCTGGGCCCAGGCAGTGTTGGTCAGTGCTGCTCAGCAGGCAGCACTGGACTGGACTGGATTACAGCTGATACAAGGTGTGAAGGAACAAGGGGTGGCTGTGGGCATGCACTTGCTGCCGCTGCCAGTGTTTATCTGCATGGCAGCAGGGCATTTGGGCGTTGCCAGGAAGGCGTTTTTATGTAGATTCCTCCTCTTTCAGCACTGCATTGTGGTGCAAGCAAAAGAAGCAAATCCTGTCTGGCTTCCTCTCCGGCCTTTATTCACCTCCCGTGTAGCTGTGAGTGTGTGAGCCTGCAGGGCCCCATGGAATTGCCTAGAAGTAGGCTGAATCGCTGCAAGGGCTGAACAGCAGTATCGGGCAGGCTCGGGCAACGCGCGGCCCGTTCGGGTTATCGCTTCTCGGCCTTTTGGCTAAGATCAAGTGTAGTATCTGTTCTTATCAGTTTAATATCTGATACGTCCCCTATCTGGGGACCATATATTAAATGGATTTTTAGAACAGGGAGATGGAAATAGAGCTTGCTCTGTCCACTCCACGCATTGACCTGGTATTGCAGTATTTCCAGGACCGGTGCACCCTTTCCTTATGTGTTGACTAAAAGCAGATTCCAAAAGTGTTTTTTGTCTTTGCTATTGTTTCTGTCTTTCTGAAGGGATCTCCCCTTTTAATCCCATTATTTCAACACCTGTTGGACAATGCATGAGTGATAATGAGCTCATTGATTAAATGCAATTAATGAATAGATTGCCACCTCTTGTTGTGTGTCGTCTGTGTTTCTGTGTTTCCGGCATTTCACATTGGAACACCTCATTCACCTTCCTTGTCTTCTCTCCGCCCTCCCTTTTAGGTAAGTTAAAGAGCTGCACCTGAGCCAGCCACTGATTGATTGATTGATTGATTGATTGATTGATTGATTGATTGATTGATGCAGCACAACAGTCAAATAGTGGAGTGGAGTAGGGGAACAGCAAACAGCCAATAAAGCAGCCCGCCCGCTCGCCTGCCCGCCACAATGGACCTACCTGTGTACACTAGATGGATGTGATGGAATGTACTGTCGTCCCTACATTTCAAGAAGAAGTAAGAATTGCAGTTGCAACAAAGCCTTGCTTGCCTACAAAGAGAGCAGCAATTTGGATTTGTTACTATGTTACCTAGAAGAATAACAAACTGTGCAAGGATGGAGGTTGTAGGAGCAAGGAGAAGTTGTCTGTAAAGTTGGTGGATGCCTATTTTCCATTTTGCAGTCCCTTGTCTCCCTCTTGTGGCCTCCTGGAGGCAACTAGCTGTGCAAAAAAAAGACAGCCTGGCGGCCGGCTGTTGCAGTGTTACCCTCTCAGGCAACACTGAGTGACTGACTGAGCCTCACCGTCTTATATAAAGTTCAGACGGAACTTTGCACGTGTCATAGTGGAGCCCTCAGGATTCCAGAGCCAGCTTTCTGACATCATAATGGGGCCTCAGAGATAAAAGCCTGGGCCCAGGCAGTGTTGGTCAGTGCTGCTCAGCAGGCAGCACTGGACTGGACTGGATTACAGCTGATACAAGGTGTGAAGGAACAAGGGGTGGCTGTGGGCATGCACTTGCTGCCGCTGCCAGTGTTTATCTGCATGGCAGCAGGGCATTTGGGCGTTGCCAGGAAGGCGTTTTTATGTAGATTCCTCCTCTTTCAGCACTGCATTGTGGTGCAAGCAAAAGAAGCAAATCCTGTCTGGCTTCCTCTCCGGCCTTTATTCACCTCCCGTGTAGCTGTGAGTGTGTGAGCCTGCAGGGCCCCATGGAATTGCCTAGAAGTAGGCTGAATCGCTGCAAGGGCTGAACAGCAGTATCGGGCAGGCTCGGGCAACGCGCGGCCCGTTCGGGTTATCGCTTCTCGGCCTTTTGGCTAAGATCAAGTGTAGTATCTGTTCTTATCAGTTTAATATCTGATACGTCCCCTATCTGGGGACCATATATTAAATGGATTTTTAGAACAGGGAGATGGAAATAGAGCTTGCTCTGTCCACTCCACGCATTGACCTGGTATTGCAGTATTTCCAGGACCGGTGCACCCTTTCCTTATGTGTTGACTAAAAGCAGATTCCAAAAGTGTTTTTTGTCTTTGCTATTGTTTCTGTCTTTCTGAAGGGATCTCCCCTTTTAATCCCATTATTTCAACACCTGTTGGACAATGCATGAGTGATAATGAGCTCATTGATTAAATGCAATTAATGAATAGATTGCCACCTCTTGTTGTGTGTCGTCTCTGTTTCTGTGTTTCCGGCATTTCACATTGGAACACCTCATTCACCTTCCTTGTCTTCTCTCCGCCCTCCCTTTTAGGTAAGTTAAAGAGCTGCACCTGAGCCAGCCACTGATTGATTGATTGATTGATTGATTGATTGATTGATTGATTGATTGATGCAGCACAACAGTCAAATAGTGGAGTGGAGTAGGGGAACAGCAAACAGCCAATAAAGCAGCCCGCCCGCTCGCCTGCCCGCCACAATGGACCTACCTGTGTACACTAGATGGATGTGATGGAATGTACTGTCGTCCCTACATTTCAAGAAGAAGTAAGAATTGCAGTTGCAACAAAGCCTTGCTTGCCTACAAAGAGAGCAGCAATTTGGATTTGTTACTATGTTACCTAGAAGAATAACAAACTGTGCAAGGATGGAGGTTGTAGGAGCAAGGAGAAGTTGTCTGTAAAGTTGGTGGATGCCTATTTTCCATTTTGCAGTCCCTTGTCTCCCTCTTGTGGCCTCCTGGAGGCAACTAGCTGTGCAAAAAAAAGACAGCCTGGCGGCCGGCTGTTGCAGTGTTGCCCTCTCAGGCAACACTGAGTGACTGACTGAGCCTCACCGTCTTATATAAAGTTCAGACGGAACTTTGCACGTGTCATAGTGGAGCCCTCAGGATTCCAGAGCCAGCTTTCTGACATCATAATGGGGCCTCAGAGATAAAAGCCTGGGCCCAGGCAGTGTTGGTCAGTGCTGCTCAGCAGGCAGCACTGGACTGGACTGGATTACAGCTGATACAAGGTGTGAAGGAACAAGGGGTGGCTGTGGGCATGCACTTGCTGCCGCTGCCAGTGTTTATCTGCATGGCAGCAGGGCATTTGGGCGTTGCCAGGAAGGCGTTTTTATGTAGATTCCTCCTCTTTCAGCACTGCATTGTGGTGCAAGCAAAAGAAGCAAATCCTGTCTGGCTTCCTCTCCGGCCTTTATTCACCTCCCGTGTAGCTGTGAGTGTGTGAGCCTGCAGGGCCCCATGGAATTGCCTAGAAGTAGGCTGAATCGCTGCAAGGGCTGAACAGCAGTATCGGGCAGGCTCGGGCAACGCGCGGCCCGTTCGGGTTATCGCTTCTCGGCCTTTTGGCTAAGATCAAGTGTAGTATCTGTTCTTATCAGTTTAATATCTGATACGTCCCCTATCTGGGGACCATATATTAAATGGATTTTTAGAACAGGGAGATGGAAATAGAGCTTGCTCTGTCCACTCCACGCATTGACCTGGTATTGCAGTATTTCCAGGACCGGTGCACCCTTTCCTTATGTGTTGACTAAAAGCAGATTCCAAAAGTGTTTTTTGTCTTTGCTATTGTTTCTGTCTTTCTGAAGGGATCTCCCCTTTTAATCCCATTATTTCAACACCTGTTGGACAATGCATGAGTGATAATGAGCTCATTGATTAAATGAAATTAATGAATAGATTGCCACCTCTTGTTGTGTGTCGTCTGTGTTTCTGTGTTTCCGGCATTTCACATTGGAACACCTCATTCACCTTCCTTGTCTTCTCTCCGCCCTCCCTTTTAGGTAAGTTAAAGAGCTGCACCTGAGCCAGCCACTGATTGATTGATTGATTGATTGATTGATTGATTGATTGATTGATTGATGCAGCACAACAGTCAAATAGTGGAGTGGAGTAGGGGAACAGCAAACAGCCAATAAAGCAGCCCGCCCGCTCGCCTGCCCGCCACAATGGACCTACCTGTGTACACTAGATGGATGTGATGGAATGTACTGTCGTCCCTACATTTCAAGAAGAAGTAAGAATTGCAGTTGCAACAAAGCCTTGCTTGCCTACAAAGAGAGCAGCAATTTGGATTTGTTACTATGTTACCTAGAAGAATAACAAACTGTGCAAGGATGGAGGTTGTAGGAGCAAGGAGAAGTTGTCTGTAAAGTTGGTGGATGCCTATTTTCCATTTTGCAGTCCCTTGTCTCCCTCTTGTGGCCTCCTGGAGGCAACTAGCTGTGCAAAAAAAAGACAGCCTGGCGGCCGGCTGTTGCAGTGTTGCCCTCTCAGGCAACACTGAGTGACTGACTGAGCCTCACCGTCTTATATAAAGTTCAGACGGAACTTTGCACGTGTCATAGTGGAGCCCTCAGGATTCCAGAGCCAGCTTTCTGACATCATAATGGGGCCTCAGAGATAAAAGCCTGGGCCCAGGCAGTGTTGGTCAGTGCTGCTCAGCAGGCAGCACTGGACTGGACTGGATTACAGCTGATACAAGGTGTGAAGGAACAAGGGGTGGCTGTGGGCATGCACTTGCTGCCGCTGCCAGTGTTTATCTGCATGGCAGCAGGGCATTTGGGCGTTGCCAGGAAGGCGTTTTTATGTAGATTCCTCCTCTTTCAGCACTGCATTGTGGTGCAAGCAAAAGAAGCAAATCCTGTCTGGCTTCCTCTCCGGCCTTTATTCACCTCCCGTGTAGCTGTGAGTGTGTGAGCCTGCAGGGCCCCATGGAATTGCCTAGAAGTAGGCTGAATCGCTGCAAGGGCTGAACAGCAGTATCGGGCAGGCTCGGGCAACGCGCGGCCCGTTCGGGTTATCGCTTCTCGGCCTTTTGGCTAAGATCAAGTGTAGTATCTGTTCTTATCAGTTTAATATCTGATACGTCCCCTATCTGGGGACCATATATTAAATGGATTTTTAGAACAGGGAGATGGAAATAGAGCTTGCTCTGTCCACTCCACGCATTGACCTGGTATTGCAGTATTTCCAGGACCGGTGCACCCTTTCCTTATGTGTTGACTAAAAGCAGATTCCAAAAGTGTTTTTTGTCTTTGCTATTGTTTCTGTCTTTCTGAAGGGATCTCCCCTTTTAATCCCATTATTTCAACACCTGTTGGACAATGCATGAGTGATAATGAGCTCATTGATTAAATGAAATTAATGAATAGATTGCCACCTCTTGTTGTGTGTCGTCTGTGTTTCTGTGTTTCCGGCATTTCACATTGGAACACCTCATTCACCTTCCTTGTCTTCTCTCCGCCCTCCCTTTTAGGTAAGTTAAAGAGCTGCACCTGAGCCAGCCACTGATTGATTGATTGATTGATTGATTGATTGATTGATTGATTGATTGATTGATTGATGCAGCACAACAGTCAAATAGTGGAGTGGAGTAGGGGAACAGCAAACAGCCAATAAAGCAGCCTGCCCGCTCGCCTGCCCGCCACAATGGACCTACCTGTGTACACTAGATGGATGTGATGGAATGTACTGTCGTCCCTACATTTCAAGAAGAAGTAAGAATTGCAGTTGCAACAAAGCCTTGCTTGCCTACAAAGAGAGCAGCAATTTGGATTTGTTACTATGTTACCTAGAAGAATAACAAACTGTGCAAGGATGGAGGTTGTAGGAGTAAGGAGAAGTTGTCTGTAAAGTTGGTGGATGCCTATTTTCCATTTTGCAGTCCCTTGTCTCCCTCTTGTGGCCTCCTGGAGGCAACTAGCTGTGCAAAAAAAAGACAGCCTGGAGGCCGGCTGTTGCAGTGTTGCCCTCTCAGGCAACACTGAGTGACTGACTGAGCCTCACCGTCTTATATAAAGTTCAGACAGAACTTTGCACGTGTCATAGTGGAGCCCTCAGGATTCCAGAGCCAGCTTTCTGACATCATAATGGGGCCTCAGAGATAAAAGCCTGGGCCCAGGCAGTGTTGGTCAGTGCTGCTCAGCAGGCAGCACTGGACTGGACTGGATTACAGCTGATACAAGGTGTGAAGGAACAAGGGGTGGCTGTGGGCATGCACTTGCTGCCGCTGCCAGTGTTTATCTGCATGGTAGCAGGGCATTTGGGCGTTGCCAGGAAGGCGTTTTTATGTAGATTCCTCCTCTTTCAGCACTGCATTGTGGTGCAAGCAAAAGAAGCAAATCCTGTCTGGCTTCCTCTCCGGCCTTTATTCACCTCCCGTGTAGCTGTGAGTGTGTGAGCCTGCAGGGCCCCATGGAATTGCCTAGAAGTAGGCTGAATCGCTGCAAGGGCTGAACAGCAGTATCGGGCAGGCTCGGGCAACGCGCGGCCCGTTCGGGTTATCGCTTCTCGGCCTTTTGGCTAAGATCAAGTGTAGTATCTGTTCTTATCAGTTTAATATCTGATACGTCCCCTATCTGGGGACCATATATTAAATGGATTTTTAGAACAGGGAGATGGAAATAGAGCTTGCTCTGTCCACTCCACGCATTGACCTGGTATTGCAGTATTTCCAGGACCGGTGCACCCTTTCCTTATGTGTTGACTAAAAGCAGATTCCAAAAGTGTTTTTTGTCTTTGCTATTGTTTCTGTCTTTCTGAAGGGATCTCCCCTTTTAATCCCATTATTTCAACACCTGTTGGACAATGCATGAGTGATAATGAGCTCATTGATTAAATGCAATTAATGAATAGATTGCCACCTCTTGTTGTGTGTCGTCTGTGTTTCTGTGTTTCCGGCATTTCACATTGGAACACCTCATTCACCTTCCTTGTCTTCTCTCCGCCCTCCCTTTTAGGTAAGTTAAAGAGCTGCACCTGAGCCAGCCACTGATTGATTGATTGATTGATTGATTGATTGATTGCAGCACAACAGTCAAATAGTGGAGTGGAGTAGGGGAACAGCAAACAGCCAATAAAGCAGCCCGCCCGCTCGCCTGCCCGCCACAATGGACCTACCTGTGTACACTAGATGGATGTGATGGAATGTACTGTCGTCCCTACATTTCAAGAAGAAGTAAGAATTGCAGTTGCAACAAAGCCTTGCTTGCCTACAAAGAGAGCAGCAATTTGGATTTGTTACTATGTTACCTAGAAGAATAACAAACTGTGCAAGGATGGAGGTTGTAGGAGCAAGGAGAAGTTGTCTGTAAAGTTGGTGGATGCCTATTTTCCATTTTGCAGTCCCTTGTCTCCCTCTTGTGGCCTCCTGGAGGCAACTAGCTGTGCAAAAAAAAGACAGCCTGGCGGCCGGCTGTTGCAGTGTTGCCCTCTCAGGCAACACTGAGTGACTGACTGAGCCTCACCGTCTTATATAAAGTTCAGACGGAACTTTGCACGTGTCATAGTGGAGCCCTCAGGATTCCAGAGCCAGCTTTCTGACATCATAATGGGGCCTCAGAGATAAAAGCCTGGGCCCAGGCAGTGTTGGTCAGTGCTGCTCAGCAGGCAGCACTGGACTGGACTGGATTACAGCTGATACAAGGTGTGAAGGAACAAGGGGTGGCTGTGGGCATGCACTTGCTGCCGCTGCCAGTGTTTATCTGCATGGCAGCAGGGCATTTGGGCGTTGCCAGGAAGGCGTTTTTATGTAGATTCCTCCTCTTTCAGCACTGCATTGTGGTGCAAGCAAAAGAAGCAAATCCTGTCTGGCTTCCTCTCCGGCCTTTATTCACCTCCCGTGTAGCTGTGAGTGTGTGAGCCTGCAGGGCCCCATGGAATTGCCTAGAAGTAGGCTGAATCGCTGCAAGGGCTGAACAGCAGTATCGGGCAGGCTCGGGCAACGCGCGGCCCGTTCGGGTTATCGCTTCTCGGCCTTTTGGCTAAGATCAAGTGTAGTATCTGTTCTTATCAGTTTAATATCTGATACGTCCCCTATCTGGGGACCATATATTAAATGGATTTTTAGAACAGGGAGATGGAAATAGAGCTTGCTCTGTCCACTCCACGCATTGACCTGGTATTGCAGTATTTCCAGGACCGGTGCACCCTTTCCTTATGTGTTGACTAAAAGCAGATTCCAAAAGTGTTTTTTGTCTTTGCTATTGTTTCTGTCTTTCTGAAGGGATCTCCCCTTTTAATCCCATTATTTCAACACCTGTTGGACAATGCATGAGTGATAATGAGCTCATTGATTAAATGCAATTAATGAATAGATTGCCACCTCTTGTTGTGTGTCGTCTGTGTTTCTGTGTTTCCGGCATTTCACATTGGAACACCTCATTCACCTTCCTTGTCTTCTCTCCGCCCTCCCTTTTAGGTAAGTTAAAGAGCTGCACCTGAGCCAGCCACTGATTGATTGATTGATTGATTGATTGATTGATTGATTGATTGATTGATTGATTGATGCAGCACAACAGTCAAATAGTGGAGTGGAGTAGGGGAACAGCAAACAGCCAATAAAGCAGCCCGCCCGCTCGCCTGCCCGCCACAATGGACCTACCTGTGTACACTAGATGGATGTGATGGAATGTACTGTCGTCCCTACATTTCAAGAAGAAGTAAGAATTGCAGTTGCAACAAAGCCTTGCTTGCCTACAAAGAGAGCAGCAATTTGGATTTGTTACTATGTTACCTAGAAGAATAACAAACTGTGCAAGGATGGAGGTTGTAGGAGCAAGGAGAAGTTGTCTGTAAAGTTGGTGGATGCCTATTTTCCATTTTGCAGTCCCTTGTCTCCCTCTTGTGG
The DNA here is from genome assembly GCF_050947455.1 of Rhinoderma darwinii. Taxonomy (NCBI): domain Eukaryota; kingdom Metazoa; phylum Chordata; class Amphibia; order Anura; family Rhinodermatidae; genus Rhinoderma; species Rhinoderma darwinii. The sequence continues at coordinate 228,435 of NW_027461795.1, forward strand.
CCTCCTGGAGGCAACTAGCTGTGCAAAAAAAAGACAGCCTGGCGGCCGGCTGTTGCAGTGTTGCCCTCTCAGGCAACACTGAGTGACTGACTGAGCCTCACCGTCTTATATAAAGTTCAGACGGAACTTTGCACGTGTCATAGTGGAGCCCTCAGGATTCCAGAGCCAGCTTTCTGACATCATAATGGGGCCTCAGAGATAAAAGCCTGGGCCCAGGCAGTGTTGGTCAGTGCTGCTCAGCAGGCAGCACTGGACTGGACTGGATTACAGCTGATACAAGGTGTGAAGGAACAAGGGGTGGCTGTGGGCATGCACTTGCTGCCGCTGCCAGTGTTTATCTGCATGGCAGCAGGGCATTTGGGCGTTGCCAGGAAGGCGTTTTTATGTAGATTCCTCCTCTTTCAGCACTGCATTGTGGTGCAAGCAAAAGAAGCAAATCCTGTCTGGCTTCCTCTCCGGCCTTTATTCACCTCCCGTGTAGCTGTGAGTGTGTGAGCCTGCAGGGCCCCATGGAATTGCCTAGAAGTAGGCTGAATCGCTGCAAGGGCTGAACAGCAGTATCGGGCAGGCTCGGGCAACGCGCGGCCCGTTCGGGTTATCGCTTCTCGGCCTTTTGGCTAAGATCAAGTGTAGTATCTGTTCTTATCAGTTTAATATCTGATACGTCCCCTATCTGGGGACCATATATTAAATGGATTTTTAGAACAGGGAGATGGAAATAGAGCTTGCTCTGTCCACTCCACGCATTGACCTGGTATTGCAGTATTTCCAGGACCGGTGCACCCTTTCCTTATGTGTTGACTAAAAGCAGATTCCAAAAGTGTTTTTTGTCTTTGCTATTGTTTCTGTCTTTCTGAAGGGATCTCCCCTTTTAATCCCATTATTTCAACACCTGTTGGACAATGCATGAGTGATAATGAGCTCATTGATTAAATGCAATTAATGAATAGATTGCCACCTCTTGTTGTGTGTCGTCTGTGTTTCTGTGTTTCCGGCATTTCACATTGGAACACCTCATTCACCTTCCTTGTCTTCTCTCCGCCCTCCCTTTTAGGTAAGTTAAAGAGCTGCACCTGAGCCAGCCACTTGATTGATTGATTGATTGATTGATTGATTGATTGATTGATTGATTGATTGATTGATTGATGCAGCACAACAGTCAAATAGTGGAGTGGAGTAGGGGAACAGCAAACAGCCAATAAAGCAGCCCGCCCGCTCGCCTGCCCGCCACAATGGACCTACCTGTGTACACTAGATGGATGTGATGGAATGTACTGTCGTCCCTACATTTCAAGAAGAAGTAAGAATTGCAGTTGCAACAAAGCCTTGCTTGCCTACAAAGAGAGCAGCAATTTGGATTTGTTACTATGTTACCTAGAAGAATAACAAACTGTGCAAGGATGGAGGTTGTAGGAGCAAGGAGAAGTTGTCTGTAAAGTTGGTGGATGCCTATTTTCCATTTTGCAGTCCCTTGTCTCCCTCTTGTGGCCTCCTGGAGGCAACTAGCTGTGCAAAAAAAAGACAGCCTGGCGGCCGGCTGTTGCAGTGTTGCCCTCTCAGGCAACACTGAGTGACTGACTGAGCCTCACCGTCTTATATAAAGTTCAGACGGAACTTTGCACGTGTCATAGTGGAGCCCTCAGGATTCCAGAGCCAGCTTTCTGACATCATAATGGGGCCTCAGAGATAAAAGCCTGGGCCCAGGCAGTGTTGGTCAGTGCTGCTCAGCAGGCAGCACTGGACTGGACTGGATTACAGCTGATACAAGGTGTGAAGGAACAAGGGGTGGCTGTGGGCATGCACTTGCTGCCGCTGCCAGTGTTTATCTGCATGGCAGCAGGGCATTTGGGCGTTGCCAGGAAGGCGTTTTTATGTAGATTCCTCCTCTTTCAGCACTGCATTGTGGTGCAAGCAAAAGAAGCAAATCCTGTCTGGCTTCCTCTCCGGCCTTTATTCACCTCCCGTGTAGCTGTGAGTGTGTGAGCCTGCAGGGCCCCATGGAATTGCCTAGAAGTAGGCTGAATCGCTGCAAGGGCTGAACAGCAGTATCGGGCAGGCTCGGGCAACGCGCGGCCCGTTCGGGTTATCGCTTCTCGGCCTTTTGGCTAAGATCAAGTGTAGTATCTGTTCTTATCAGTTTAATATCTGATACGTCCCCTATCTGGGGACCATATATTAAATGGATTTTTAGAACAGGGAGATGGAAATAGAGCTTGCTCTGTCCACTCCACGCATTGACCTGGTATTGCAGTATTTCCAGGACCGGTGCACCCTTTCCTTATGTGTTGACTAAAAGAAGATTCCAAAAGTGTTTTTTGTCTTTGCTATTGTTTCTGTCTTTCTGAAGGGATCTCCCCTTTTAATCCCATTATTTCAACACCTGTTGGACAATGCATGAGTGATAATGAGCTCATTGATTAAATGCAATTAATGAATAGATTGCCACCTCTTGTTGTGTGTCGTCTGTGTTTCTGTGTTTCCGGCATTTCACATTGGAACACCTCATTCACCTTCCTTGTCTTCTCTCCACCCTCCCTTTTAGGTAAGTTAAAGAGCTGCACCTGAGCCAGCCACTGATTGATTGATTGATTGATTGATTGATTGATTGATTGATTGATTGATTGATTGATTGATGCAGCACAACAGTCAAATAGTGGAGTGGAGTAGGGGAACAGCAAACAGCCAATAAAGCAGCCCGCCCGCTCGCCTGCCCGCCACAATGGACCTACCTGTGTACACTAGATGGATGTGATGGAATGTACTGTCGTCCCTACATTTCAAGAAGAAGTAAGAATTGCAGTTGCAACAAAGCCTTGCTTGCCTACAAAGAGAGCAGCAATTTGGATTTGTTACTATGTTACCTAGAAGAATAACAAACTGTGCAAGGATGGAGGTTGTAGGAGCAAGGAGAAGTTGTCTGTAAAGTTGGTGGATGCCTATTTTCCATTTTGCAGTCCCTTGTCTCCCTCTTGTGGCCTCCTGGAGGCAACTAGCTGTGCAAAAAAAAGACAGCCTGGCGGCCGGCTGTTGCAGTGTTGCCCTCTCAGGCAACACTGAGTGACTGACTGAGCCTCACCGTCTTATATAAAGTTCAGACGGAACTTTGCACGTGTCATAGTGGAGCCCTCAGGATTCCAGAGCCAGCTTTCTGACATCATAATGGGGCCTCAGAGATAAAAGCCTGGGCCCAGGCAGTGTTGGTCAGTGCTGCTCAGCAGGCAGCACTGGACTGGACTGGATTACAGCTGATAAAAGGTGTGAAGGAACAAGGGGTGGCTGTGGGCATGCACTTGCTGCCGCTGCCAGTGTTTATCTGCATGGCAGCAGGGCATTTGGGCGTTGCCAGGAAGGCGTTTTTATGTAGATTCCTCCTCTTTCAGCACTGCATTGTAGTGCAAGCAAAAGAAGCAAATCCTGTCTGGCTTCCTCTCCGGCCTTTATTCACCTCCCGTGTAGCTGTGAGTGTGTGAGCCTGCAGGGCCCCATGGAATTGCCTAGAAGTAGGCTGAATCGCTGCAAGGGCTGAACAGCAGTATCGGGCAGGCTCGGGCAACGCGCGGCCCGTTCGGGTTATCGCTTCTCGGCCTTTTGGCTAAGATCAAGTGTAGTATCTGTTCTTATCAGTTTAATATCTGATACGTCCCCTATCTGGGGACCATATATTAAATGGATTTTTAGAACAGGGAGATGGAAATAGAGCTTGCTCTGTCCACTCCACGCATTGACCTGGTATTGCAGTATTTCCAGGACCGGTGCACCCTTTCCTTATGTGTTGACTAAAAGCAGATTCCAAAAGTGTTTTTTGTCTTTGCTATTGTTTCTGTCTTTCTGAAGGGATCTCCCCTTTTAATCCCATTATTTCAACACCTGTTGGACAATGCATGAGTGATAATGAGCTCATTGATTAAATGCAATTAATGAATAGATTGCCACCTCTTGTTGTGTGTCGTCTGTGTTTCTGTGTTTCCGGCATTTCACATTGGAACACCTCATTCACCTTCCTTGTCTTCTCTCCGCCCTCCCTTTTAGGTAAGTTAAAGAGCTGCACCTGAGCCAGCCACTGATTGATTGATTGATTGATTGATTGATTGATTGATTGATTGATTGATTGATTGATTGATGCAGCACAACAGTCAAATAGTGGAGTGGAGTAGGGGAACAGCAAACAGCCAATAAAGCAGCCCGCCCGCTCGCCTGCCCGCCACAATGGACCTACCTGTGTACACTAGATGGATGTGATGGAATGTACTGTCGTCCCTACATTTCAAGAAGAAGTAAGAATTGCAGTTGCAACAAAGCCTTGCTTGCCTACAAAGAGAGCAGCAATTTGGATTTGTTACTATGTTACCTAGAAGAATAACAAACTGTGCAAGGATGGAGGTTGTAGGAGCAAGGAGAAGTTGTCTGTAAAGTTGGTGGATGCCTATTTTCCATTTTGCAGTCCCTTGTCTCCCTCTTGTGGCCTCCTGGAGGCAACTAGCTGTGCAAAAAAAAGACAGCCTGGCGGCCGGCTGTTGCAGTGTTGCCCTCTCAGGCAACACTGAGTGACTGACTGAGCCTCAGCGTCTTATATAAAGTTCAGACGGAACTTTGCACGTGTCATAGTGGAGCCCTCAGGATTCCAGAGCCAGCTTTCTGACATCATAATGGGGCCTCAGAGATAAAAGCCTGGGCCCAGGCAGTGTTGGTCAGTGCTGCTCAGCAGGCAGCACTGGACTGGACTGGATTACAGCTGATACAAGGTGTGAAGGAACAAGGGGTGGCTGTGGGCATGCACTTGCTGCCGCTGCCAGTGTTTATCTGCATGGCAGCAGGGCATTTGGGCGTTGCCAGGAAGGCGTTTTTATGTAGATTCCTCCTCTTTCAGCACTGCATTGTGGTGCAAGCAAAAGAAGCAAATCCTGTCTGGCTTCCTCTCCGGCCTTTATTCACCTCCCGTGTAGCTGTGAGTGTGTGAGCCTGCAGGGCCCCATGGAATTGCCTAGAAGTAGGCTGAATCGCTGCAAGGGCTGAACAGCAGTATCGGGCAGGCTCGGGCAACGCGCGGCCCGTTCGGGTTATCGCTTCTCGGCCTTTTGGCTAAGATCAAGTGTAGTATCTGTTCTTATCAGTTTAATATCTGATACGTCCCCTATCTGGGGACCATATATTAAATGGATTTTTAGAACAGGGAGATGGAAATAGAGCTTGCTCTGTCCACTCCACGCATTGACCTGGTATTGCAGTATTTCCAGGACCGGTGCACCCTTTCCTTATGTGTTGACTAAAAGCAGATTCCAAAAGTGTTTTTTGTCTTTGCTATTGTTTCTGTCTTTCTGAAGGGATCTCCCCTTTTAATCCCATTATTTCAACACCTGTTGGACAATGCATGAGTGATAATGAGCTCATTGATTAAATGCAATTAATGAATAGATTGCCACCTCTTGTTGTGTGTCGTCTGTGTTTCTGTGTTTCCGGCATTTCACATTGGAACACCTCATTCACCTTCCTTGTCTTCTCTCCGCCCTCCCTTTTAGGTAAGTTAAAGAGCTGCACCTGAGCCAGCCACTGATTGATTGATTGATTGATTGATTGATTGATTGATTGATTGATTGATTGATTGATTGATGCAGCACAACAGTCAAATAGTGGAGTGGAGTAGGGGAACAGCAAACAGCCAATAAAGCAGCCCGCCCGCTCGCCTGCCCGCCACAATGGACCTACCTGTGTACACTAGATGGATGTGATGGAATGTACTGTCGTCCCTACATTTCAAGAAGAAGTAAGAATTGCAGTTGCAACAAAGCCTTGCTTGCCTACAAAGAGAGCAGCAATTTGGATTTGTTACTATGTTACCTAGAAGAATAACAAACTGTGCAAGGATGGAGGTTGTAGGAGCAAGGAGAAGTTGTCTGTAAAGTTGGTGGATGCCTATTTTCCATTTTGCAGTCCCTTGTCTCCCTCTTGTGGCCTCCTGGAGGCAACTAGCTGTGCAAAAAAAAGACAGCCTGGCGGCCGGCTGTTGCAGTGTTGCCCTCTCAGGCAACACTGAGTGACTGACTGAGCCTCACCGTCTTATATAAAGTTCAGACGGAACTTTGCACGTGTCATAGTGGAGCCCTCAGGATTCCAGAGCCAGCTTTCTGACATCATAATGGGGCCTCAGAGATAAAAGCCTGGGCCCAGGCAGTGTTGGTCAGTGCTACTCAGCAGGCAGCACTGGACTGGACTGGATTACAGCTGATACAAGGTGTGAAGGAACAAGGGGTGGCTGTGGGCATGCACTTGCTGCCGCTGCCAGTGTTTATCTGCATGGCAGCAGGGCATTTGGGCGTTGCCAGGAAGGCGTTTTTATGTAGATTCCTCCTCTTTCAGCACTGCATTGTGGTGCAAGCAAAATAAGCAAATCCTGTCTGGCTTCCTCTCCGGCCTTTATTCACCTCCCGTGTAGCTGTGAGTGTGTGAGCCTGCAGGGCCCCATGGAATTGCCTAGAAGTAGGCTGAATCGCTGCAAGGGCTGAACAGCAGTATCGGGCAGGCTCGGGCAACGCGCGGCCCGTTCGGGTTATCGCTTCTCTGCCTTTTGGCTAAGATCAAGTGTAGTATCTGTTCTTATCAGTTTAATATCTGATACGTCCCCTATCTGGGGACCATATATTAAATGGATTTTTAGAACAGGGAGATGGAAATAGAGCTTGCTCTGTCCACTCCACGCATTGACCTGGTATTGCAGTATTTCCAGGACCGGTGCACCCTTTCCTTATGTGTTGACTAAAAGCAGATTCCAAAAGTGTTTTTTGTCTTTGCTATTGTTTCTGTCTTTCTGAAGGGATCTCCCCTTTTAATCCCATTATTTCAACACCTGTTGGACAATGCATGAGTTATAATGAGCTCATTGATTAAATGCAATTAATGAATAGATTGCCACCTCTTGTTGTGTGTCGTCTGTGTTTCTGTGTTTCTGGCATTTCACATTGGAACACCTCATTCACCTTCCTTGTCTTCTCTCCGCCCTCCCTTTTAGGTAAGTTAAAGAGCTGCACCTGAGCCAGCCACTGATTGATTGATTGATTGATTGATTGATTGATTGATTGATGCAGCACAACAGTCAAATAGTGGAGTGGAGTAGGGGAACAGCAAACAGCCAATAAAGCAGCCCGCCCGCTCGCCTGCCCGCCACAATGGACCTACCTGTGTACACTAGATGGATGTGATGGAATGTACTGTCGTCCCTACATTTCAAGAAGAAGTAAGAATTGCAGTTGCAACAAAGCCTTGCTTGCCTACAAAGAGAGCAGCAATTTGGATTTGTTACTATGTTACCTAGAAGAATAACAAACTGTGCAAGGATGGAGGTTGTAGGAGCAAGGAGAAGTTGTCTGTAAAGTTGGTGGATGCCTATTTTCCATTTTGCAGTCCCTTGTCTCCCACTTGTGGCCTCCTGGAGGCAACTAGCTGTGCAAAAAAAAGACAGCCTGGCGGCCGGCTGTTGCAGTGTTGCCCTCTCAGGCAACACTGAGTGACTGACTGAGCCTCACCGTCTTATATAAAGTTCAGACGGAACTTTGCACGTGTCATAGTGGAGCCCTCAGGATTCCAGAGCCAGCTTTCTGACATCATAATGGGGCCTCAGAGATAAAAGCCTGGGCCCAGGCAGTGTTGGTCAGTGCTGCTCAGCAGGCAGCACTGGACTGGACTGGATTACAGCTGATACAAGGTGTGAAGGAACAAGGGGTGGCTGTGGGCATGCACTTGCTGCCGCTGCCAGTGTTTATCTGCATGGCAGCAGGGCATTTGGGCGTTGCCAGGAAGGCGTTTTTATGTAGATTCCTCCTCTTTCAGCACTGCATTGTGGTGCAAGCAAAAGAAGCAAATCCTGTCTGGCTTCCTCTCCGGCCTTTATTCACCTCCCGTGTAGCTGTGAGTGTGTGAGCCTGCAGGGCCCCATGGAATTGCCTAGAAGTAGGCTGAATCGCTGCAAGGGCTGAACAGCAGTATCGGGCAGGCTCGGGCAACGCGCGGCTCGTTCGGGTTATCGCTTCTCGGCCTTTTGGCTAAGATCAAGTGTAGTATCTGTTCTTATCAGTTTAATATCTGATACGTCCCCTATCTGGGGACCATATATTAAATGGATTTTTAGAACAGGGAGATGGAAATAGAGCTTGCTCTGTCCACTCCACGCATTGACCTGGTATTGCAGTATTTCCAGGACCGGTGCACCCTTTCCTTATGTGTTGACTAAAAGCAGATTCCAAAAGTGTTTTTTGTCTTTGCTATTGTTTCTGTCTTTCTGAAGGGATCTCCCCTTTTAATCCCATTATTTCAACACCTGTTGGACAATGCATGAGTGATAATGAGCTCATTGATTAAATGCAATTAATGAATAGATTGCCACCTCTTGTTGTGTGTCGTCTGTGTTTCTGTGTTTCCGGCATTTCACATTGGAACACCTCATTCACCTTCCTTGTCTTCTCTCCGCCCTCCCTTTTAGGTAAGTTAAAGAGCTGCACCTGAGCCAGCCACTGATTGATTGATTGATTGATTGATTGATTGATTGATTGATTGATTGATTGATTGATTGATTGATGCAGCACAACAGTCAAATAGTGGAGTGGAGTAGGGGAACAGCAAACAGCCAATAAAGCAGCCCGCCCGCTCGCCTGCCCGCCACAATGGACCTACCTGTGTACACTAGATGGATGTGATGGAATGTACTGTCGTCCCTACATTTCAAGAAGAAGTAAGAATTGCAGTTGCAACAAAGCCTTGCTTGCCTACAAAGAGAGCAGCAATTTGGATTTGTTACTATGTTACCTAGAAGAATAACAAACTGTGCAAGGATGGAGGTTGTAGGAGCAAGGAGAAGTTGTCTGTAAAGTTGGTGGATGCCTATTTTCCATTTTGCAGTCCCTTGTCTCCCTCTTGTGGCCTCCTGGAGGCAACTAGCTGTGCAAAAAAAAGACAGCCTGGCGGCCGGCTGTTGCAGTGTTGCCCTCTCAGGCAACACTGAGTGACTGACTGAGCCTCACCGTCTTATATAAAGTTCAGACGGAACTTTGCACGTGTCATAGTGGAGCCCTCAGGATTCCAGAGCCAGCTTTCTGACATCATAATGGGGCCTCAGAGATAAAAGCCTGGGCCCAGGCAGTGTTGGTCAGTGCTGCTCAGCAGGCAGCACTGGACTGGACTGGATTACAGCTGATACAAGGTGTGAAGGAACAAGGGGTGGCTGTGGGCATGCACTTGCTGCCGCTGCCAGTGTTTATCTGCATGGCAGCAGGGCATTTGGGCGTTGCCAGGAAGGCGTTTTTATGTAGATTCCTCTTCTTTCAGCACTGCATTGTGGTGCAAGCAAAAGAAGCAAATCCTGTCTGGCTTCCTCTCCGGCCTTTATTCACCTCCCGTGTAGCTGTGAGTGTGTGAGCCTGCAGGGCCCCATGGAATTGCCTAGAAGTAGGCTGAATCGCTGCAAGGGCTGAACAGCAGTATCGGGCAGGCTCGGGCAACGCGCGGCCCGTTCGGGTTATCGCTTCTCGGCCTTTTGGCTAAGATCAAGTGTAGTATCTGTTCTTATCAGTTTAATATCTGATACGTCCCCTATCTGGGGACCATATATTAAATGGATTTTTAGAACAGGGAGATGGAAATAGAGCTTGCTCTGTCCACTCCACGCATTGACCTGGTATTGCAGTATTTCCAGGACCGGTGCACCCTTTCCTTATGTGTTGACTAAAAGCAGATTCTCAAAAGTGTTTTTTGTCTTTGCTATTGTTTCTGTCTTTCTGAAGGGATCTCCCCTTTTAATCCCATTATTTCAACACCTGTTGGACAATGCATGAGTGATAATGAGCTCATTGATTAAATGCAATTAATGAATAGATTGCCACCTCTTGTTGTGTGTCGTCTGTGTTTCTGTGTTTCCGGCATTTCACATTGGAACACCTCATTCACCTTCCTTGTCTTCTCTCCGCCCTCCCTTTTAGGTAAGTTAAAGAGCTGCACCTGAGCCAGCCACTGATTGATTGATTGATTGATTGATTGATTGATTGATTGATTGATTGATTGATGCAGCACAACAGTCAAATAGTGGAGTGGAGTAGGGGAACAGCAAACAGCCAATAAAGCAGCCCGCCCGCTCGCCTGCCCGCCACAATGGACCTACCTGTGTACACTAGATGGATGTGATGGAATGTACTGTCGTCCCTACATTTCAAGAAGAAGTAAGAATTGCAGTTGCAACAAAGCCTTGCTTGCCTACAAAGAGAGCAGCAATTTGGATTTGTTACTATGTTACCTAGAAGAATAACAAACTGTGCAAGGATGGAGGTTGTAGGAGCAAGGAGAAGTTGTCTGTAAAGTTGGTGGATGCCTATTTTCCATTTTGCAGTCCCTTGTCTCCCTCTTGTGGCCTCCTGGAGGCAACTAGCTGTGCAAAAAAAAGACAGCCTGGCGGCCGGCTGTTGCAGTGTTGCCCTCTCAGGCAACACTGAGTGACTGACTGAGCCTCACCGTCTTATATAAAGTTCAGACGGAACTTTGCACGTGTCATAGTGGAGCCCTCAGGATTCCAGAGCCAGCTTTCTGACATCATAATGGGGCCTCAGAGATAAAAGCCTGGGCCCAGGCAGTGTTGGTCAGTGCTGCTCAGCAGGCAGCACTGGACTGGACTGGATTACAGCTGATACAAGGTGTGAAGGAACAAGGGGTGGCTGTGTGCATGCACTTGCTGCCGCTGCCAGTGTTTATCTGCATGGCAGCAGGGCATTTGGGCGTTGCCAGGAAGGCGTTTTTATGTAGATTCCTCCTCTTTCAGCACTGCATTGTGGTGCAAGCAAAAGAAGCAAATCCTGTCTGGCTTCCTCTCCGGCCTTTATTCACCTCCCGTGTAGCTGTGAGTGTGTGAGCCTGCAGGGCCCCATGGAATTGCCTAGAAGTAGGCTGAATCGCTGCAAGGGCTGAACAGCAGTATCGGGCAGGCTCGGGCAACGCGCGGCCCGTTCGGGTTATCGCTTCTCGGCCTTTTGGCTAAGATCAAGTGTAGTATCTGTTCTTATCAGTTTAATATCTGATACGTCCCCTATCTGGGGACCATATATTAAATGGATTTTTAGAACAGGGAGATGGAAATAGAGCTTGCTCTGTCCACTCCACGCATTGACCTGGTATTGCAGTATTTCCAGGACCGGTGCACCCTTTCCTTATGTGTTGACTAAAAGCAGATTCCAAAAGTGTTTTTTGTCTTTGCTATTGTTTCTGTCTTTCTGAAGGGATCTCCCCTTTTAATCCCATTATTTCAACACCTGTTGGACAATGCATGAGTGATAATGAGCTCATTGATTAAATGCAATTAATGAATAGATTGCCACCTCTTGTTGTGTGTAGTCTGTGTTTCTGTGTTTCCGGCATTTCACATTGGAACACCTCATTCACCTTCCTTGTCTTCTCTCCGCCCTCCCTTTTAGGTAAGTTAAAGAGCTGCACCTGAGCCAGCCACTGATTGATTGATTGATTGATTGATTGATTGATTGATTGATTGATTGATTGATGCAGCACAACAGTCAAATAGTGGAGTGGAGTAGGGGAACAGCAAACAGCCAATAAAGCAGCCCGCCCGCTCGCCTGCCCGCCACAATGGACCTACCTGTGTACACTAGATGGATGTGATGGAATGTACTGTCGTCCCTACATTTCAAGAAGAAGTAAGAATTGCAGTTGCAACAAAGCCTTGCTTGCCTACAAAGAGAGCAGCAATTTGGATTTGTTACTATGTTACCTAGAAGAATAACAAACTGTGCAAGGATGGAGGTTGTAGGAGCAAGGAGAAGTTGTCTGTAAAGTTGGTGGATGCCTATTTTCCATTTTGCAGTCCCTTGTCTCCCTCTTGTGGCCTCCTGGAGGCAACTAGCTGTGCAAAAAAAAGACAGCCTGGCGGCCGGCTGTTGCAGTGTTGCCCTCTCAGGCAACACTGAGTGACTGACTGAGCCTCACCGTCTTATATAAAGTTCAGACGGAACTTTGCACGTGTCATAGTGGAGCCCTCAGGATTCCAGAGCCAGCTTTCTGACATCATAATGGGGCCTCAGAGATAAAAGCCTGGGCCCAGGCAGTGTTGGTCAGTGCTGCTCAGCAGGCAGCACTGGACTGGACTGGATTACAGCTGATACAAGGTGTGAAGGAACAAGGGGTGGCTGTGGGCATGCACTTGCTGCCGCTGCCAGTGTTTATCTGCATGGCAGCAGGGCATTTGGGCGTTGCCAGGAAGGCGTTTTTATGTAGATTCCTCCTCTTTCAGCACTGCATTGTGGTGCAAGCAAAAGAAGCAAATCCTGTCTGGCTTCCTCTCCGGCCTTTATTCACCTCCCGTGTAGCTGTGAGTGTGTGAGCCTGCAGGGCCCCATGGAATTGCCTAGAAGTAGGCTGAATCGCTGCAAGGGCTGAACAGCAGTATCGGGCAGGCTCGGGCAACGCGCGGCCCGTTCGGGTTATCGCTTCTCGGCCTTTTGGCTAAGATCAAGTGTAGTATCTGTTCTTATCAGTTTAATATCTGATACGTCCCCTATCTGGGGACCATATATTAAATGGATTTTTAGAACAGGGAGATGGAAATAGAGCTTGCTCTGTCCACTCCACGCATTGACCTGGTATTGCAGTATTTCCAGGACCGGTGCACCCTTTCCTTATGTGTTGACTAAAAGCAGATTCCAAAAGTGTTTTTTGTCTTTGCTATTGTTTCTGTCTTTCTGAAGGGATCTCCCCTTTTAATCCCATTATTTCAACACCTGTTGGACAATGCATGAGTGATAATGAGCTCATTGATTAAATGCAATTAATGAATAGATTGCCACCTCTTGTTGTGTGTCGTCTGTGTTTCTGTGTTTCCGGCATTTCACATTGGAACACCTCATTCACCTTCCTTGTCTTCTCTCCGCCCTCCCTTTTAGGTAAGTTAAAGAGCTGCACCTGAGCCAGCCACTGATTGATTGATTGATTGATTGATTGATTGATTGATTGATTGATTGATTGATTGATTGATGCAGCACAACAGTCAAATAGTGGAGTGGAGTAGGGGAACAGCAAACAGCCAATAAAGCAGCACGCCCGCTCGCCTGCCCGCCACAATGGACCTACCTGTGTACACTAGATGGATGTGATGGAATGTACTGTCGTCCCTACATTTCAAGAAGAAGTAAGAATTGCAGTTGCAACAAAGCCTTGCTTGCCTACAAAGAGAGCAGCAATTTGGATTTGTTACTATGTTACCTAGAAGAATAACAAACTGTGCAAGGATGGAGGTTGTAGGAGCAAGGAGAAGTTGTCTGTAAAGTTGGTGGATGCCTATTTTCCATTTTGCAGTCCCTTGTCTCCCTCTTGTGGCCTCCTGGAGGCAACTAGCTGTGCAAAAAAAAGACAGCCTGGCGGCCGGCTGTTGCAGTGTTGCCCTCTCAGGCAACACTGAGTGACTGACTGAGCCTCACCGTCTTATATAAAGTTCAGACGGAACTTTGCACGTGTCATAGTGGAGCCCTCAGGATTCCAGAGCCAGCTTTCTGACATCATAATGGGGCCTCAGAGATAAAAGCCTGGGCCCAGGCAGTGTTGGTCAGTGCTGCTCAGCAGGCAGCACTGGACTGGACTGGATTACAGCTGATACAAGGTGTGAAGGAACAAGGGGTGGCTGTGGGCATGCACTTGCTGCCGCTGCCAGTGTTTATCTGCATGGCAGCAGGGCATTTGGGCGTTGCCAGGAAGGCGTTTTTCTGTAGATTCCTCCTCTTTCAGCACTGCATTGTGGTGCAAGCAAAAGAAGCAAATCCTGTCTGGCTTCCTCTCCGGCCTTTATTCACCTCCCGTGTAGCTGTGAGTGTGTGAGCCTGCAGGGCCCCATGGAATTGCCTAGAAGTAGGCTGAATCGCTGCAAGGGCTGAACAGCAGTATCGGGCAGGCTCGGGCAACGCGCGGCCCGTTCGGGTTATCGCTTCTCGGCCTTTTGGCTAAGATCAAGTGTAGTATCTGTTCTTATCAGTTTAATATCTGATACGTCCCCTATCTGGGGACCATATATTAAATGGATTTTTAGAACAGGGAGATGGAAATAGAGCTTGCTCTGTCCACTCCACGCATTGACCTGGTATTGCAGTATTTCCAGGACCGGTGCACCCTTTCCTTATGTGTTGACTAAAAGCAGATTCCAAAAGTGTTTTTTGTCTTTGCTATTGTTTCTGTCTTTCTGAAGGGATCTCCCCTTTTAATCCCATTATTTCAACACCTGTTGGACAATGCATGAGTGATAATGAGCTCATTGATTAAATGCAATTAATGAATAGATTGCCACCTCTTGTTGTGTGTCGTCTGTGTTTCTGTGTTTCCGGCATTTCACATTGGAACACCTCATTCACCTTCCTTGTCTTCTCTCCGCCCTCCCTTTTAGGTAAGTTAAAGAGCTGCACCTGAGCCAGCCACTGATTGATTGATTGATTGATTGATTGATTGATTGATTGATTGATTGATTGATGCAGCACAACAGTCAAATAGTGGAGTGGAGTAGGGGAACAGCAAACAGCCAATAAAGCAGCACGCCCGCTCGCCTGCCCGCCACAATGGACCTACCTGTGTACACTAGATGGATGTGATGGAATGTACTGTCGTCCCTACATTTCAAGAAGAAGTAAGAATTGCAGTTGCAACAAAGCCTTGCTTGCCTACAAAGAGAGCAGCAATTTGGATTTGTTACTATGTTACCTAGAAGAATAACAAACTGTGCAAGGATGGAGGTTGTAGGAGCAAGGAGAAGTTGTCTGTAAAGTTGGTGGATGCCTATTTTCCATTTTGCAGTCCCTTGTCTCCCTCTTGTGGCCTCCTGGAGGCAACTAGCTGTGCAAAAAAAAGACAGCCTGGCGGCCGGCTGTTGCAGTGTTGCCCTCTCAGGCAACACTGAGTGACTGACTGAGCCTCACCGTCTTATATAAAGTTCAGACGGAACTTTGCACGTGTCATAGTGGAGCCCTCAGGATTCCAGAGCCAGCTTTCTGACATCATAATGGGGCCTCAGAGATAAAAGCCTGGGCCCAGGCAGTGTTGGTCAGTGCTGCTCAGCAGGCAGCACTGGACTGGACTGGATTACAGCTGATACAAGGTGTGAAGGAACAAGGGGTGGCTGTGGGCATGCACTTGCTGCCGCTGCCAGTGTTTATCTGCATGGCAGCAGGGCATTTGGGCGTTGCCAGGAAGGCGTTTTTCTGTAGATTCCTCCTCTTTCAGCACTGCATTGTGGTGCAAGCAAAAGAAGCAAATCCTGTCTGGCTTCCTCTCCGGCCTTTATTCACCTCCCGTGTAGCTGTGAGTGTGTGAGCCTGCAGGGCCCCATGGAATTGCCTAGAAGTAGGCTGAATCGCTGCAAGGGCTGAACAGCAGTATCGGGCAGGCTCGGGCAACGCGCGGCCCGTTCGGGTTATCGCTTCTCGGCCTTTTGGCTAAGATCAAGTGTAGTATCTGTTCTTATCAGTTTAATATCTGATACGTCCCCTATCTGGGGACCATATATTAAATGGATTTTTAGAACAGGGAGATGGAAATAGAGCTTGCTCTGTCCACTCCACGCATTGACCTGGTATTGCAGTATTTCCAGGACCGGTGCACCCTTTCCTTATGTGTTGACTAAAAGCAGATTCCAAAAGTGTTTTTTGTCTTTGCTATTGTTTCTGTCTTTCTGAAGGGATCTCCCCTTTTAATCCCATTATTTCAACACCTGTTGGACAATGCATGAGTGATAATGAGCTCATTGATTAAATGCAATTAATGAATAGATTGCCACCTCTTGTTGTGTGTCGTCTGTGTTTCTGTGTTTCCGGCATTTCACATTGGAACACCTCATTCACCTTCCTTGTCTTCTCTCCGCCCTCCCTTTTAGGTAAGTTAAAGAGCTGCACCTGAGCCAGCCACTGATTGATTGATTGATTGATTGATTGATTGATTGATTGATGCAGCACAACAGTCAAATAGTGGAGTGGAGTAGGGGAACAGCAAACAGCCAATAAAGCAGCACGCCCGCTCGCCTGCCCGCCACAATGGACCTACCTGTGTACACTAGATGGATGTGATGGAATGTACTGTCGTCCCTACATTTCAAGAAGAAGTAAGAATTGCAGTTGCAACAAAGCCTTGCTTGCCTACAAAGAGAGCAGCAATTTGGATTTGTTACTATGTTACCTAGAAGAATAACAAACTGTGCAAGGATGGAGGTTGTAGGAGCAAGGAGAAGTTGTCTGTAAAGTTGGTGGATGCCTATTTTCCATTTTGCAGTCCCTTGTCTCCCTCTTGTGGCCTCCTGGAGGCAACTAGCTGTGCAAAAAAAAGACAGCCTGGCGGCCGGCTGTTGCAGTGTTGCCCTCTCAGGCAACACTGAGTGACTGACTGAGCCTCACCGTCTTATATAAAGTTCAGACGGAACTTTGCACGTGTCATAGTGGAGCCCTCAGGATTCCAGAGCCAGCTTTCTGACATCATAATGGGGCCTCAGAGATAAAAGCCTGGGCCCAGGCAGTGTTGGTCAGTGCTGCTCAGCAGGCAGCACTGGACTGGACTGGATTACAGCTGATACAAGGTGTGAAGGAACAAGGGGTGGCTGTGGGCATGCACTTGCTGCCGCTGCCAGTGTTTATCTGCATGGCAGCAGGGCATTTGGGCGTTGCCAGGAAGGCGTTTTTATGTAGATTCCTCCTCTTTCAGCACTGCATTGTGGTGCAAGCAAAAGAAGCAAATCCTGTCTGGCTTCCTCTCCGGCCTTTATTCACCTCCCGTGTAGCTGTGAGTGTGTGAGCCTGCAGGGCCCCATGGAATTGCCTAGAAGTAGGCTGAATCGCTGCAAGGGCTGAACAGCAGTATCGGGCAGGCTCGGGCAACGCGCGGCCCGTTCGGGTTATCGCTTCTCGGCCTTTTGGCTAAGATCAAGTGTAGTATCTGTTCTTATCAGTTTAATATCTGATACGTCCCCTATCTGGGGACATATTAAATGGATTTTTAGAACAGGGAGATGGAAATAGAGCTTGCTCTGTCCACTCCACGCATTGACCTGGTATTGCAGTATTTCCAGGACCGGTGCACCCTTTCCTTATGTGTTGACTAAAAGCAGATTCCAAAAGTGTTTTTTGTCTTTGCTATTGTTTCTGTCTTTCTGAAGGGATCTCCCCTTTTAATCCCATTATTTCAACACCTGTTGGACAATGCATGAGTGATAATGAGCTCATTGATTAAATGCAATTAATGAATAGATTGCCACCTCTTGTTGTGTGTCGTCTGTGTTTCTGTGTTTCCGGCATTTCACATTGGAACACCTCATTCACCTTCCTTGTCTTCTCTCCGCCCTCCCTTTTAGGTAAGTTAAAGAGCTGCACCTGAGCCAGCCACTGATTGATTGATTGATTGATTGATTGATTGATTGATTGATTGATTGATTGATTGATTGATGCAGCACAACAGTCAAATAGTGGAGTGGAGTAGGGGAACAGCAAACAGCCAATAAAGCAGCCCGCCCGCTCGCCTGCCCGCCACAATGGACCTACCTGTGTACACTAGATGGATGTGATGGAATGTACTGTCGTCCCTACATTTCAAGAAGAAGTAAGAATTGCAGTTGCAACAAAGCCTTGCTTGCCTACAAAGAGAGCAGCAATTTGGATTTGTTACTATGTTACCTAGAAGAATAACAAACTGTGCAAGGATGGAGGTTGTAGGAGCAAGGAGAAGTTGTCTGTAAAGTTGGTGGATGCCTATTTTCCATTTTGCAGTCCCTTGTCTCCCTCTTGTGGCCTCCTGGAGGCAACTAGCTGTGCAAAAAAAAGACAGCCTGGCGGCCGGCTGTTGCAGTGTTGCCCTCTCAGGCAACACTGAGTGACTGACTGAGCCTCACCGTCTTATATAAAGTTCAGACGGAACTTTGCACGTGTCATAGTGGAGCCCTCAGGATTCCAGAGCCAGCTTTCTGACATCATAATGGGGCCTCAGAGATAAAAGCCTGGGCCCAGGCAGTGTTGGTCAGTGCTGCTCAGCAGGCAGCACTGGACTGGACTGGATTACAGCTGATACAAGGTGTGAAGGAACAAGGGGTGGCTGTGGGCATGCACTTGCTGCCGCTGCCAGTGTTTATCTGCATGGCAGCAGGGCATTTGGGCGTTGCCAGGAAGGCGTTTTTATGTAGATTCCTCCTCTTTCAGCACTGCATTGTGGTGCAAGCAAAAGAAGCAAATCCTGTCTGGCTTCCTCTCCGGCCTTTATTCACCTCCCGTGTAGCTGTGAGTGTGTGAGCCTGCAGGGCCCCATGGAATTGCCTAGAAGTAGGCTGAATCGCTGCAAGGGCTGAACAGCAGTATCGGGCAGGCTCGGGCAACGCGCGGCCCGTTCGGGTTATCGCTTCTCGGCCTTTTGGCTAAGATCAAGTGTAGTATCTGTTCTTATCAGTTTAATATCTGATACGTCCCCTATCTGGGGACCATATATTAAATGGATTTTTAGAACAGGGAGATGGAAATAGAGCTTGCTCTGTCCACTCCACGCATTGACCTGGTATTGCAGTATTTCCAGGACCGGTGCACCCTTTCCTTATGTGTTGACTAAAAGCAGATTCCAAAAGTGTTTTTTGTCTTTGCTATTGTTTCTGTCTTTCTGAAGGGATCTCCCCTTTTAATCCCATTATTTCAACACCTGTTGGACAATGCATGAGTGATAATGAGCTCATTGATTAAATGCAATTAATGAATAGATTGCCACCTCTTGTTGTGTGTCGTCTGTGTTTCTGTGTTTCCGGCATTTCACATTGGAACACCTCATTCACCTTCCTTGTCTTCTCTCCGCCCTCCCTTTTAGGTAAGTTAAAGAGCTGCACCTGAGCCAGCCACTGATTGATTGATTGATTGATTGATTGATTGATTGATTGATTGATTGATTGATTGATTGATGCAGCACAACAGTCAAATAGTGGAGTGGAGTAGGGGAACAGCAAACAGCCAATAAAGCAGCCCGCCCGCTCGCCTGCCCGCCACAATGGACCTACCTGTGTACACTAGATGGATGTGATGGAATGTACTGTCGTCCCTACATTTCAAGAAGAAGTAAGAATTGCAGTTGCAACAAAGCCTTGCTTGCCTACAAAGAGAGCAGCAATTTGGATTTGTTACTATGTTACCTAGAAGAATAACAAACTGTGCAAGGATGGAGGTTGTAGGAGCAAGGAGAAGTTGTCTGTAAAGTTGGTGGATGCCTATTTTCCATTTTGCAGTCCCTTGTCTCCCTCTTGTGGCCTCCTGGAGGCAACTAGCTGTGCAAAAAAAAGACAGCCTGGCGGCCGGCTGTTGCAGTGTTGCCCTCTCAGGCAACACTGAGTGACTGACTGAGCCTCACCGTCTTATATAAAGTTCAGACGGAACTTTGCACGTGTCATAGTGGAGCCCTCAGGATTCCAGAGCCAGCTTTCTGACATCATAATGGGGCCTCAGAGATAAAAGCCTGGGCCCAGGCAGTGTTGGTCAGTGCTGCTCAGCAGGCAGCACTGGACTGGACTGGATTACAGCTGATACAAGGTGTGAAGGAACAAGGGGTGGCTGTGGGCATGCACTTGCTGCCGCTGCCAGTGTTTATCTGCATGGCAGCAGGGCATTTGGGCGTTGCCAGGAAGGCGTTTTTATGTAGATTCCTCCTCTTTCAGCACTGCATTGTGGTGCAAGCAAAAGAAGCAAATCCTGTCTGGCTTCCTCTCCGGCCTTTATTCACCTCCCGTGTAGCTGTGAGTGTGTGAGCCTGCAGGGCCCCATGGAATTGCCTAGAAGTAGGCTGAATCGCTGCAAGGGCTGAACAGCAGTATCGGGCAGGCTCGGGCAACGCGCGGCCCGTTCGGGTTATCGCTTCTCGGCCTTTTGGCTAAGATCAAGTGTAGTATCTGTTCTTATCAGTTTAATATCTGATACGTCCCCTATCTGGGGACCATATATTAAATGGATTTTTAGAACAGGGAGATGGAAATAGAGCTTGCTCTGTCCACTCCACGCATTGACCTGGTATTGCAGTATTTCCAGGACCGGTGCACCCTTTCCTTATGTGTTGACTAAAAGCAGATTCCAAAAGTGTTTTTTGTCTTTGCTATTGTTTCTGTCTTTCTGAAGGGATCTCCCCTTTTAATCCCATTATTTCAACACCTGTTGGACAATGCATGAGTGATAATGAGCTCATTGATTAAATGCAATTAATGAATAGATTGCCACCTCTTGTTGTGTGTCGTCTGTGTTTCTGTGTTTCCGGCATTTCACATTGGAACACCTCATTCACCTTCCTTGTCTTCTCTCCGCCCTCCCTTTTAGGTAAGTTAAAGAGCTGCACCTGAGCCAGCCACTGATTGATTGATTGATTGATTGATTGATTGATTGATTGATTGATTGATTGATTGATTGATGCAGCACAACAGTCAAATAGTGGAGTGGAGTAGGGGAACAGCAAACAGCCAATAAAGCAGCCCGCCCGCTCGCCTGCCCGCCACAATGGACCTACCTGTGTACACTAGATGGATGTGATGGAATGTACTGTCGTCCCTACATTTCAAGAAGAAGTAAGAATTGCAGTTGCAACAAAGCCTTGCTTGCCTACAAAGAGAGCAGCAATTTGGATTTGTTACTATGTTACCTAGAAGAATAACAAACTGTGCAAGGATGGAGGTTGTAGGAGCAAGGAGAAGTTGTCTGTAAAGTTGGTGGATGCCTATTTTCCATTTTGCAGTCCCTTGTCTCCCTCTTGTGGCCTCCTGGAGGCAACTAGCTGTGCAAAAAAAAGACAGCCTGGCGGCCGGCTGTTGCAGTGTTGCCCTCTCAGGCAACACTGAGTGACTGACTGAGCCTCACCGTCTTATATAAAGTTCAGACGGAACTTTGCACGTGTCATAGTGGAGCCCTCAGGATTCCAGAGCCAGCTTTCTGACATCATAATGGGGCCTCAGAGATAAAAGCCTGGGCCCAGGCAGTGTTGGTCAGTGCTGCTCAGCAGGCAGCACTGGACTGGACTGGATTACAGCTGATACAAGGTGTGAAGGAACAAGGGGTGGCTGTGGGCATGCACTTGCTGCCGCTGCCAGTGTTTATCTGCATGGCAGCAGGGCATTTGGGCGTTGCCAGGAAGGCGTTTTTATGTAGATTCCTCCTCTTTCAGCACTGCATTGTGGTGCAAGCAAAAGAAGCAAATCCTGTCTGGCTTCCTCTCCGGCCTTTATTCACCTCCCGTGTAGCTGTGAGTGTGTGAGCCTGCAGGGCCCCATGGAATTGCCTAGAAGTAGGCTGAATCGCTGCAAGGGCTGAACAGCAGTATCGGGCAGGCTCGGGCAACGCGCGGCCCGTTCGGGTTATCGCTTCTCGGCCTTTTGGCTAAGATCAAGTGTAGTATCTGTTCTTATCAGTTTAATATCTGATACGTCCCCTATCTGGGGACCATATATTAAATGGATTTTTAGAACAGGGAGATGGAAATAGAGCTTGCTCTGTCCACTCCACGCATTGACCTGGTATTGCAGTATTTCCAGGACCGGTGCACCCTTTCCTTATGTGTTGACTAAAAGCAGATTCCAAAAGTGTTTTTTGTCTTTGCTATTGTTTCTGTCTTTCTGAAGGGATCTCCCCTTTTAATCCCATTATTTCAACACCTGTTGGACAATGCATGAGTGATAATGAGCTCATTGATTAAATGCAATTAATGAATAGATTGCCACCTCTTGTTGTGTGTCGTCTGTGTTTCTGTGTTTCCGGCATTTCACATTGGAACACCTCATTCACCTTCCTTGTCTTCTCTCCGCCCTCCCTTTTAGGTAAGTTAAAGAGCTGCACCTGAGCCAGCCACTGATTGATTGATTGATTGATTGATTGATTGATTGATTGATTGATTGATTGATGCAGCACAACAGTCAAATAGTGGAGTGGAGTAGGGGAACAGCAAACAGCCAATAAAGCAGCCCGCCCGCTCGCCTGCCCGCCACAATGGACCTACCTGTGTACACTAGATGGATGTGATGGAATGTACTGTCGTCCCTACATTTCAAGAAGAAGTAAGAATTGCAGTTGCAACAAAGCCTTGCTTGCCTACAAAGAGAGCAGCAATTTGGATTTGTTACTATGTTACCTAGAAGAATAACAAACTGTGCAAGGATGGAGGTTGTAGGAGCAAGGAGAAGTTGTCTGTAAAGTTGGTGGATGCCTATTTTCCATTTTGCAGTCCCTTGTCTCCCTCTTGTGGCCTCCTGGAGGCAACTAGCTGTGCAAAAAAAAGACAGCCTGGCGGCCGGCTGTTGCAGTGTTGCCCTCTCAGGCAACACTGAGTGACTGACTGAGCCTCACCGTCTTATATAAAGTTCAGACGGAACTTTGCACGTGTCATAGTGGAGCCCTCAGGATTCCAGAGCCAGCTTTCTGACATCATAATGGGGCCTCAGAGATAAAAGCCTGGGCCCAGGCAGTGTTGGTCAGTGCTGCTCAGCAGGCAGCACTGGACTGGACTGGATTACAGCTGATACAAGGTGTGAAGGAGCAAGGGGTGGCTGTGGGCATGCACTTGCTGCCGCTGCCAGTGTTTATCTGCATGGCAGCAGGGCATTTGGGCGTTGCCAGGAAGGCGTTTTTATGTAGATTCCTCCTCTTTCAGCACTGCATTGTGGTGCAAGCAAAAGAAGCAAATCCTGTCTGGCTTCCTCTCCGGCCTTTATTCACCTCCCGTGTAGCTGTGAGTGTGTGAGCCTGCAGGGCCCCATGGAATTGCCTAGAAGTAGGCTGAATCGCTCCAAGGGCTGAACAGCAGTATCGGGCAGGCTCGGGCAACGCGCGGCCCGTTCGGGTTATCGCTTCTCGGCCTTTTGGCTAAGATCAAGTGTAGTATCTGTTCTTATCAGTTTAATATCTGATACGTCCCCTATCTGGGGACCATATATTAAATGGATTTTTAGAACAGGGAGATGGAAATAGAGCTTGCTCTGTCCACTCCACGCATTGACCTGGTATTGCAGTATTTCCAGGACCGGTGCACCCTTTCCTTATGTGTTGACTAAAAGCAGATTCCAAAAGTGTTTTTTGTCTTTGCTATTGTTTCTGTCTTTCTGAAGGGATCTCCCCTTTTAATCCCATTATTTCAACACCTGTTGGACAATGCATGAGTGATAATGAGCTCATTGATTAAATGCAATTAATGAATAGATTGCCACCTCTTGTTGTGTGTCGTCTGTGTTTCTGTGTTTCCGGCATTTCACATTGGAACACCTCATTCACCTTCCTTGTCTTCTCTCCGCCCTCCCTTTTAGGTAAGTTAAAGAGCTGCACCTGAGCCAGCCACTGATTGATTGATTGATTGATTGATTGATTGATTGATTGATTGATTGATTGATGCAGCACAACAGTCAAATAGTGGAGTGGAGTAGGGGAACAGCAAACAGCCAATAAAGCAGCCCGCCCGCTCGCCTGCCCGCCACAATGGACCTACCTGTGTACACTAGATGGATGTGATGGAATGTACTGTCGTCCCTACATTTCAAGAAGAAGTAAGAATTGCAGTTGCAACAAAGCCTTGCTTGCCTACAAAGAGAGCAGCAATTTGGATTTGTTACTATGTTACCTAGAAGAATAACAAACTGTGCAAGGATGGAGGTTGTAGGAGCAAGGAGAAGTTGTCTGTAAAGTTGGTGGATGCCTATTTTCCATTTTGCAGTCCCTTGTCTCCCTCTTGTGGCCTCCTGGAGGCAACTAGCTGTGCAAAAAAAAGACAGCCTGGCGGCCGGCTGTTGCAGTGTTGCCCTCTCAGGCAACACTGAGTGACTGACTGAGCCTCACCGTCTTATATAAAGTTCAGACGGAACTTTGCACGTGTCATAGTGGAGCCCTCAGGATTCCAGAGCCAGCTTTCTGACATCATAATGGGGCCTCAGAGATAAAAGCCTGGGCCCAGGCAGTGTTGGTCAGTGCTGCTCAGCAGGCAGCACTGGACTGGACTGGATTACAGCTGATACAAGGTGTGAAGGAACAAGGGGTGGCTGTGGGCATGCACTTGCTGCCGCTGCCAGTGTTTATCTGCATGGCAGCAGGGCATTTGGGCGTTGCCAGGAAGGCGTTTTTATGTAGATTCCTCCTCTTTCAGCACTGCATTGTGGTGCAAGCAAAAGAAGCAAATCCTGTCTGGCTTCCTCTCCGGCCTTTATTCACCTCCCGTGTAGCTGTGAGTGTGTGAGCCTGCAGGGCCCCATGGAATTGCCTAGAAGTAGGCTGAATCGCTGCAAGGGCTGAACAGCAGTATCGGGCAGGCTCGGGCAACGCGCGGCCCGTTCGGGTTATCGCTTCTCGGCCTTTTGGCTAAGATCAAGTGTAGTATCTGTTCTTATCAGTTTAATATCTGATACGTCCCCTATCTGGGGACCATATATTAAATGGATTTTTAGAACAGGGAGATGGAAATAGAGCTTGCTCTGTCCACTCCACGCATTGACCTGGTATTGCAGTATTTCCAGGACCGGTGCACCCTTTCCTTATGTGTTGACTAAAAGCAGATTCCAAAAGTGTTTTTTGTCTTTGCTATTGTTTCTGTCTTTCTGAAGGGATCTCCCCTTTTAATCCCATTATTTCAACACCTGTTGGACAATGCATGAGTGATAATGAGCTCATTGATTAAATGCAATTAATGAATAGATTGCCACCTCTTGTTGTGTGTCGTCTGTGTTTCTGTGTTTCCGGCATTTCACATTGGAACACCTCATTCACCTTCCTTGTCTTCTCTCCGCCCTCCCTTTTAGGTAAGTTAAAGAGCTGCACCTGAGCCAGCCACTGATTGATTGATTGATTGATTGATTGATTGATTGATTGATTGATTGATTGATTGATGCAGCACAACAGTCAAATAGTGGAGTGGAGTAGGGGAACAGCAAACAGCCAATAAAGCAGCCCGCCCGCTCGCCTGCCCGCCACAATGGACCTACCTGTGTACACTAGATGGATGTGATGGAATGTACTGTCGTCCCTACATTTCAAGAAGAAGTAAGAATTGCAGTTGCAACAAAGCCTTGCTTGCCTACAAAGAGAGCAGCAATTTGGATTTGTTACTATGTTACCTAGAAGAATAACAAACTGTGCAAGGATGGAGGTTGTAGGAGCAAGGAGAAGTTGTCTGTAAAGTTGGTGGATGCCTATTTTCCATTTTGCAGTCCCTTGTCTCCCTCTTGTGGCCTCCTGGAGGCAACTAGCTGTGCAAAAAAAAGACAGCCTGGCGGCCGGCTGTTGCAGTGTTGCCCTCTCAGGCAACACTGAGTGACTGACTGAGCCTCACCGTCTTATATAAAGTTCAGACGGAACTTTGCACGTGTCATAGTGGAGCCCTCAGGATTCCAGAGCCAGCTTTCTGACATCATAATGGGGCCTCAGAGATAAAAGCCTGGGCCCAGGCAGTGTTGGTCAGTGCTGCTCAGCAGGCAGCACTGGACTGGACTGGATTACAGCTGATACAAGGTGTGAAGGAACAAGGGGTGGCTGTGGGCATGCACTTGCTGCCGCTGCCAGTGTTTATCTGCATGGCAGCAGGGCATTTGGGCGTTGCCAGGAAGGCGTTTTTCTGTAGATTCCTCCTCTTTCAGCACTGCATTGTGGTGCAAGCAAAAGAAGCAAATCCTGTCTGGCTTCCTCTCCGGCCTTTATTCACCTCCCGTGTAGCTGTGAGTGTGTGAGCCTGCAGGGCCCCATGGAATTGCCTAGAAGTAGGCTGAATCGCTGCAAGGGCTGAACAGCAGTATCGGGCAGGCTCGGGCAACGCGCGGCCCGTTCGGGTTATCGCTTCTCGGCCTTTTGGCTAAGATCAAGTGTAGTATCTGTTCTTATCAGTTTAATATCTGATACGTCCCCTATCTGGGGACCATATATTAAATGGATTTTTAGAACAGGGAGATGGAAATAGAGCTTGCTCTGTCCACTCCACGCATTGACCTGGTATTGCAGTATTTCCAGGACCGGTGCACCCTTTCCTTATGTGTTGACTAAAAGCAGATTCCAAAAGTGTTTTTTGTCTTTGCTATTGTTTCTGTCTTTCTGAAGGGATCTCCCCTTTTAATCCCATTATTTCAACACCTGTTGGACAATGCATGAGTGATAATGAGCTCATTGATTAAATGCAATTAATGAATAGATTGCCACCTCTTGTTGTGTGTCGTCTGTGTTTCTGTGTTTCCGGCATTTCACATTGGAACACCTCATTCACCTTCCTTGTCTTCTCTCCGCCCTCCCTTTTAGGTAAGTTAAAGAGCTGCACCTGAGCCAGCCACTGATTGATTGATTGATTGATTGATTGATTGATTGATTGATTGATTGATTGATGCAGCACAACAGTCAAATAGTGGAGTGGAGTAGGGGAACAGCAAACAGCCAATAAAGCAGCACGCCCGCTCGCCTGCCCGCCACAATGGACCTACCTGTGTACACTAGATGGATGTGATGGAATGTACTGTCGTCCCTACATTTCAAGAAGAAGTAAGAATTGCAGTTGCAACAAAGCCTTGCTTGCCTACAAAGAGAGCAGCAATTTGGATTTGTTACTATGTTACCTAGAAGAATAACAAACTGTGCAAGGATGGAGGTTGTAGGAGCAAGGAGAAGTTGTCTGTAAAGTTGGTGGATGCCTATTTTCCATTTTGCAGTCCCTTGTCTCCCTCTTGTGGCCTCCTGGAGGCAACTAGCTGTGCAAAAAAAAGACAGCCTGGCGGCCGGCTGTTGCAGTGTTGCCCTCTCAGGCAACACTGAGTGACTGACTGAGCCTCACCGTCTTATATAAAGTTCAGACGGAACTTTGCACGTGTCATAGTGGAGCCCTCAGGATTCCAGAGCCAGCTTTCTGACATCATAATGGGGCCTCAGAGATAAAAGCCTGGGCCCAGGCAGTGTTGGTCAGTGCTGCTCAGCAGGCAGCACTGGACTGGACTGGATTACAGCTGATACAAGGTGTGAAGGAACAAGGGGTGGCTGTGGGCATGCACTTGCTGCCGCTGCCAGTGTTTATCTGCATGGCAGCAGGGCATTTGGGCGTTGCCAGGAAGGCGTTTTTCTGTAGATTCCTCCTCTTTCAGCACTGCATTGTGGTGCAAGCAAAAGAAGCAAATCCTGTCTGGCTTCCTCTCCGGCCTTTATTCACCTCCCGTGTAGCTGTGAGTGTGTGAGCCTGCAGGGCCCCATGGAATTGCCTAGAAGTAGGCTGAATCGCTGCAAGGGCTGAACAGCAGTATCGGGCAGGCTCGGGCAACGCGCGGCCCGTTCGGGTTATCGCTTCTCGGCCTTTTGGCTAAGATCAAGTGTAGTATCTGTTCTTATCAGTTTAATATCTGATACGTCCCCTATCTGGGGACCATATATTAAATGGATTTTTAGAACAGGGAGATGGAAATAGAGCTTGCTCTGTCCACTCCACGCATTGACCTGGTATTGCAGTATTTCCAGGACCGGTGCACCCTTTCCTTATGTGTTGACTAAAAGCAGATTCCAAAAGTGTTTTTTGTCTTTGCTATTGTTTCTGTCTTTCTGAAGGGATCTCCCCTTTTAATCCCATTATTTCAACACCTGTTGGACAATGCATGAGTGATAATGAGCTCATTGATTAAATGCAATTAATGAATAGATTGCCACCTCTTGTTGTGTGTCGTCTGTGTTTCTGTGTTTCCGGCATTTCACATTGGAACACCTCATTCACCTTCCTTGTCTTCTCTCCGCCCTCCCTTTTAGGTAAGTTAAAGAGCTGCACCTGAGCCAGCCACTGATTGATTGATTGATTGATTGATTGATTGATTGATTGATTGATTGATTGATTGATTGATTGATGCAGCACAACAGTCAAATAGTGGAGTGGAGTAGGGGAACAGCAAACAGCCAATAAAGCAGCACGCCCGCTCGCCTGCCCGCCACAATGGACCTACCTGTGTACACTAGATGGATGTGATGGAATGTACTGTCGTCCCTACATTTCAAGAAGAAGTAAGAATTGCAGTTGCAACAAAGCCTTGCTTGCCTACAAAGAGAGCAGCAATTTGGATTTGTTACTATGTTACCTAGAAGAATAACAAACTGTGCAAGGATGGAGGTTGTAGGAGCAAGGAGAAGTTGTCTGTAAAGTTGGTGGATGCCTATTTTCCATTTTGCAGTCCCTTGTCTCCCTCTTGTGGCCTCCTGGAGGCAACTAGCTGTGCAAAAAAAAGACAGCCTGGCGGCCGGCTGTTGCAGTGTTGCCCTCTCAGGCAACACTGAGTGACTGACTGAGCCTCACCGTCTTATATAAAGTTCAGACGGAACTTTGCACGTGTCATAGTGGAGCCCTCAGGATTCCAGAGCCAGCTTTCTGACATCATAATGGGGCCTCAGAGATAAAAGCCTGGGCCCAGGCAGTGTTGGTCAGTGCTGCTCAGCAGGCAGCACTGGACTGGACTGGATTACAGCTGATACAAGGTGTGAAGGAACAAGGGGTGGCTGTGGGCATGCACTTGCTGCCGCTGCCAGTGTTTATCTGCATGGCAGCAGGGCATTTGGGCGTTGCCAGGAAGGCGTTTTTATGTAGATTCCTCCTCTTTCAGCACTGCATTGTGGTGCAAGCAAAGAAGCAAATCCTGTCTGGCTTCCTCTCCGGCCTTTATTCACCTCCCGTGTAGCTGTGAGTGTGTGAGCCTGCAGGGCCCCATGGAATTGCCTAGAAGTAGGCTGAATCGCTGCAAGGGCTGAACAGCAGTATCGGGCAGGCTCGGGCAACGCGCGGCCCGTTCGGGTTATCGCTTCTCGGCCTTTTGGCTAAGATCAAGTGTAGTATCTGTTCTTATCAGTTTAATATCTGATACGTCCCCTATCTGGGGACCATATATTAAATGGATTTTTAGAACAGGGAGATGGAAATAGAGCTTGCTCTGTCCACTCCACGCATTGACCTGGTATTGCAGTATTTCCAGGACCGGTGCACCCTTTCCTTATGTGTTGACTAAAAGCAGATTCCAAAAGTGTTTTTTGTCTTTGCTATTGTTTCTGTCTTTCTGAAGGGATCTCCCCTTTTAATCCCATTATTTCAACACCTGTTGGACAATGCATGAGTGATAATGAGCTCATTGATTAAATGCAATTAATGAATAGATTGCCACCTCTTGTTGTGTGTCGTCTGTGTTTCTGTCATTTCACATTGGAACACCTCATTCACCTTCCTTGTCTTCTCTCCGCCCTCCCTTTTAGGTAAGTTAAAGAACTGCACCTGAGCCAGCCACTGATTGATTGATTGATTGATTGATTGATTGATTGATTGATTGATTGATTGATTGATTGATGCAGCACAACAGTCAAATAGTGGAGTGGAGTAGGGGAACAGCAAACAGCCAATAAAGCAGCACGCCCGCTCGCCTGCCCGCCACAATGGACCTACCTGTGTACACTAGATGGATGTGATGGAATGTACTGTCGTCCCTACATTTCAAGAAGAAGTAAGAATTGCAGTTGCAACAAAGCCTTGCTTGCCTACAAAGAGAGCAGCAATTTGGATTTGTTACTATGTTACCTAGAAGAATAACAAACTGTGCAAGGATGGAGGTTGTAGGAGCAAGGAGAAGTTGTCTGTAAAGTTGGTGGATGCCTATTTTCCATTTTGCAGTCCCTTGTCTCCCTCTTGTGGCCTCCTGGAGGCAACTAGCTGTGCAAAAAAAAGACAGCCTGGCGGCCGGCTGTTGCAGTGTTGCCCTCTCAGGCAACACTGAGTGACTGACTGAGCCTCACCGTCTTATATAAAGTTCAGACGGAACTTTGCACGTGTCATAGTGGAGCCCTCAGGATTCCAGAGCCAGCTTTCTGACATCATAATGGGGCCTCAGAGATAAAAGCCTGGGCCCAGGCAGTGTTGGTCAGTGCTGCTCAGCAGGCAGCACTGGACTGGACTGGATTACAGCTGATACAAGGTGTGAAGGAACAAGGGGTGGCTGTGGGCATGCACTTGCTGCCGCTGCCAGTGTTTATCTGCATGGCAGCAGGGCATTTGGGCGTTGCCAGGAAGGCGTTTTTCTGTAGATTCCTCCTCTTTCAGCACTGCATTGTGGTGCAAGCAAAAGAAGCAAATCCTGTCTGGCTTCCTCTCCGGCCTTTATTCACCTCCCGTGTAGCTGTGAGTGTGTGAGCCTGCAGGGCCCCATGGAATTGCCTAGAAGTAGGCTGAATCGCTGCAAGGGCTGAACAGCAGTATCGGGCAGGCTCGGGCAACGCGCGGCCCGTTCGGGTTATCGCTTCTCGGCCTTTTGGCTAAGATCAAGTGTAGTATCTGTTCTTATCAGTTTAATATCTGATACGTCCCCTATCTGGGGACCATATATTAAATGGATTTTTAGAACAGGGAGATGGAAATAGAGCTTGCTCTGTCCACTCCACGCATTGACCTGGTATTGCAGTATTTCCAGGACCGGTGCACCCTTTCCTTATGTGTTGACTAAAAGCAGATTCCAAAAGTGTTTTTTGTCTTTGCTATTGTTTCTGTCTTTCTGAAGGGATCTCCCCTTTTAATCCCATTATTTCAACACCTGTTGGACAATGCATGAGTGATAATGAGCTCATTGATTAAATGCAATTAATGAATAGATTGCCACCTCTTGTTGTGTGTCGTCTGTGTTTCTGTGTTTCCGGCATTTCACATTGGAACACCTCATTCACCTTCCTTGTCTTCTCTCCGCCCTCCCTTTTAGGTAAGTTAAAGAGCTGCACCTGAGCCAGCCACTGATTGATTGATTGATTGATTGATTGATTGATTGATTGATTGATTGATTGATTGATGCAGCACAACAGTCAAATAGTGGAGTGGAGTAGGGGAACAGCAAACAGCCAATAAAGCAGCACGCCCGCTCGCCTGCCCGCCACAATGGACCTACCTGTGTACACTAGATGGATGTGATGGAATGTACTGTCGTCCCTACATTTCAAGAAGAAGTAAGAATTGCAGTTGCAACAAAGCCTTGCTTGCCTACAAAGAGAGCAGCAATTTGGATTTGTTACTATGTTACCTAGAAGAATAACAAACTGTGCAAGGATGGAGGTTGTAGGAGCAAGGAGAAGTTGTCTGTAAAGTTGGTGGATGCCTATTTTCCATTTTGCAGTCCCTTGTCTCCCTCTTGTGGCCTCCTGGAGGCAACTAGCTGTGCAAAAAAAAGACAGCCTGGCGGCCGGCTGTTGCAGTGTTGCCCTCTCAGGCAACACTGAGTGACTGACTGAGCCTCACCGTCTTATATAAAGTTCAGACGGAACTTTGCACGTGTCATAGTGGAGCCCTCAGGATTCCAGAGCCAGCTTTCTGACATCATAATGGGGCCTCAGAGATAAAAGCCTGGGCCCAGGCAGTGTTGGTCAGTGCTGCTCAGCAGGCAGCACTGGACTGGACTGGATTACAGCTGATACAAGGTGTGAAGGAACAAGGGGTGGCTGTGGGCATGCACTTGCTGCCGCTGCCAGTGTTTATCTGCATGGCAGCAGGGCATTTGGGCGTTGCCAGGAAGGCGTTTTTATGTAGATTCCTCCTCTTTCAGCACTGCATTGTGGTGCAAGCAAAAGAAGCAAATCCTGTCTGGCTTCCTCTCCGGCCTTTATTCACCTCCCGTGTAGCTGTGAGTGTGTGAGCCTGCAGGGCCCCATGGAATTGCCTAGAAGTAGGCTGAATCGCTGCAAGGGCTGAACAGCAGTATCGGGCAGGCTCGGGCAACGCGCGGCCCGTTCGGGTTATCGCTTCTCGGCCTTTTGGCTAAGATCAAGTGTAGTATCTGTTCTTATCAGTTTAATATCTGATACGTCCCCTATCTGGGGACCATATATTAAATGGATTTTTAGAACAGGGAGATGGAAATAGAGCTTGCTCTGTCCACTCCACGCATTGACCTGGTATTGCAGTATTTCCAGGACCGGTGCACCCTTTCCTTATGTGTTGACTAAAAGCAGATTCCAAAAGTGTTTTTTGTCTTTGCTATTGTTTCTGTCTTTCTGAAGGGATCTCCCCTTTTAATCCCATTATTTCAACACCTGTTGGACAATGCATGAGTGATAATGAGCTCATTGATTAAATGCAATTAATGAATAGATTGCCACCTCTTGTTGTGTGTCGTCTGTGTTTCTGTGTTTCCGGCATTTCACATTGGAACACCTCATTCACCTTCCTTGTCTTCTCTCCGCCCTCCCTTTTAGGTAAGTTAAAGAGCTGCACCTGAGCCAGCCACTGATTGATTGATTGATTGATTGATTGATTGATTGATTGATTGATTGATTGATTGATGCAGCACAACAGTCAAATAGTGGAGTGGAGTAGGGGAACAGCAAACAGCCAATAAAGCAGCCCGCCCGCTCGCCTGCCCGCCACAATGGACCTACCTGTGTACACTAGATGGATGTGATGGAATGTACTGTCGTCCCTACATTTCAAGAAGAAGTAAGAATTGCAGTTGCAACAAAGCCTTGCTTGCCTACAAAGAGAGCAGCAATTTGGATTTGTTACTATGTTACCTAGAAGAATAACAAACTGTGCAAGGATGGAGGTTGTAGGAGCAAGGAGAAGTTGTCTGTAAAGTTGGTGGATGCCTATTTTCCATTTTGCAGTCCCTTGTCTCCCTCTTGTGGCCTCCTGGAGGCAACTAGCTGTGCAAAAAAAAGACAGCCTGGCGGCCGGCTGTTGCAGTGTTGCCCTCTCAGGCAACACTGAGTGACTGACTGAGCCTCACCGTCTTATATAAAGTTCAGACGGAACTTTGCACGTGTCATAGTGGAGCCCTCAGGATTCCAGAGCCAGCTTTCTGACATCATAATGGGGCCTCAGAGATAAAAGCCTGGGCCCAGGCAGTGTTGGTCAGTGCTGCTCAGCAGGCAGCACTGGACTGGACTGGATTACAGCTGATACAAGGTGTGAAGGAACAAGGGGTGGCTGTGGGCATGCACTTGCTGCCGCTGCCAGTGTTTATCTGCATGGCAGCAGGGCATTTGGGCGTTGCCAGGAAGGCGTTTTTATGTAGATTCCTCCTCTTTCAGCACTGCATTGTGGTGCAAGCAAAAGAAGCAAATCCTGTCTGGCTTCCTCTCCGGCCTTTATTCACCTCCCGTGTAGCTGTGAGTGTGTGAGCCTGCAGGGCCCCATGGAATTGCCTAGAAGTAGGCTGAATCGCTGCAAGGGCTGAACAGCAGTATCGGGCAGGCTCGGGCAACGCGCGGCCCGTTCGGGTTATCGCTTCTCGGCCTTTTGGCTAAGATCAAGTGTAGTATCTGTTCTTATCAGTTTAATATCTGATACGTCCCCTATCTGGGGACCATATATTAAATGGATTTTTAGAACAGGGAGATGGAAATAGAGCTTGCTCTGTCCACTCCACGCATTGACCTGGTATTGCAGTATTTCCAGGACCGGTGCACCCTTTCCTTATGTGTTGACTAAAAGCAGATTCCAAAAGTGTTTTTTGTCTTTGCTATTGTTTCTGTCTTTCTGAAGGGATCTCCCCTTTTAATCCCATTATTTCAACACCTGTTGGACAATGCATGAGTGATAATGAGCTCATTGATTAAATGCAATTAATGAATAGATTGCCACCTCTTGTTGTGTGTCGTCTGTGTTTCTGTGTTTCCGGCATTTCACATTGGAACACCTCATTCACCTTCCTTGTCTTCTCTCCGCCCTCCCTTTTAGGTAAGTTAAAGAGCTGCACCTGAGCCAGCCACTGATTGATTGATTGATTGATTGATTGATTGATTGATTGATTGATGCAGCACAACAGTCAAATAGTGGAGTGGAGTAGGGGAACAGCAAACAGCCAATAAAGCAGCCCGCCCGCTCGCCTGCCCGCCACAATGGACCTACCTGTGTACACTAGATGGATGTGATGGAATGTACTGTCGTCCCTACATTTCAAGAAGAAGTAAGAATTGCAGTTGCAACAAAGCCTTGCTTGCCTACAAAGAGAGCAGCAATTTGGATTTGTTACTATGTTACCTAGAAGAATAACAAACTGTGCAAGGATGGAGGTTGTAGGAGCAAGGAGAAGTTGTCTGTAAAGTTGGTGGATGCCTATTTTCCATTTTGCAGTCCCTTGTCTCCCTCTTGTGGCCTCCTGGAGGCAACTAGCTGTGCAAAAAAAAGACAGCCTGGCGGCCGGCTGTTGCAGTGTTGCCCTCTCAGGCAACACTGAGTGACTGACTGAGCCTCACCGTCTTATATAAAGTTCAGACGGAACTTTGCACGTGTCATAGTGGAGCCCTCAGGATTCCAGAGCCAGCTTTCTGACATCATAATGGGGCCTCAGAGATAAAAGCCTGGGCCCAGGCAGTGTTGGTCAGTGCTGCTCAGCAGGCAGCACTGGACTGGACTGGATTACAGCTGATACAAGGTGTGAAGGAACAAGGGGTGGCTGTGGGCATGCACTTGCTGCCGCTGCCAGTGTTTATCTGCATGGCAGCAGGGCATTTGGGCGTTGCCAGGAAGGCGTTTTTATGTAGATTCCTCCTCTTTCAGCACTGCATTGTGGTGCAAGCAAAAGAAGCAAATCCTGTCTGGCTTCCTCTCCGGCCTTTATTCACCTCCCGTGTAGCTGTGAGTGTGTGAGCCTGCAGGGCCCCATGGAATTGCCTAGAAGTAGGCTGAATCGCTGCAAGGGCTGAACAGCAGTATCGGGCAGGCTCGGGCAACGCGCGGCCCGTTCGGGTTATCGCTTCTCGGCCTTTTGGCTAAGATCAAGTGTAGTATCTGTTCTTATCAGTTTAATATCTGATACGTCCCCTATCTGGGGACCATATATTAAATGGATTTTTAGAACAGGGAGATGGAAATAGAGCTTGCTCTGTCCACTCCACGCATTGACCTGGTATTGCAGTATTTCCAGGACCGGTGCACCCTTTCCTTATGTGTTGACTAAAAGCAGATTCCAAAAGTGTTTTTTGTCTTTGCTATTGTTTCTGTCTTTCTGAAGGGATCTCCCCTTTTAATCCCATTATTTCAACACCTGTTGGACAATGCATGAGTGATAAAGAGCTCATTGATTAAATGCAATTAATGAATAGATTGCCACCTCTTGTTGTGTGTCGTCTGTGTTTCTGTGTTTCCGGCATTTCACATTGGAACACCTCATTCACCTTCCTTGTCTTCTCTCCGCCCTCCCTTTTAGGTAAGTTAAAGAGCTGCACCTGAGCCAGCCACTGATTGATTGATTGATTGATTGATTGATTGATTGATTGATGCAGCACAACAGTCAAATAGTGGAGTGGAGTAGGGGAACAGCAAACAGCCAATAAAGCAGCCCGCCCGCTCGCCTGCCCGCCACAATGGACCTACCTGTGTACACTAGATGGATGTGATGGAATGTACTGTCGTCCCTACATTTCAAGAAGAAGTAAGAATTGCAGTTGCAACAAAGCCTTGCTTGCCTACAAAGAGAGCAGCAATTTGGATTTGTTACTATGTTACCTAGAAGAATAACAAACTGTGCAAGGATGGAGGTTGTAGGAGCAAGGAGAAGTTGTCTGTAAAGTTGGTGGATGCCTATTTTCCATTTTGCAGTCCCTTGTCTCCCTCTTGTGGCCTCCTGGAGGCAACTAGCTGTGCAAAAAAAAGACAGCCTGGCGGCCGGCTGTTGCAGTGTTGCCCTCTCAGGCAACACTGAGTGACTGACTGAGCCTCACCGTCTTATATAAAGTTCAGACGGAACTTTGCACGTGTCATAGTGGAGCCCTCAGGATTCCAGAGCCAGCTTTCTGACATCATAATGGGGCCTCAGAGATAAAAGCCTGGGCCCAGGCAGTGTTGGTCAGTGCTGCTCAGCAGGCAGCACTGGACTGGACTGGATTACAGCTGATACAAGGTGTGAAGGAACAAGGGGTGGCTGTGGGCATGCACTTGCTGCCGCTGCCAGTGTTTATCTGCATGGCAGCAGGGCATTTGGGCGTTGCCAGGAAGGCGTTTTTCTGTAGATTCCTCCTCTTTCAGCACTGCATTGTGGTGCAAGCAAAAGAAGCAAATCCTGTCTGGCTTCCTCTCCGGCCTTTATTCACCTCCCGTGTAGCTGTGAGTGTGTGAGCCTGCAGGGCCCCATGGAATTGCCTAGAAGTAGGCTGAATCGCTCCAAGGGCTGAACAGCAGTATCGGGCAGGCTCGGGCAACGCGCGGCCCGTTCGGGTTATCGCTTCTCGGCCTTTTGGCTAAGATCAAGTGTAGTATCTGTTCTTATCAGTTTAATATCTGATACGTCCCCTATCTGGGGACCATATATTAAATGGATTTTTAGAACAGGGAGATGGAAATAGAGCTTGCTCTGTCCACTCCACGCATTGACCTGGTATTGCAGTATTTCCAGGACCGGTGCACCCTTTCCTTATGTGTTGACTAAAAGCAGATTCCAAAAGTGTTTTTTGTCTTTGCTATTGTTTCTGTCTTTCTGAAGGGATCTCCCCTTTTAATCCCATTATTTCAACACCTGTTGGACAATGCATGAGTGATAATGAGCTCATTGATTAAATGCAATTAATGAATAGATTGCCACCTCTTGTTGTGTGTCGTCTGTGTTTCTGTGTTTCCGGCATTTCACATTGGAACACCTCATTCACCTTCCTTGTCTTCTCTCCGCCCTCCCTTTTAGGTAAGTTAAAGAGCTGCACCTGAGCCAGCCACTGATTGATTGATTGATTGATTGATTGATTGATTGATTGATTGATTGATTGATTGATGCAGCACAACAGTCAAATAGTGGAGTGGAGTAGGGGAACAGCAAACAGCCAATAAAGCAGCCCGCCCGCTCGCCTGCCCGCCACAATGGACCTACCTGTGTACACTAGATGGATGTGATGGAATGTACTGTTGTCCCTACATTTCAAGAAGAAGTAAGAATTGCAGTTGCAACAAAGCCTTGCTTGCCTACAAAGAGAGCAGCAATTTGGATTTGTTACTATGTTACCTAGAAGAATAACAAACTGTGCAAGGATGGAGGTTGTAGGAGCAAGGAGAAGTTGTCTGTAAAGTTGGTGGATGCCTATTTTCCATTTTGCAGTCCCTTGTCTCCCTCTTGTGGCCTCCTGGAGGCAACTAGCTGTGCAAAAAAAAGACAGCCTGGCGGCCGGCTGTTGCAGTGTTGCCCTCTCAGGCAACACTGAGTGACTGACTGAGCCTCACCGTCTTATATAAAGTTCAGACGGAACTTTGCACGTGTCATAGTGGAGCCCTCAGGATTCCAGAGCCAGCTTTCTGACATCATAATGGGGCCTCAGAGATAAAAGCCTGGGCCCAGGCAGTGTTGGTCAGTGCTGCTCAGCAGGCAGCACTGGACTGGACTGGATTACAGCTGATACAAGGTGTGAAGGAACAAGGGGTGGCTGTGGGCATGCACTTGCTGCCGCTGCCAGTGTTTATCTGCATGGCAGCAGGGCATTTGGGCGTTGCCAGGAAGGCGTTTTTATGTAGATTCCTCCTCTTTCAGCACTGCATTGTGGTGCAAGCAAAAGAAGCAAATCCTGTCTGGCTTCCTCTCCGGCCTTTATTCACCTCCCGTGTAGCTGTGAGTGTGTGAGCCTGCAGGGCCCCATGGAATTGCCTAGAAGTAGGCTGAATCGCTGCAAGGGCTGAACAGCAGTATCGGGCAGGCTCGGGCAACGCGCGGCCCGTTCGGGTTATCGCTTCTCGGCCTTTTGGCTAAGATCAAGTGTAGTATCTGTTCTTATCAGTTTAATATCTGATACGTCCCCTATCTGGGGACCATATATTAAATGGATTTTTAGAACAGGGAGATGGAAATAGAGCTTGCTCTGTCCACTCCACGCATTGACCTGGTATTGCAGTATTTCCAGGACCGGTGCACCCTTTCCTTATGTGTTGACTAAAAGCAGATTCCAAAAGTGTTTTTTGTCTTTGCTATTGTTTCTGTCTTTCTGAAGGGATCTCCCCTTTTAATCCCATTATTTCAACACCTGTTGGACAATGCATGAGTGATAATGAGCTCATTGATTAAATGCAATTAATGAATAGATTGCCACCTCTTGTTGTGTGTCGTCTGTGTTTCTGTGTTTCCGGCATTTCACATTGGAACACCTCATTCACCTTCCTTGTCTTCTCTCCGCCCTCCCTTTTAGGTAAGTTAAAGAGCTGCACCTGAGCCAGCCACTGATTGATTGATTGATTGATTGATTGATTGATTGATTGATTGATTGATTGATGCAGCACAACAGTCAAATAGTGGAGTGGAGTAGGGGAACAGCAAACAGCCAATAAAGCAGCCCGCCCGCTCGCCTGCCCGCCACAATGGACCTACCTGTGTACACTAGATGGATGTGATGGAATGTACTGTCGTCCCTACATTTCAAGAAGAAGTAAGAATTGCAGTTGCAACAAAGCCTTGCTTGCCTACAAAGAGAGCAGCAATTTGGATTTGTTACTATGTTACCTAGAAGAATAACAAACTGTGCAAGGATGGAGGTTGTAGGAGCAAGGAGAAGTTGTCTGTAAAGTTGGTGGATGCCTATTTTCCATTTTGCAGTCCCTTGTCTCCCTCTTGTGGCCTCCTGGAGGCAACTAGCTGTGCAAAAAAAAGACAGCCTGGCGGCCGGCTGTTGCAGTGTTGCCCTCTCAGGCAACACTGAGTGACTGACTGAGCCTCACCGTCTTATATAAAGTTCAGACGGAACTTTGCACGTGTCATAGTGGAGCCCTCAGGATTCCAGAGCCAGCTTTCTGACATCATAATGGGGCCTCAGAGATAAAAGCCTGGGCCCAGGCAGTG
Organism: Rhinoderma darwinii; assembly: GCF_050947455.1. NCBI lineage: Eukaryota > Metazoa > Chordata > Amphibia > Anura > Rhinodermatidae > Rhinoderma > Rhinoderma darwinii. Next base: position 267,169 of record NW_027461795.1, read on the forward strand.
TTGGTCAGTGCTGCTCAGCAGGCAGCACTGGACTGGACTGGATTACAGCTGATACAAGGTGTGAAGGAACAAGGGGTGGCTGTGGGCATGCACTTGCTGCCGCTGCCAGTGTTTATCTGCATGGCAGCAGGGCATTTGGGCGTTGCCAGGAAGGCGTTTTTATGTAGATTCCTCCTCTTTCAGCACTGCATTGTGGTGCAAGCAAAAGAAGCAAATCCTGTCTGGCTTCCTCTCTGGCCTTTATTCACCTCCCGTGTAGCTGTGAGTGTGTGAGCCTGCAGGGCCCCATGGAATTGCCTAGAAGTAGGCTGAATCGCTGCAAGGGCTGAACAGCAGTATCGGGCAGGCTCGGGCAACGCGCGGCCCGTTCGGGTTATCGCTTCTCGGCCTTTTGGCTAAGATCAAGTGTAGTATCTGTTCTTATCAGTTTAATATCTGATACGTCCCCTATCTGGGGACCATATATTAAATGGATTTTTAGAACAGGGAGATGGAAATAGAGCTTGCTCTGTCCACTCCACGCATTGACCTGGTATTGCAGTATTTCCAGGACCGGTGCACCCTTTCCTTATGTGTTGACTAAAAGCAGATTCCAAAAGTGTTTTTTGTCTTTGCTATTGTTTCTGTCTTTCTGAAGGGTTCTCCCCTTTTAATCCCATTATTTCAACACCTGTTGGACAATGCATGAGTGATAATGAGCTCATTGATTAAATGCAATTAATGAATAGATTGCCACCTCTTGTTGTGTGTCGTCTGTGTTTCTGTGTTTCCGGCATTTCACATTGGAACACCTCATTCACCTTCCTTGTCTTCTCTCCGCCCTCCCTTTTAGGTAAGTTAAAGAGCTGCACCTGAGCCAGCCACTGATTGATTGATTGATTGATTGATTGATTGATTGATTGATTGATTGATTGATTGATGCAGCACAACAGTCAAATAGTGGAGTGGAGTAGGGGAACAGCAAACAGCCAATAAAGCAGCCCGCCCGCTCGCCTGCCCGCCACAATGGACCTACCTGTGTACACTAGATGGATGTGATGGAATGTACTGTCGTCCCTACATTTCAAGAAGAAGTAAGAATTGCAGTTGCAACAAAGCCTTGCTTGCCTACAAAGAGAGCAGCAATTTGGATTTGTTACTATGTTACCTAGAAGAATAACAAACTGTGCAAGGATGGAGGTTGTAGGAGCAAGGAGAAGTTGTCTGTAAAGTTGGTGGATGCCTATTTTCCATTTTGCAGTCCCTTGTCTCCCTCTTGTGGCCTCCTGGAGGCAACTAGCTGTGCAAAAAAAAGACAGCCTGGCGGCCGGCTGTTGCAGTGTTGCCCTCTCGGGCAACACTGAGTGACTGACTGAGCCTCACCGTCTTATATAAAGTTCAGACGGAACTTTGCACGTGTCATAGTGGAGCCCTCAGGATTCCAGAGCCAGCTTTCTGACATCATAATGGGGCCTCAGAGATAAAAGCCTGGGCCCAGGCAGTGTTGGTCAGTGCTGCTCAGCAGGCAGCACTGGACTGGACTGGATTACAGCTGATACAAGGTGTGAAGGAACAAGGGGTGGCTGTGGGCATGCACTTGCTGCCGCTGCCAGTGTTTATCTGCATGGCAGCAGGGCATTTGGGCGTTGCCAGGAAGGCGTTTTTATGTAGATTCCTCCTCTTTCAGCACTGCATTGTGGTGCAAGCAAAAGAAGCAAATCCTGTCTGGCTTCCTCTCCGGCCTTTATTCACCTCCCGTGTAGCTGTGAGTGTGTGAGCCTGCAGGGCCCCATGGAATTGCCTAGAAGTAGGCTGAATCGCTGCAAGGGCTGAACAGCAGTATCGGGCAGGCTCGGGCAACGCGCGGCCCGTTCGGGTTATCGCTTCTCGGCCTTTTGGCTAAGATCAAGTGTAGTATCTGTTCTTATCAGTTTAATATCTGATACGTCCCCTATCTGGGGACCATATATTAAATGGATTTTTAGAACAGGGAGATGGAAATAGAGCTTGCTCTGTCCACTCCACGCATTGACCTGGTATTGCAGTATTTCCAGGACCGGTGCACCCTTTCCTTATGTGTTGACTAAAAGCAGATTCCAAAAGTGTTTTTTGTCTTTGCTATTGTTTCTGTCTTTCTGAAGGGATCTCCCCTTTTAATCCCATTATTTCAACACCTGTTGGACAATGCATGAGTGATAATGAGCTCATTGATTAAATGCAATTAATGAATAGATTGCCACCTCTTGTTGTGTGTCGTCTGTGTTTCTGTGTTTCCGGCATTTCACATTGGAACACCTCATTCACCTTCCTTGTCTTCTCTCCGCCCTCCCTTTTAGGTAAGTTAAAGAGCTGCACCTGAGCCAGCCACTGATTGATTGATTGATTGATTGATTGATTGATTGATTGATTGATTGATTGATTGATTGATGCAGCACAACAGTCAAATAGTGGAGTGGAGTAGGGGAACAGCAAACAGCCAATAAAGCAGCCCGCCCGCTCGCCTGCCCGCCACAATGGACCTACCTGTGTACACTAGATGGATGTGATGGAATGTACTGTCGTCCCTACATTTCAAGAAGAAGTAAGAATTGCAGTTGCAACAAAGCCTTGCTTGCCTACAAAGAGAGCAGCAATTTGGATTTGTTACTATGTTACCTAGAAGAATAACAAACTGTGCAAGGATGGAGGTTGTAGGAGCAAGGAGAAGTTGTCTGTAAAGTTGGTGGATGCCTATTTTCCATTTTGCAGTCCCTTGTCTCCCTCTTGTGGCCTCCTGGAGGCAACTAGCTGTGCAAAAAAAAGACAGCCTGGCGGCCGGCTGTTGCAGTGTTGCCCTCTCAGGCAACACTGAGTGACTGACTGAGCCTCACCGTCTTATATAAAGTTCAGACGGAACTTTGCACGTGTCATAGTGGAGCCCTCAGGATTCCAGAGCCAGCTTTCTGACATCATAATGGGGCCTCAGAGATAAAAGCCTGGGCCCAGGCAGTGTTGGTCAGTGCTGCTCAGCAGGCAGCACTGGACTGGACTGGATTACAGCTGATACAAGGTGTGAAGGAACAAGGGGTGGCTGTGGGCATGCACTTGCTGCCGCTGCCAGTGTTTATCTGCATGGCAGCAGGGCATTTGGGCGTTGCCAGGAAGGCGTTTTTATGTAGATTCCTCCTCTTTCAGCACTGCATTGTGGTGCAAGCAAAAGAAGCAAATCCTGTCTGGCTTCCTCTCCGGCCTTTATTCACCTCCCGTGTAGCTGTGAGTGTGTGAGCCTGCAGGGCCCCATGGAATTGCCTAGAAGTAGGCTGAATCGCTGCAAGGGCTGAACAGCAGTATCGGGCAGGCTCGGGCAACGCGCGGCCCGTTCGGGTTATCGCTTCTCGGCCTTTTGGCTAAGATCAAGTGTAGTATCTGTTCTTATCAGTTTAATATCTGATACGTCCCCTATCTGGGGACCATATATTAAATGGATTTTTAGAACAGGGAGATGGAAATAGAGCTTGCTCTGTCCACTCCACGCATTGACCTGGTATTGCAGTATTTCCAGGACCGGTGCACCCTTTCCTTATGTGTTGACTAAAAGCAGATTCCAAAAGTGTTTTTTGTCTTTGCTATTGTTTCTGTCTTTCTGAAGGGATCTCCCCTTTTAATCCCATTATTTCAACACCTGTTGGACAATGCATGAGTGATAATGAGCTCATTGATTAAATGCAATTAATGAATAGATTGCCACCTCTTGTTGTGTGTCGTCTGTGTTTCTGTGTTTCCGGCATTTCACATTGGAACACCTCATTCACCTTCCTTGTCTTCTCTCTGCCCTCCCTTTTAGGTAAGTTAAAGAGCTGCACCTGAGCCAGCCACTGATTGATTGATTGATTGATTGATTGATTGATTGATTGATTGATTGATGCAGCACAACAGTCAAATAGTGGAGTGGAGTAGGGGAACAGCAAACAGCCAATAAAGCAGCCCGCCCGCTCGCCTGCCCGCCACAATGGACCTACCTGTGTACACTAGATGGATGTGATGGAATGTACTGTCGTCCCTACATTTCAAGAAGAAGTAAGAATTGCAGTTGCAACAAAGCCTTGCTTGCCTACAAAGAGAGCAGCAATTTGGATTTGTTACTATGTTACCTAGAAGAATAACAAACTGTGCAAGGATGGAGGTTGTAGGAGCAAGGAGAAGTTGTCTGTAAAGTTGGTGGATGCCTATTTTCCATTTTGCAGTCCCTTGTCTCCCTCTTGTGGCCTCCTGGAGGCAACTAGCTGTGCAAAATAAAGACAGCCTGGCGGCCGGCTGTTGCAGTGTTGCCCTCTCAGGCAACACTGAGTGACTGACTGAGCCTCACCGTCTTATATAAAGTTCAGACGGAACTTTGCACGTGTCATAGTGGAGCCCTCAGGATTCCAGAGCCAGCTTTCTGACATCATAATGGGGCCTCAGAGATAAAAGCCTGGGCCCAGGCAGTGTTGGTCAGTGCTGCTCAGCAGGCAGCACTGGACTGGACTGGATTACAGCTGATACAAGGTGTGAAGGAACAAGGGGTGGCTGTGGGCATGCACTTGCTGCCGCTGCCAGTGTTTATCTGCATGGCAGCAGGGCATTTGGGCGTTGCCAGGAAGGCGTTTTTATGTAGATTCCTCCTCTTTCAGCACTGCATTGTGGTGCAAGCAAAAGAAGCAAATCCTGTCTGGCTTCCTCTCCGGCCTTTATTCACCTCCCGTGTAGCTGTGAGTGTGTGAGCCTGCAGGGCCCCATGGAATTGCCTAGAAGTAGGCTGAATCGCTGCAAGGGCTGAACAGCAGTATCGGGCAGGCTCGGGCAACGCGCGGCCCGTTCGGGTTATCGCTTCTCGGCCTTTTGGCTAAGATCAAGTGTAGTATCTGTTCTTATCAGTTTAATATCTGATACGTCCCCTATCTGGGGACCATATATTAAATGGATTTTTAGAACAGGGAGATGGAAATAGAGCTTGCTCTGTCCACTCCACGCATTGACCTGGTATTGCAGTATTTCCAGGACCGGTGCACCCTTTCCTTATGTGTTGACTAAAAGCAGATTCCAAAAGTGTTTTTTGTCTTTGCTATTGTTTCTGTCTTTCTGAAGGGATCTCCCCTTTTAATCCCATTATTTCAACACCTGTTGGACAATGCATGAGTGATAATGAGCTCATTGATTAAATGCAATTAATGAATAGATTGCCACCTCTTGTTGTGTGTCGTCTGTGTTTCTGTGTTTCCGGCATTTCACATTGGAACACCTCATTCACCTTCCTTGTCTTCTCTCCGCCCTCCCTTTTAGGTAAGTTAACCCCTTCCCGCTCCTTGACGTACTATTACGTCATGGCAGCTGTATCGTTCGCGCTCCATGCCGTAATAGTACGTCTCGGGAGTAACGGCCGTTTCGGCCGTCCTCCCGACACATACAGGAGCTGTGACGCTGCTGTCTTGTTCAGCAGCTGTCACAGCTCCTACAGCGGGGACCGATCGCTGTGTCCCCGCTGATTAACCCCTTAAAAGCCGCGTTCTATAGAGATCGCGGCTTTTTAGGGGTTAAGCTGCCATCGCCGGCCTGCTACGCGATAGCGGCCGGCGATGGTGACTATGGCAACCGGACACCAAACAATGGCGTCCGGCTATGCCATAGACGGAAGCCTAGTGGGTCCTGACAACGTCAGGACCCACTATGCTTGCTGTCAGTGAGTAGCTGACAGTTCTAATACACTGCACTACGCATGTAGTGCAGTGTATTAGAATAGCGATCAGGGCCTCCTGCCCTCAAGTCCCCTAGTGGGACAAAGTAATAAAGTAAAAAAAAAGTTAAAAAAAGATGTGTAAAAATAAGAAAATAAAAGTTTTAAAAGTAATAAAAGTAAAAGTTCCACTTTTTCCCTTATCAGTCCTTTATTATTAATAAAAATATATAAACAAATAAATAAACTATACATAATTGGTATCGCCGCGTCCGTAACGGCCTGAACTACAAAATTATTTTGTTATTTATCCCGCACGGTGAACGCCGTAAAAAAAAATATTAATAAACCGTACCACAATCACAATTGTTTGGTCACTTCACCTCCCAAAAAATGGAATAAAAAGAGATCAAAAAGTCGCATGTACCTAAAAATGGTACTGATGGAAAATGCAGTTCGTTACGCAAAAAATAAGTCCTCGCACGGCTTTATTGATTGAAAAATAAAAACGTTCTGGCTCTTAGAATAAGGCAACACAAAAAGTGAATGATTGTTTACAAAACGTATTTTATTGTGCAAACGCCATAAGACATAAAAAAAAACTATAAACATCTGGTATCGCCGTGATCGTATCGCCCCGCAGAATAAAGTGAATATTTTATTTATAGCGCACGGTGAACGCTGTAAAAAAGAAAGAATAAAAAAACAATAGTAGAATTGCTGTTTATTAGTCACCACGCCACCTAAAAATGGAATAAAAACTGATCAAAAAGCCGCATGCACCCCATGAAAACTACAATGGATTCCTCAAGGGGTCTAGTTTCCAAATTGGGGTCACTTTTGGGGGGTTTCCAATGTTTTGGCACCACAAGACCTCTTCAAACCGGACATGGTGCCTAATAAAAAAGAGGGCTCAAAATCCTCTAGGTGCTCCTTTGCTTCGGAGGCCGGTGCTTCAGTCCATTACCGCCCGAGGGCAACATGTGGGATATTTCTCAAAACTGCAGAATCTGGGCAATAAGTATTGAGTTGCGTTTCTCTGATAAATCCTTTTGTGTTATAAAAAACAATGGTATAAAAAGAGTAAATTTCACCTCTACTTTGCTCTAAATTTCTGTGAAACACCTAAAGGGTTCATAAACTTTCTAAATGCTGTTGTGAATACTTTGAGGGGTCTAGTTTCTAAAATGGGGTGTTTGATAGGGGTTTCTAATATATGGGCCCCTCAAAGCAACTTCAGAAATGAACTGGAACCTAAAAAAATAAATAAATGAGGCAATACTTCGCTTCTTACATTATACTGATAATGAGCCGTGCCCACCCCGAGATGACCCCAGTTTTGACCGTTTGTATAAACGGAGACCCCTATTAGACCGTTCCAGTGCCCGGTTTTCCCAAGCATACACCCCCGAGAAGTGTTTTTCTATTGATGAGTCCCTGGTACATTTTAAAGGGAGGGTTCAATTCCGCCAGTACCTGCCAGGTAAGAGGGCAAGGTATGGCGTGAAGATGTATAAGCTGTGCGAGAGTGCATCAGGGTATACCTACAGGTTTAGGATATATGAAGGAAAGGCCACCCCCAAACCAGACTGCATCCTGGACTACAATAGGTACATGGGAGGGATGGACTTGTCAAATCAAGTCCTGAAGCCCTACAGCGCCATTCGGTGTGGTATAAGAAGCTGGCCGGGCACATCATACAGATGGCTTTGTACAATGCGTATGTGCTACGTCGATGTGCAGGCCAGAGGGGAACTTTCCTGGAATTTCAAGATCTAATCTTTAGGGACCAGGAAGGGGGGGCACCCAGTACTTCTGGAAGCGAGGCCACACGCATCGTACCAGGGCAACACTTTCCAGGAGAAGGTCCCCAAACCGGTGGAAAGGGAAAGAGTCAAAAGAGGTGCAGAGTCTGCTATAAGAGGGGGATAAGGAAGAACACAATATACCAATGTGACACGTGTCCCGAAAAACCAGGGCTCTGTATAAAAGATTGTTTTAAAATGTATCATACATCCCTTGATTTTTAATTTACCCTGATGCACTCCGCACAGCTTACCCCCCTCATCTTTCCCTTCTGAGCCCTGCCGTATGCCCAGGCAGCTGATAACAGCCACATGTAGGGTATTGCCGTACCCAGGAGAACCCACATTACAATTTAAGGGGTGTATATCTCCGGTGGCGCATGCTGGGCACACTATATTGGACACTGAAATGGCATATACATATATAAAATTGCAAATCTCACACTGCACCATCTGCTGCGCATTATCTTTTACACAGTACCTGTGGGGTCAAAATTCTCACTACACCTCTAGATGAATGTCTTAAGGGGTGTAGTTTTTAAAATGGGGTCACTTCTCGGGGGTTTCAACTGTACTGGTACCTCAGGGGCTTCTGCACACATGACTTAGCACCAGAAAAGCTCCAGTAGGCCAAATGGTGGTCCTTTCCTTCTGAGCCCTCCCATGGGCCCAAAGGGCAGTTTATCACCACAAATGGGGTATTGCCGCACTAAGGACAAATTGGGCAACAAAATGGGGTATGTTGTTCCTTGTGAAAATAAGAAATTTTGATCAAAAATGACATCTTATTGGAAAAAATATCATTTTTTTCATTTCACAGCCCAATTCAAATAGGTGCTGTGAAAAACCTGTGCGGTCAAAATGATAAAAAAAACCATAAATGAATTCCTTGAGGGGTGTAGTTTCCAAAATGGGGTCACTTCTGGTGGGTTTCCATTGCTTTGATACCTCTGGGGCTCTGCAAATGCGACATGGCACCCGAAAACCAATCCAGCAAAATCTGGACTCCAACAAACACATAGCGCTCCTTTCCTTCTGAGCCCTCCCATGGGCCCAAACGGCAGTTTATCACCACAAATGGGGTATTGCCGCACTAAGGACAAATTGGGCAACAAAATGGGGTAGTTGTTCCCTGTGAAAATAAGAAAATTTGATCAAAAATGACATTTTATTGGAAAAAATATCATTTTTTTCATTTCACAGCCCAATTCAAATAGGTGCTATGAAAAAACTGTGCGGTCAAAATGATAACAAAAACCATAAATGAATTCCTTGAGGGGTGTAATTTCCAAAATGGGGTCACTTCTGGTGGGTTTCCATTGTTTTGATACCTCAACGCCTCTTCAAACCTGGCATGCTGCCTAAAATATATTCTAATAAAAAAGAGCCCTCAAAATGCACTAGGTGCTTCTTTGCTTCTAGGGCTTGTGTTTTAGTCCACGAGCGCAGTAGGGCCACATGTGGGGCATTTCTAAAAACTGCAGAATCTGGACAATACATATTTAGTAGTGTTTCTCTGGTAAAACCTTCTCTGTTACTAAAAAAAAATTGAATAAAATTGAAATTCAGCAGAAAAAATGAAATTTGCAAATTTCATTTCCACTTTGCTTTAATTCCTGTGAAATGCCTGAAGGGTTAAAAAACTTTCTATATGCTGTTTTGAATACTTTGAGGGGTCTAGTTTTTAAAATGGGGTGTTTTATGGGGGTTTCTAATACATAGGCCCCTCAAATCCACTTCAGAACTGAACTGGCACCTTCAAAAAAAGGCTTTTGAAATTTTCTTAAGAATATGAGAAATTGCTGTTTATGTTCTAAGCCTTGTAACGTCCAAGAAAAATAAAATAATGTTCAAAAAACGATGCCAATCTAAAGTAGACATATGGGAAATGTGAACTAGTAACTATTTTGGGTGGTATAACCGTCTGTTTTTCAAGCAGATGCATTTAAATTCTGAAAAATGCTTTTTTTTGTAAATTTTCTCTAAATTTTGCAATTTTTCACAAATAAAGACTGAATATATCGACCAAATTTTACCACGAACATGAAGCCCAAAGTGTCACGAGAAAACAATCTCAGAATCGCTTGGATAGGTTTAAGCATTCCGACGTTATTACCACATAAAGTGAAATATGTCAGATTTGAAAAATGGGCTCTGAGCCTTAAGGCCCAAACTAGGCTGCGTCCTTAAGGGGTTAAAGAGCTGCACCTGAGCCAGCCACTGATTGATTGATTGATTGATTGATTGATTGATTGATTGATTGATTGATTGATTGATTGATTGATTGATTGATGCAGCACAACAGTCAAATAGTGGAGTGGAGTAGGGGAACAGCAAACAGCCAATAAAGCAGCCCGCCCGCTCGCCTGCCCGCCACAATGGACCTACCTGTGTACACTAGATGGATGTGATGGAATGTACTGTCGTCCCTACATTTCAAGAAGAAGTAAGAATTGCAGTTGCAACAAAGCCTTGCTTGCCTACAAAGAGAGCAGCAATTTGGATTTGTTACTATGTTACCTAGAAGAATAACAAACTGTGCAAGGATGGAGGTTGTAGGAGCAAGGAGAAGTTGTCTGTAAAGTTGGTGGATGCCTATTTTCCATTTTGCAGTCCCTTGTCTCCCTCTTGTGGCCTCCTGGAGGCAACTAGCTGTGCAAAAAAAAGACAGCCTGGCGGCCGGCTGTTGCAGTGTTGCCCTCTCAGGCAACACTGAGTGACTGACTGAGCCTCACCGTCTTATATAAAGTTCAGACGGAACTTTGCACGTGTCATAGTGGAGCCCTCAGGATTCCAGAGCCAGCTTTCTGACATCATAATGGGGCCTCAGAGATAAAAGCCTGGGCCCAGGCAGTGTTGGTCAGTGCTGCTCAGCAGGCAGCACTGGACTGGACTGGATTACAGCTGATACAAGGTGTGAAGGAACAAGGGGTGGCTGTGGGCATGCACTTGCTGCCGCTGCCAGTGTTTATCTGCATGGCAGCAGGGCATTTGGGCGTTGCCAGGAAGGCGTTTTTATGTAGATTCCTCCTCTTTCAGCACTGCATTGTGGTGCAAGCAAAAGAAGCAAATCCTGTCTGGCTTCCTCTCCGGCCTTTATTCACCTCCCGTGTAGCTGTGAGTGTGTGAGCCTGCAGGGCCCCATGGAATTGCCTAGAAGTAGGCTGAATCGCTGCAAGGGCTGAACAGCAGTATCGGGCAGGCTCGGGCAACGCGCGGCCCGTTCGGGTTATCGCTTCTCGGCCTTTTGGCTAAGATCAAGTGTAGTATCTGTTCTTATCAGTTTAATATCTGATACGTCCCCTATCTGGGGACCATATATTAAATGGATTTTTAGAACAGGGAGATGGAAATAGAGCTTGCTCTGTCCACTCCACGCATTGACCTGGTATTGCAGTATTTCCAGGACCGGTGCACCCTTTCCTTATGTGTTGACTAAAAGCAGATTCCAAAAGTGTTTTTTGTCTTTGCTATTGTTTCTGTCTTTCTGAAGGGATCTCCCCTTTTAATCCCATTATTTCAACACCTGTTGGACAATGCATGAGTGATAATGAGCTCATTGATTAAATGCAATTAATGAATAGATTGCCACCTCTTGTTGTGTGTCGTCTGTGTTTCTGTGTTTCCGGCATTTCACATTGGAACACCTCATTCACCTTCCTTGTCTTCTCTCCGCCCTCCCTTTTAGGTAAGTTAAAGAGCTGCACCTGAGCCAGCCACTGATTGATTGATTGATTGATTGATTGATTGATTGATTGATTGATTGATTGATGCAGCACAACAGTCAAATAGTGGAGTGGAGTAGGGGAACAGCAAACAGCCAATAAAGCAGCCCGCCCGCTCGCCTGCCCGCCACAATGGACCTACCTGTGTACACTAGATGGATGTGATGGAATGTACTGTCGTCCCTACATTTCAAGAAGAAGTAAGAATTGCAGTTGCAACAAAGCCTTGCTTGCCTACAAAGAGAGCAGCAATTTGGATTTGTTACTATGTTACCTAGAAGAATAACAAACTGTGCAAGGATGGAGGTTGTAGGAGCAAGGAGAAGTTGTCTGTAAAGTTGGTGGATGCCTATTTTCCATTTTGCAGTCCCTTGTCTCCCTCTTGTGGCCTCCTGGAGGCAACTAGCTGTGCAAAAAAAAGACAGCCTGGCGGCCGGCTGTTGCAGTGTTGCCCTCTCAGGCAACACTGAGTGACTGACTGAGCCTCACCGTCTTATATAAAGTTCAGACGGAACTTTGCACGTGTCATAGTGGAGCCCTCAGGATTCCAGAGCCAGCTTTCTGACATCATAATGGGGCCTCAGAGATAAAAGCCTGGGCCCAGGCAGTGTTGGTCAGTGCTGCTCAGCAGGCAGCACTGGACTGGACTGGATTACAGCTGATACAAGGTGTGAAGGAACAAGGGGTGGCTGTGGGCATGCACTTGCTGCCGCTGCCAGTGTTTATCTGCATGGCAGCAGGGCATTTGGGCGTTGCCAGGAAGGCGTTTTTATGTAGATTCCTCCTCTTTCAGCACTGCATTGTGGTGCAAGCAAAAGAAGCAAATCCTGTCTGGCTTCCTCTCCGGCCTTTATTCACCTCCCGTGTAGCTGTGAGTGTGTGAGCCTGCAGGGCCCCATGGAATTGCCTAGAAGTAGGCTGAATCGCTGCAAGGGCTGAACAGCAGTATCGGGCAGGCTCGGGCAACGCGCGGCCCGTTCGGGTTATCGCTTCTCGGCCTTTTGGCTAAGATCAAGTGTAGTATCTGTTCTTATCAGTTTAATATCTGATACGTCCCCTATCTGGGGACCATATATTAAATGGATTTTTAGAACAGGGAGATGGAAATAGAGCTTGCTCTGTCCACTCCACGCATTGACCTGGTATTGCAGTATTTCCAGGACCGGTGCACCCTTTCCTTATGTGTTGACTAAAAGCAGATTCCAAAAGTGTTTTTTGTCTTTGCTATTGTTTCTGTCTTTCTGAAGGGATCTCCCCTTTTAATCCCATTATTTCAACACCTGTTGGACAATGCATGAGTGATAATGAGCTCATTGATTAAATGCAATTAATGAATAGATTGCCACCTCTTGTTGTGTGTCGTCTGTGTTTCTGTGTTTCCGGCATTTCACATTGGAACACCTCATTCACCTTCCTTGTCTTCTCTCCGCCCTCCCTTTTAGGTAAGTTAAAGAGCTGCACCTGAGCCAGCCACTGATTGATTGATTGATTGATTGATTGATTGATTGATTGATTGATTGATTGATTGATTGATTGATTGATTGATTGATGCAGCACAACAGTCAAATAGTGGAGTGGAGTAGGGGAACAGCAAACAGCCAATAAAGCAGCCCGCCCGCTCGCCTGCCCGCCACAATGGACCTACCTGTGTACACTAGATGGATGTGATGGAATGTACTGTCGTCCCTACATTTCAAGAAGAAGTAAGAATTGCAGTTGCAACAAAGCCTTGCTTGCCTACAAAGAGAGCAGCAATTTGGATTTGTTACTATGTTACCTAGAAGAATAACAAACTGTGCAAGGATGGAGGTTGTAGGAGCAAGGAGAAGTTGTCTGTAAAGTTGGTGGATGCCTATTTTCCATTTTGCAGTCCCTTGTCTCCCTCCTGTGGCCTCCTGGAGGCAACTAGCTGTGCAAAAAAAAGACAGCCTGGCGGCCGGCTGTTGCAGTGTTGCCCTCTCAGGCAACACTGAGTGACTGACTGAGCCTCACCGTCTTATATAAAGTTCAGACGGAACTTTGCACGTGTCATAGTGGAGCCCTCAGGATTCCAGAGCCAGCTTTCTGACATCATAATGGGGCCTCAGAGATAAAAGCCTGGGCCCAGGCAGTGTTGGTCAGTGCTGCTCAGCAGGCAGCACTGGACTGGACTGGATTACAGCTGATACAAGGTGTGAAGGAACAAGGGGTGGCTGTGGGCATGCACTTGCTGCCGCTGCCAGTGTTTATCTGCATGGCAGCAGGGCATTTGGGCGTTGCCAGGAAGGCGTTTTTATGTAGATTCCTCCTCTTTCAGCACTGCATTGTGGTGCAAGCAAAAGAAGCAAATCCTGTCTGGCTTCCTCTCCGGCCTTTATTCACCTCCCGTGTAGCTGTGAGTGTGTGAGCCTGCAGGGCCCCATGGAATTGCCTAGAAGTAGGCTGAATCGCTGCAAGGGCTGAACAGCAGTATCGGGCAGGCTCGGGCAACGCGCGGCCCGTTCGGGTTATCGCTTCTCGGCCTTTTGGCTAAGATCAAGTGTAGTATCTGTTCTTATCAGTTTAATATCTGATACGTCCCCTATCTGGGGACCATATATTAAATGGATTTTTAGAACAGGGAGATGGAAATAGAGCTTGCTCTGTCCACTCCACGCATTGACCTGGTATTGCAGTATTTCCAGGACCGGTGCACCCTTTCCTTATGTGTTGACTAAAAGCAGATTCCAAAAGTGTTTTTTGTCTTTGCTATTGTTTCTGTCTTTCTGAAGGGATCTCCCCTTTTAATCCCATTATTTCAACACCTGTTGGACAATGCATGAGTGATAATGAGCTCATTGATTAAATGCAATTAATGAATAGATTGCCACCTCTTGTTGTGTGTCGTCTGTGTTTCTGTGTTTCCGGCATTTCACATTGGAACACCTCATTCACCTTCCTTGTCTTCTCTCCGCCCTCCCTTTTAGGTAAGTTAAAGAGCTGCACCTGAGCCAGCCACTGATTGATTGATTGATTGATTGATTGATTGATTGATTGATTGATGCAGCACAACAGTCAAATAGTGGAGTGGAGTAGGGGAACAGCAAACAGCCAATAAAGCAGCCCGCCCGCTCGCCTGCCCGCCACAATGGACCTACCTGTGTACACTAGATGGATGTGATGGAATGTACTGTCGTCCCTACATTTCAAGAAGAAGTAAGAATTGCAGTTGCAACAAAGCCTTGCTTGCCTACAAAGAGAGCAGCAATTTGGATTTGTTACTATGTTACCTAGAAGAATAACAAACTGTGCAAGGATGGAGGTTGTAGGAGCAAGGAGAAGTTGTCTGTAAAGTTGGTGGATGCCTATTTTCCATTTTGCAGTCCCTTGTCTCCCTCTTGTGGCCTCCTGGAGGCAACTAGCTGTGCAAAAAAAAGACAGCCTGGCGGCCGGCTGTTGCAGTGTTGCCCTCTCAGGCAACACTGAGTGACTGACTGAGCCTCACCGTCTTATATAAAGTTCAGACGGAACTTTGCACGTGTCATAGTGGAGCCCTCAGGATTCCAGAGCCAGCTTTCTGACATCATAATGGGGCCTCAGAGATAAAAGCCTGGGCCCAGGCAGTGTTGGTCAGTGCTGCTCAGCAGGCAGCACTGGACTGGACTGGATTACAGCTGATACAAGGTGTGAAGGAACAAGGGGTGGCTGTGGGCATGCACTTGCTGCCGCTGCCAGTGTTTATCTGCATGGCAGCAGGGCATTTGGGCGTTGCCAGGAAGGCGTTTTTATGTAGATTCCTCCTCTTTCAGCACTGCATTGTGGTGCAAGCAAAAGAAGCAAATCCTGTCTGGCTTCCTCTCTGGCCTTTATTCACCTCCCGTGTAGCTGTGAGTGTGTGAGCCTGCAGGGCCCCATGGAATTGCCTAGAAGTAGGCTGAATCGCTGCAAGGGCTGAACAGCAGTATCGGGCAGGCTCGGGCAACGCGCGGCCCGTTCGGGTTATCGCTTCTCGGCCTTTTGGCTAAGATCAAGTGTAGTATCTGTTCTTATCAGTTTAATATCTGATACGTCCCCTATCTGGGGACCATATATTAAATGGATTTTTAGAACAGGGAGATGGAAATAGAGCTTGCTCTGTCCACTCCACGCATTGACCTGGTATTGCAGTATTTCCAGGACCGGTGCACCCTTTCCTTATGTGTTGACTAAAAGCAGATTCCAAAAGTGTTTTTTGTCTTTGCTATTGTTTCTGTCTTTCTGAAGGGTTCTCCCCTTTTAATCCCATTATTTCAACACCTGTTGGACAATGCATGAGTGATAATGAGCTCATTGATTAAATGCAATTAATGAATAGATTGCCACCTCTTGTTGTGTGTCGTCTGTGTTTCTGTGTTTCCGGCATTTCACATTGGAACACCTCATTCACCTTCCTTGTCTTCTCTCCGCCCTCCCTTTTAGGTAAGTTAAAGAGCTGCACCTGAGCCAGCCACTGATTGATTGATTGATTGATTGATTGATTGATTGATTGATTGATTGATTGATTGATTGATGCAGCACAACAGTCAAATAGTGGAGTGGAGTAGGGGAACAGCAAACAGCCAATAAAGCAGCCCGCCCGCTCGCCTGCCCGCCACAATGGACCTACCTGTGTACACTAGATGGATGTGATGGAATGTACTGTCGTCCCTACATTTCAAGAAGAAGTAAGAATTGCAGTTGCAACAAAGCCTTGCTTGCCTACAAACAGAGCAGCAATTTGGATTTGTTACTATGTTACCTAGAAGAATAACAAACTGTGCAAGGATGGAGGTTGTAGGAGCAAGGAGAAGTTGTCTGTAAAGTTGGTGGATGCCTATTTTCCATTTTGCAGTCCCTTGTCTCCCTCTTGTGGCCTCCTGGAGGCAACTAGCTGTGCAAAAAAAAGACAGCCTGGCGGCCGGCTGTTGCAGTGTTGCCCTCTCAGGCAACACTGAGTGACTGACTGAGCCTCACCGTCTTATATAAAGTTCAGACGGAACTTTGCACGTGTCATAGTGGAGCCCTCAGGATTCCAGAGCCAGCTTTCTGACATCATAATGGGGCCTCAGAGATAAAAGCCTGGGCCCAGGCAGTGTTGGTCAGTGCTGCTCAGCAGGCAGCACTGGACTGGACTGGATTACAGCTGATACAAGGTGTGAAGGAACAAGGGGTGGCTGTGGGCATGCACTTGCTGCCGCTGCCAGTGTTTATCTGCATGGCAGCAGGGCATTTGGGCGTTGCCAGGAAGGCGTTTTTATGTAGATTCCTCCTCTTTCAGCACTGCATTGTGGTGCAAGCAAAAGAAGCAAATCCTGTCTGGCTTCCTCTCCGGCCTTTATTCACCTCCCGTGTAGCTGTGAGTGTGTGAGCCTGCAGGGCCCCATGGAATTGCCTAGAAGTAGGCTGAATCGCTGCAAGGGCTGAACAGCAGTATCGGGCAGGCTCGGGCAACGCGCGGCCCGTTCGGGTTATCGCTTCTCGGCCTTTTGGCTAAGATCAAGTGTAGTATCTGTTCTTATCAGTTTAATATCTGATACGTCCCCTATCTGGGGACCATATATTAAATGGATTTTTAGAACAGGGAGATGGAAATAGAGCTTGCTCTGTCCACTCCACGCATTGACCTGGTATTGCAGTATTTCCAGGACCGGTGCACCCTTTCCTTATGTGTTGACTAAAAGCAGATTCCAAAAGTGTTTTTTGTCTTTGCTATTGTTTCTGTCTTTCTGAAGGGATCTCCCCTTTTAATCCCATTATTTCAACACCTGTTGGACAATGCATGAGTGATAATGAGCTCATTGATTAAATGCAATTAATGAATAGATTGCCACCTCTTGTTGTGTGTCGTCTGTGTTTCTGTGTTTCCGGCATTTCACATTGGAACACCTCATTCACCTTCCTTGTCTTCTCTCCGCCCTCCCTTTTAGGTAAGTTAAAGAGCTGCACCTGAGCCAGCCACTGATTGATTGATTGATTGATTGATTGATTGATTGATTGATTGATTGATTGATGCAGCACAACAGTCAAATAGTGGAGTGGAGTAGGGGAACAGCAAACAGCCAATAAAGCAGCCCGCCCGCTCGCCTGCCCGCCACAATGGACCTACCTGTGTACACTAGATGGATGTGATGGAATGTACTGTCGTCCCTACATTTCAAGAAGAAGTAAGAATTGCAGTTGCAACAAAGCCTTGCTTGCCTACAAAGAGAGCAGCAATTTGGATTTGTTACTATGTTACCTAGAAGAATAACAAACTGTGCAAGGATGGAGGTTGTAGGAGCAAGGAGAAGTTGTCTGTAAAGTTGGTGGATGCCTATTTTCCATTTTGCAGTCCCTTGTCTCCCTCTTGTGGCCTCCTGGAGGCAACTAGCTGTGCAAAAAAAAGACAGCCTGGCGGCCGGCTGTTGCAGTGTTGCCCTCTCAGGCAACACTGAGTGACTGACTGAGCCTCACCGTCTTATATAAAGTTCAGACGGAACTTTGCACGTGTCATAGTGGAGCCCTCAGGATTCCAGAGCCAGCTTTCTGACATCATAATGGGGCCTCAGAGATAAAAGCCTGGGCCCAGGCAGTGTTGGTCAGTGCTGCTCAGCACTGGACTGGACTGGACTGGATTACAGCTGATACAAGGTGTGAAGGAACAAGGGGTGGCTGTGGGCATGCACTTGCTGCCGCTGCCAGTGTTTATCTGCATGGCAGCAGGGCATTTGGGCGTTGCCAGGAAGGCGTTTTTATGTAGATTCCTCCTCTTTCAGCACTGCATTGTGGTGCAAGCAAAAGAAGCAAATCCTGTCTGGCTTCCTCTCCGGCCTTTATTCACCTCCCGTGTAGCTGTGAGTGTGTGAGCCTGCAGGGCCCCATGGAATTGCCTAGAAGTAGGCTGAATCGCTGCAAGGGCTGAACAGCAGTATCGGGCAGGCTCGGGCAACGCGCGGCCCGTTCGGGTTATCGCTTCTCGGCCTTTTGGCTAAGATCAAGTGTAGTATCTGTTCTTATCAGTTTAATATCTGATACGTCCCCTATCTGGGGACCATATATTAAATGGATTTTTAGAACAGGGAGATGGAAATAGAGCTTGCTCTGTCCACTCCACGCATTGACCTGGTATTGCAGTATTTCCAGGACCGGTGCACCCTTTCCTTATGTGTTGACTAAAAGCAGATTCCAAAAGTGTTTTTTGTCTTTGCTATTGTTTCTGTCTTTCTGAAGGGATCTCCCCTTTTAATCCCATTATTTCAACACCTGTTGGACAATGCATGAGTGATAATGAGCTCATTGATTAAATGCAATTAATGAATAGATTGCCACCTCTTGTTGTGTGTCGTCTGTGTTTCTGTGTTTCCGGCATTTCACATTGGAACACCTCATTCACCTTCCTTGTCTTCTCTCCGCCCTCCCTTTTAGGTAAGTTAACCCCTTCCCGCTCCTTGACGTACTATTACGTCATGGCAGCTGTATCGTTCGCGCTCCATGCCGTAATAGTACGTCTCGGGAGTAACGGCCGTTTCGGCCGTCCTCCCGACACATACAGGAGCTGTGACGCTGCTGTCTTGTTCAGCAGCTGTCACAGCTCCTACAGCGGGGACCGATCGCTGTGTCCCCGCTGATTAACCCCTTAAAAGCCGCGTTCTATAGAGATCGCGACTTTTTAGGGGTTAAGCTGCCATCGCCGGCCTGCTACGCGATAGCGGCCGGCGATGGTGACTATGGCAACCGGACACCAAACAATGGCGTCCGGCTATGCCATAGACGGAAGCCTAGTGGGTCCTGACAACGTCAGGACCCACTATGCTTGCTGTCAGTGAGTAGCTGACAGTTCTAATACACTGCACTACGCATGTAGTGCAGTGTATTAGAATAGCGATCAGGGCCTCCTGCCCTCAAGTCCCCTAGTGGGACAAAGTAATAAAGTAAAAAAAAAGTTAAAAAAAGATGTGTAAAAATAAGAAAATAAAAGTTTTAAAAGTAATAAAAGTAAAAGTTCCACTTTTTCCCTTATCAGTCCTTTATTATTAATAAAAATATATAAACAAATAAATAAACTATACATAATTGGTATCGCCGCGTCCGTAACGGCCTGAACTACAAAATTATTTTGTTATTTATCCCGCACGGTGAACGCCGTAAAAAAAAATATTAATAAACCGTACCACAATCACAATTGTTTGGTCACTTCACCTCCCAAAAAATGGAATAAAAAGAGATCAAAAAGTCGCATGTACCTAAAAATGGTACTGATGGAAAATGCAGTTCGTTACGCAAAAAATAAGTCCTCGCACGGCTTTATTGATTGAAAAATAAAAACGTTCTGGCTCTTAGAATAAGGCAACACAAAAAGTGAATGATTGTTTACAAAACGTATTTTATTGTGCAAACGCCATAAGACATAAAAAAAAACTATAAACATCTGGTATCGCCGTGATCGTATCGCCCCGCAGAATAAAGTGAATATTTTATTTATAGCGCACGGTGAACGCTGTAAAAAAGAAAGAATAAAAAAACAATAGTAGAATTGCTGTTTATTAGTCACCACGCCACCTAAAAATGGAATAAAAACTGATCAAAAAGCCGCATGCACCCCATGAAAACTACAATGGATTCCTCAAGGGGTCTAGTTTCCAAATTGGGGTCACTTTTGGGGGGTTTCCAATGTTTTGGCACCACAAGACCTCTTCAAACCGGACATGGTGCCTAATAAAAAAGAGGGCTCAAAATCCTCTAGGTGCTCCTTTGCTTCGGAGGCCGGTGCTTCAGTCCATTACCGCCCGAGGGCAACATGTGGGATATTTCTCAAAACTGCAGAATCTGGGCAATAAGTATTGAGTTGCGTTTCTCTGATAAATCCTTTTGTGTTATAAAAAACAATGGTATAAAAAGAGTAAATTTCACCTCTACTTTGCTCTAAATTTCTGTGAAACACCTAAAGGGTTCATAAACTTTCTAAATGCTGTTGTGAATACTTTGAGGGGTCTAGTTTCTAAAATGGGGTGTTTGATAGGGGTTTCTAATATATGGGCCCCTCAAAGCAACTTCAGAAATGAACTGGAACCTAAAAAAATAAATAAATGAGGCAATACTTCGCTTCTTACATTATACTGATAATGAGCCGTGCCCACCCCGAGATGACCCCAGTTTTGACCGTTTGTATAAACGGAGACCCCTATTAGACCGTTCCAGTGCCCGGTTTTCCCAAGCATACACCCCCGAGAAGTGTTTTTCTATTGATGAGTCCCTGGTACATTTTAAAGGGAGGGTTCAATTCCGCCAGTACCTGCCAGGTAAGAGGGCAAGGTATGGCGTGAAGATGTATAAGCTGTGCGAGAGTGCATCAGGGTATACCTACAGGTTTAGGATATATGAAGGAAAGGCCACCCCCAAACCAGACTGCATCCTGGACTACAATAGGTACATGGGAGGGATGGACTTGTCAAATCAAGTCCTGAAGCCCTACAGCGCCATTCGGTGTGGTATAAGAAGCTGGCCGGGCACATCATACAGATGGCTTTGTACAATGCGTATGTGCTACGTCGATGTGCAGGCCAGAGGGGAACTTTCCTGGAATTTCAAGATCTAATCTTTAGGGACCAGGAAGGGGGGGCACCCAGTACTTCTGGAAGCGAGGCCACACGCATCGTACCAGGGCAACACTTTCCAGGAGAAGGTCCCCAAACCGGTGGAAAGGGAAAGAGTCAAAAGAGGTGCAGAGTCTGCTATAAGAGGGGGATAAGGAAGAACACAATATACCAATGTGACACGTGTCCCGAAAAACCAGGGCTCTGTATAAAAGATTGTTTTAAAATGTATCATACATCCCTTGATTTTTAATTTACCCTGATGCACTCCGCACAGCTTACCCCCCTCATCTTTCCCTTCTGAGCCCTGCCGTATGCCCAGGCAGCTGATAACAGCCACATGTAGGGTATTGCCGTACCCAGGAGAACCCACATTACAATTTAAGGGGTGTATATCTCCGGTGGCGCATGCTGGGCACACTATATTGGACACTGAAATGGCATATACATATATAAAATTGCAAATCTCACACTGCACCATCTGCTGCGCATTATCTTTTACACAGTACCTGTGGGGTCAAAATTCTCACTACACCTCTAGATGAATGTCTTAAGGGGTGTAGTTTTTAAAATGGGGTCACTTCTCGGGGGTTTCAACTGTACTGGTACCTCAGGGGCTTCTGCACACATGACTTAGCACCAGAAAAGCTCCAGTAGGCCAAATGGTGGTCCTTTCCTTCTGAGCCCTCCCATGGGCCCAAAGGGCAGTTTATCACCACAAATGGGGTATTGCCGCACTAAGGACAAATTGGGCAACAAAATGGGGTATGTTGTTCCTTGTGAAAATAAGAAATTTTGATCAAAAATGACATCTTATTGGAAAAAATATCATTTTTTTCATTTCACAGCCCAATTCAAATAGGTGCTGTGAAAAACCTGTGCGGTCAAAATGATAAAAAAACCATAAATGAATTCCTTGAGGGGTGTAGTTTCCAAAATGGGGTCACTTCTGGTGGGTTTCCATTGCTTTGATACCTCTGGGGCTCTGCAAATGCGACATGGCACCCGAAAACCAATCCAGCAAAATCTGGACTCCAACAAACACATAGCGCTCCTTTCCTTCTGAGCCCTCCCATGGGCCCAAACGGCAGTTTATCACCACAAATGGGGTATTGCCGCACTAAGGACAAATTGGGCAACAAAATGGGGTATGTTGTTCCCTGTGAAAATAAGAAAATTTGATCAAAAATGACATTTTATTGGAAAAAATATCATTTTTTTCATTTCACAGCCCAATTCAAATAGGTGCTATGAAAAAACTGTGCGGTCAAAATGATAACAAAAACCATAAATGAATTCCTTGAGGGGTGTAATTTCCAAAATGGGGTCACTTCTGGTGGGTTTCCGTTGTTTTGATACCTCAACGCCTCTTCAAACCTGGCATGCTGCCTAAAATATATTCTAATAAAAAAGAGCCCTCAAAATGCACTAGGTGCTTCTTTGCTTCTAGGGCTTGTGTTTTAGTCCACGAGCGCAGTAGGGCCACATGTGGGGCATTTCTAAAAACTGCAGAATCTGGACAATACATATTTAGTAGTGTTTCTCTGGTAAAACCTTCTCTGTTACTAAAAAAAAATTGAATAAAATTGAAATTCAGCAGAAAAAATGAAATTTGCAAATTTCATTTCCACTTTGCTTTAATTCCTGTGAAATGCCTGAAGGGTTAAAAAACTTTCTATATGCTGTTTTGAATACTTTGAGGGGTCTAGTTTTTAAAATGGGGTGTTTTATGGGGGTTTCTAATACATAGGCCCCTCAAATCCACTTCAGAACTGAACTGGCACCTTCAAAAAAAGGCTTTTGAAATTTTCTTAAGAATATGAGAAATTGCTGTTTATGTTCTAAGCCTTGTAACGTCCAAGAAAAATAAAATAATGTTCAAAAAATGATGCCAATCTAAAGTAGACATATGGGAAATGTGAACTAGTAACTATTTTGGGTGGTATAACCGTCTGTTTTTCAAGCAGATGCATTTAAATTCTGAAAAATGCTTTTTTTTGTAAATTTTCTCTAAATTTTGCAATTTTTCACAAATAAAGACTGAATATATCGACCAAATTTTACCACGAACATGAAGCCCAAAGTGTCACGAGAAAACAATCTCAGAATCGCTTGGATAGGTTTAAGCATTCCGACGTTATTACCACATAAAGTGAAATATGTCAGATTTGAAAAATGGGCTCTGAGCCTTAAGGCCCAAACTAGGCTGCGTCCTTAAGGGGTTAAAGAGCTGCACCTGAGCCAGCCACTGATTGATTGATTGATTGATTGATTGATTGATTGATTGATTGATTGATTGATTGATGCAGCACAACAGTCAAATAGTGGAGTGGAGTAGGGGAACAGCAAACAGCCAATAAAGCAGCCCGCCCGCTCGCCTGCCCGCCACAATGGACCTACCTGTGTACACTAGATGGATGTGATGGAATGTACTGTCGTCCCTACATTTCAAGAAGAAGTAAGAATTGCAGTTGCAACAAAGCCTTGCTTGCCTACAAAGAGAGCAGCAATTTGGATTTGTTACTATGTTACCTAGAAGAATAACAAACTGTGCAAGGATGGAGGTTGTAGGAGCAAGGAGAAGTTGTCTGTAAAGTTGGTGGATGCCTATTTTCCATTTTGCAGTCCCTTGTCTCCCTCTTGTGGCCTCCTGGAGGCAACTAGCTGTGCAAAAAAAAGACAGCCTGGCGGCCGGCTGTTGCAGTGTTGCCCTCTCAGGCAACACTGAGTGACTGACTGAGCCTCACCGTCTTATATAAAGTTCAGACGGAACTTTGCACGTGTCATAGTGGAGCCCTCAGGATTCCAGAGCCAGCTTTCTGACATCATAATGGGGCCTCAGAGATAAAAGCCTGGGCCCAGGCAGTGTTGGTCAGTGCTGCTCAGCAGGCAGCACTGGACTGGACTGGATTACAGCTGATACAAGGTGTGAAGGAACAAGGGGTGGCTGTGGGCATGCACTTGCTGCCGCTGCCAGTGTTTATCTGCATGGCAGCAGGGCATTTGGGCGTTGCCAGGAAGGCGTTTTTATGTAGATTCCTCCTCTTTCAGCACTGCATTGTGGTGCAAGCAAAAGAAGCAAATCCTGTCTGGCTTCCTCTCCGGCCTTTATTCACCTCCCGTGTAGCTGTGAGTGTGTGAGCCTGCAGGGCCCCATGGAATTGCCTAGAAGTAGGCTGAATCGCTGCAAGGGCTGAACAGCAGTATCGGGCAGGCTCGGGCAACGCGCGGCCCGTTCGGGTTATCGCTTCTCGGCCTTTTGGCTAAGATCAAGTGTAGTATCTGTTCTTATCAGTTTAATATCTGATACGTCCCCTATCTGGGGACCATATATTAAATGGATTTTTAGAACAGGGAGATGGAAATAGAGCTTGCTCTGTCCACTCCACGCATTGACCTGATATTGCAGTATTTCCAGGACCGGTGCACCCTTTCCTTATGTGTTGACTAAAAGCAGATTCCAAAAGTGTTTTTTGTCTTTGCTATTGTTTCTGTCTTTCTGAAGGGATCTCCCCTTTTAATCCCATTATTTCAACACCTGTTGGACAATGCATGAGTGATAATGAGCTCATTGATTAAATGCAATTAATGAATAGATTGCCACCTCTTGTTGTGTGTCGTCTGTGTTTCTGTGTTTCCGGCATTTCACATTGGAACACCTCATTCACCTTCCTTGTCTTCTCTCCGCCCTCCCTTTTAGGTAAGTTAAAGAGCTGCACCTGAGCCAGCCACTGATTGATTGCTTGATTGATTGATTGATTGATTGATTGATTGATTGATTGATTGATTGATTGATTGATGCAGCACAACAGTCAAATAGTGGAGTGGAGTAGGGGAACAGCAAACAGCCAATAAAGCAGCCCGCCCACTCGCCTGCCCGCCACAATGGACCTACCTGTGTACACTAGATGGATGTGATGGAATGTACTGTCGTCCCTACATTTCAAGAAGAAGTAAGAATTGCAGTTGCAACAAAGCCTTGCTTGCCTACAAAGAGAGCAGCAATTTGGATTTGTTACTATGTTACCTAGAAGAATAACAAACTGTGCAAGGATGGAGGTTGTAGGAGCAAGGAGAAGTTGTCTGTAAAGTTGGTGGATGCCTATTTTCCATTTTGCAGTCCCTTGTCTCCCTCTTGTGGCCTCCTGGAGGCAACTAGCTGTGCAAAAAAAAGACAGCCTGGCGGCCGGCTGTTGCAGTGTTGCCCTCTCAGGCAACACTGAGTGACTGACTGAGCCTCACCGTCTTATATAAAGTTCAGACGGAACTTTGCACGTGTCATAGTGGAGCCCTCAGGATTCCAGAGCCAGCTTTCTGACATCATAATGGGGCCTCAGAGATAAAAGCCTGGGCCCAGGCAGTGTTGGTCAGTGCTGCTCAGCAGGCAGCACTGGACTGGACTGGATTACAGCTGATACAAGGTGTGAAGGAACAAGGGGTGGCTGTGGGCATGCACTTGCTGCCGCTGCCAGTGTTTATCTGCATGGCAGCAGGGCATTTGGGCGTTGCCAGGAAGGCGTTTTTATGTAGATTCCTCCTCTTTCAGCACTGCATTGTGGTGCAAGCAAAAGAAGCAAATCCTGTCTGGCTTCCTCTCCGGCCTTTATTCACCTCCCGTGTAGCTGTGAGTGTGTGAGCCTGCAGGGCCCCATGGAATTGCCTAGAAGTAGGCTGAATCGCTGCAAGGGCTGAACAGCAGTATCGGGCAGGCTCGGGCAACGCGCGGCCCGTTCGGGTTATCGCTTCTCGGCCTTTTGGCTAAGATCAAGTGTAGTATCTGTTCTTATCAGTTTAATATCTGATACGTCCCCTATCTGGGGACCATATATTAAATGGATTTTTAGAACAGGGAGATGGAAATAGAGCTTGCTCTGTCCACTCCACGCATTGACCTGGTATTGCAGTATTTCCAGGACCGGTGCACCCTTTCCTTATGTGTTGACTAAAAGCAGATTCCAAAAGTGTTTTTTGTCTTTGCTATTGTTTCTGTCTTTCTGAAGGGATCTCCCCTTTTAATCCCATTATTTCAACACCTGTTGGACAATGCATGAGTGATAATGAGCTCATTGATTAAATGCAATTAATGAATAGATTGCCACCTCTTGTTGTGTGTCGTCTGTGTTTCTGTGTTTCCGGCATTTCACATTGGAACACCTCATTCACCTTCCTTGTCTTCTCTCCGCCCTCCCTTTTAGGTAAGTTAAAGAGCTGCACCTGAGCCAGCCACTGATTGATTGATTGATTGATTGATTGATTGATTGATTGATTGATTGATGCAGCACAACAGTCAAATAGTGGAGTGGAGTAGGGGAACAGCAAACAGCCAATAAAGCAGCCCGCCCGCTCGCCTGCCCGCCACAATGGACCTACCTGTGTACACTAGATGGATGTGATGGAATGTACTGTCGTCCCTACATTTCAAGAAGAAGTAAGAATTGCAGTTGCAACAAAGCCTTGCTTGCCTACAAAGAGAGCAGCAATTTGGATTTGTTACTATGTTACCTAGAAGAATAACAAACTGTGCAAGGATGGAGGTTGTAGGAGCAAGGAGAAGTTGTCTGTAAAGTTGGTGGATGCCTATTTTCCATTTTGCAGTCCCTTGTCTCCCTCTTGTGGCCTCCTGGAGGCAACTAGCTGTGCAAAAAAAAGACAGCCTGGCGGCCGGCTGTTGCAGTGTTGCCCTCTCAGGCAACACTGAGTGACTGACTGAGCCTCACCGTCTTATATAAAGTTCAGACGGAACTTTGCACGTGTCATAGTGGAGCCCTCAGGATTCCAGAGCCAGCTTTCTGACATCATAATGGGGCCTCAGAGATAAAAGCCTGGGCCCAGGCAGTGTTGGTCAGTGCTGCTCAGCAGGCAGCACTGGACTGGACTGGATTACAGCTGATACAAGGTGTGAAGGAACAAGGGGTGGCTGTGGGCATGCACTTGCTGCCGCTGCCAGTGTTTATCTGCATGGCAGCAGGGCATTTGGGCGTTGCCAGGAAGGCGTTTTTATGTAGATTCCTCCTCTTTCAGCACTGCATTGTGGTGCAAGCAAAAGAAGCAAATCCTGTCTGGCTTCCTCTCCGGCCTTTATTCACCTCCCGTGTAGCTGTGAGTGTGTGAGCCTGCAGGGCCCCATGGAATTGCCTAGAAGTAGGCTGAATCGCTGCAAGGGCTGAACAGCAGTATCGGGCAGGCTCGGGCAACGCGCGGCCCGTTCGGGTTATCGCTTCTCGGCCTTTTGGCTAAGATCAAGTGTAGTATCTGTTCTTATCAGTTTAATATCTGATACGTCCCCTATCTGGGGACCATATATTAAATGGATTTTTAGAACAGGGAGATGGAAATAGAGCTTGCTCTGTCCACTCCACGCATTGACCTGGTATTGCAGTATTTCCAGGACCGGTGCACCCTTTCCTTATGTGTTGACTAAAAGCAGATTCCAAAAGTGTTTTTTGTCTTTGCTATTGTTTCTGTCTTTCTGAAGGGATCTCCCCTTTTAATCCCATTATTTCAACACCTGTTGGACAATGCATGAGTGATAATGAGCTCATTGATTAAATGCAATTAATGAATAGATTGCCACCTCTTGTTGTGTGTCGTCTGTGTTTCTGTGTTTCCGGCATTTCACATTGGAACACCTCATTCACCTTCCTTGTCTTCTCTCCGCCCTCCCTTTTAGGTAAGTTAAAGAGCTGCACCTGAGCCAGCCACTGATTGATTGATTGATTGATTGATTGATTGATTGATTGATTGATGCAGCACAACAGTCAAATAGTGGAGTGGAGTAGGGGAACAGCAAACAGCCAATAAAGCAGCCCGCCCGCTCGCCTGCCCGCCACAATGGACCTACCTGTGTACACTAGATGGATGTGATGGAATGTACTGTCGTCCCTACATTTCAAGAAGAAGTAAGAATTGCAGTTGCAACAAAGCCTTGCTTGCCTACAAAGAGAGCAGCAATTTGGATTTGTTACTATGTTACCTAGAAGAATAACAAACTGTGCAAGGATGGAGGTTGTAGGAGCAAGGAGAAGTTGTCTGTAAAGTTGGTGGATGCCTATTTTCCATTTTGCAGTCCCTTGTCTCCCTCCTGTGGCCTCCTGGAGGCAACTAGCTGTGCAAAAAAAAGACAGCCTGGCGGCCGGCTGTTGCAGTGTTGCCCTCTCAGGCAACACTGAGTGACTGACTGAGCCTCACCGTCTTATATAAAGTTCAGACGGAACTTTGCACGTGTCATAGTGGAGCCCTCAGGATTCCAGAGCCAGCTTTCTGACATCATAATGGGGCCTCAGAGATAAAAGCCTGGGCCCAGGCAGTGTTGGTCAGTGCTGCTCAGCAGGCAGCACTGGACTGGACTGGATTACAGCTGATACAAGGTGTGAAGGAACAAGGGGTGGCTGTGGGCATGCACTTGCTGCCGCTGCCAGTGTTTATCTGCATGGCAGCAGGGCATTTGGGCGTTGCCAGGAAGGCGTTTTTATGTAGATTCCTCCTCTTTCAGCACTGCATTGTGGTGCAAGCAAAAGAAGCAAATCCTGTCTGGCTTCCTCTCCGGCCTTTATTCACCTCCCGTGTAGCTGTGAGTGTGTGAGCCTGCAGGGCCCCATGGAATTGCCTAGAAGTAGGCTGAATCGCTGCAAGGGCTGAACAGCAGTATCGGGCAGGCTCGGGCAACGCGCGGCCCGTTCGGGTTATCGCTTCTCGGCCTTTTGGCTAAGATCAAGTGTAGTATCTGTTCTTATCAGTTTAATATCTGATACGTCCCCTATCTGGGGACCATATATTAAATGGATTTTTAGAACAGGGAGATGGAAATAGAGCTTGCTCTGTCCACTCCACGCATTGACCTGGTATTGCAGTATTTCCAGGACCGGTGCACCCTTTCCTTATGTGTTGACTAAAAGCAGATTCCAAAAGTGTTTTTTGTCTTTGCTATTGTTTCTGTCTTTCTGAAGGGATCTCCCCTTTTAATCCCATTATTTCAACACCTGTTGGACAATGCATGAGTGATAATGAGCTCATTGATTAAATGCAATTAATGAATAGATTGCCACCTCTTGTTGTGTGTCGTCTGTGTTTCTGTGTTTCCGGCATTTCACATTGGAACACCTCATTCACCTTCCTTGTCTTCTCTCCGCCCTCCCTTTTAGGTAAGTTAAAGAGCTGCACCTGAGCCAGCCACTGATTGATTGATTGATTGATTGATTGATTGATTGATTGATTGATTGATGCAGCACAACAGTCAAATAGTGGAGTGGAGTAGGGGAACAGCAAACAGCCAATAAAGCAGCCCGCCCGCTCGCCTGCCCGCCACAATGGACCTACCTGTGTACACTAGATGGATGTGATGGAATGTACTGTCGTCCCTACATTTCAAGAAGAAGTAAGAATTGCAGTTGCAACAAAGCCTTGCTTGCCTACAAAGAGAGCAGCAATTTGGATTTGTTACTATGTTACCTAGAAGAATAACAAACTGTGCAAGGATGGAGGTTGTAGGAGCAAGGAGAAGTTGTCTGTAAAGTTGGTGGATGCCTATTTTCCATTTTGCAGTCCCTTGTCTCCCTCTTGTGGCCTCCTGGAGGCAACTAGCTGTGCAAAAAAAAGACAGCCTGGCGGCCGGCTGTTGCAGTGTTGCCCTCTCAGGCAACACTGAGTGACTGACTGAGCCTCACCGTCTTATATAAAGTTCAGACGGAACTTTGCACGTGTCATAGTGGAGCCCTCAGGATTCCAGAGCCAGCTTTCTGACATCATAATGGGGCCTCAGAGATAAAAGCCTGGGCCCAGGCAGTGTTGGTCAGTGCTGCTCAGCAGGCAGCACTGGACTGGACTGGATTACAGCTGATACAAGGTGTGAAGGAACAAGGGGTGGCTGTGGGCATGCACTTGCTGCCGCTGCCAGTGTTTATCTGCATGGCAGCAGGGCATTTGGGCGTTGCCAGGAAGGCGTTTTTATGTAGATTCCTCCTCTTTCAGCACTGCATTGTGGTGCAAGCAAAAGAAGCAAATCCTGTCTGGCTTCCTCTCCGGCCTTTATTCACCTCCCGTGTAGCTGTGAGTGTGTGAGCCTGCAGGGCCCCATGGAATTGCCTAGAAGTAGGCTGAATCGCTGCAAGGGCTGAACAGCAGTATCGGGCAGGCTCGGGCAACGCGCGGCCCGTTCGGGTTATCGCTTCTCGGCCTTTTGGCTAAGATCAAGTGTAGTATCTGTTCTTATCAGTTTAATATCTGATACGTCCCCTATCTGGGGACCATATATTAAATGGATTTTTAGAACAGGGAGATGGAAATAGAGCTTGCTCTGTCCACTCCACGCATTGACCTGGTATTGCAGTATTTCCAGGACCGGTGCACCCTTTCCTTATGTGTTGACTAAAAGCAGATTCCAAAAGTGTTTTTTGTCTTTGCTATTGTTTCTGTCTTTCTGAAGGGATCTCCCCTTTTAATCCCATTATTTCAACACCTGTTGGACAATGCATGAGTGATAATGAGCTCATTGATTAAATGCAATTAATGAATAGATTGCCACCTCTTGTTGTGTGTCGTCTGTGTTTCTGTGTTTCCGGCATTTCACATTGGAACACCTCATTCACCTTCCTTGTCTTCTCTCCGCCCTCCCTTTTAGGTAAGTTAAAGAGCTGCACCTGAGCCAGCCACTGATTGATTGATTGATTGATTGATTGATTGATTGATTGATTGATTGATTGATTGATTGATGCAGCACAACAGTCAAATAGTGGAGTGGAGTAGGGGAACAGCAAACAGCCAATAAAGCAGCCCGCCCGCTCGCCTGCCCGCCACAATGGACCTACCTGTGTACACTAGATGGATGTGATGGAATGTACTGTCGTCCCTACATTTCAAGAAGAAGTAAGAATTGCAGTTGCAACAAAGCCTTGCTTGCCTACAAAGAGAGCAGCAATTTGGATTTGTTACTATGTTACCTAGAAGAATAACAAACTGTGCAAGGATGGAGGTTGTAGGAGCAAGGAGAAGTTGTCTGTAAAGTTGGTGGATGCCTATTTTCCATTTTGCAGTCCCTTGTCTCCCTCCTGTGGCCTCCTGGAGGCAACTAGCTGTGCAAAAAAAAGACAGCCTGGCGGCCGGCTGTTGCAGTGTTGCCCTCTCAGGCAACACTGAGTGACTGACTGAGCCTCACCGTCTTATATAAAGTTCAGACGGAACTTTGCACGTGTCATAGTGGAGCCCTCAGGATTCCAGAGCCAGCTTTCTGACATCATAATGGGGCCTCAGAGATAAAAGCCTGGGCCCAGGCAGTGTTGGTCAGTGCTGCTCAGCAGGCAGCACTGGACTGGACTGGATTACAGCTGATACAAGGTGTGAAGGAACAAGGGGTGGCTGTGGGCATGCACTTGCTGCCGCTGCCAGTGTTTATCTGCATGGCAGCAGGGCATTTGGGCGTTGCCAGGAAGGCGTTTTTATGTAGATTCCTCCTCTTTCAGCACTGCATTGTGGTGCAAGCAAAAGAAGCAAATCCTGTCTGGCTTCCTCTCCGGCCTTTATTCACCTCCCGTGTAGCTGTGAGTGTGTGAGCCTGCAGGGCCCCATGGAATTGCCTAGAAGTAGGCTGAATCGCTGCAAGGGCTGAACAGCAGTATCGGGCAGGCTCGGGCAACGCGCGGCCCGTTCGGGTTATCGCTTCTCGGCCTTTTGGCTAAGATCAAGTGTAGTATCTGTTCTTATCAGTTTAATATCTGATACGTCCCCTATCTGGGGACCATATATTAAATGGATTTTTAGAACAGGGAGATGGAAATAGAG
Organism: Rhinoderma darwinii; assembly: GCF_050947455.1. NCBI lineage: Eukaryota > Metazoa > Chordata > Amphibia > Anura > Rhinodermatidae > Rhinoderma > Rhinoderma darwinii. The sequence continues at coordinate 298,688 of NW_027461795.1, forward strand.
CTTGCTCTGTCCACTCCACGCATTGACCTGGTATTGCAGTATTTCCAGGACCGGTGCACCCTTTCCTTATGTGTTGACTAAAAGCAGATTCCAAAAGTGTTTTTTGTCTTTGCTATTGTTTCTGTCTTTCTGAAGGGATCTCCCCTTTTAATCCCATTATTTCAACACCTGTTGGACAATGCATGAGTGATAATGAGCTCATTGATTAAATGCAATTAATGAATAGATTGCCACCTCTTGTTGTGTGTCGTCTGTGTTTCTGTGTTTCCGGCATTTCACATTGGAACACCTCATTCACCTTCCTTGTCTTCTCTCCGCCCTCCCTTTTAGGTAAGTTAAAGAGCTGCACCTGAGCCAGCCACTGATTGATTGATTGATTGATTGATTGATTGATTGATTGATTGATTGATTGATTGATTGATTGATGCAGCACAACAGTCAAATAGTGGAGTGGAGTAGGGGAACAGCAAACAGCCAATAAAGCAGCCCGCCCGCTCGCCTGCCCGCCACAATGGACCTACCTGTGTACACTAGATGGATGTGATGGAATGTACTGTCGTCCCTACATTTCAAGAAGAAGTAAGAATTGCAGTTGCAACAAAGCCTTGCTTGCCTACAAAGAGAGCAGCAATTTGGATTTGTTACTATGTTACCTAGAAGAATAACAAACTGTGCAAGGATGGAGGTTGTAGGAGCAAGGAGAAGTTGTCTGTAAAGTTGGTGGATGCCTATTTTCCATTTTGCAGTCCCTTGTCTCCCTCTTGTGGCCTCCTGGAGGCAACTAGCTGTGCAAAAAAAAGACAGCCTGGCGGCCGGCTGTTGCAGTGTTGCCCTCTCAGGCAACACTGAGTGACTGACTGAGCCTCACCGTCTTATATAAAGTTCAGACGGAACTTTGCACGTGTCATAGTGGAGCCCTCAGGATTCCAGAGCCAGCTTTCTGACATCATAATGGGGCCTCAGAGATAAAAGCCTGGGCCCAGGCAGTGTTGGTCAGTGCTGCTCAGCAGGCAGCACTGGACTGGACTGGATTACAGCTGATACAAGGTGTGAAGGAACAAGGGGTGGCTGTGGGCATGCACTTGCTGCCGCTGCCAGTGTTTATCTGCATGGCAGCAGGGCATTTGGGCGTTGCCAGGAAGGCGTTTTTATGTAGATTCCTCCTCTTTCAGCACTGCATTGTGGTGCAAGCAAAAGAAGCAAATCCTGTCTGGCTTCCTCTCCGGCCTTTATTCACCTCCCGTGTAGCTGTGAGTGTGTGAGCCTGCAGGGCCCCATGGAATTGCCTAGAAGTAGGCTGAATCGCTGCAAGGGCTGAACAGCAGTATCGGGCAGGCTCGGGCAACGCGCGGCCCGTTCGGGTTATCGCTTCTCGGCCTTTTGGCTAAGATCAAGTGTAGTATCTGTTCTTATCAGTTTAATATCTGATACGTCCCCTATCTGGGGACCATATATTAAATGGATTTTTAGAACAGGGAGATGGAAATAGAGCTTGCTCTGTCCACTCCACGCATTGACCTGGTATTGCAGTATTTCCAGGACCGGTGCACCCTTTCCTTATGTGTTGACTAAAAGCAGATTCCAAAAGTGTTTTTTGTCTTTGCTATTGTTTCTGTCTTTCTGAAGGGATCTCCCCTTTTAATCCCATTATTTCAACACCTGTTGGACAATGCATGAGTGATAATGAGCTCATTGATTAAATGCAATTAATGAATAGATTGCCACCTCTTGTTGTGTGTCGTCTGTGTTTCTGTGTTTCCGGCATTTCACATTGGAACACCTCATTCACCTTCCTTGTCTTCTCTCCGCCCTCCCTTTTAGGTAAGTTAAAGAGCTGCACCTGAGCCAGCCACTGATTGATTGATTGATTGATTGATTGATTGATTGATTGATTGATTGATGCAGCACAACAGTCAAATAGTGGAGTGGAGTAGGGGAACAGCAAACAGCCAATAAAGCAGCCCGCCCGCTCGCCTTACCGCCACAATGGACCTACCTGTGTACACTAGATGGATGTGATGGAATGTACTGTCGTCCCTACATTTCAAGAAGAAGTAAGAATTGCAGTTGCAACAAAGCCTTGCTTGCCTACAAAGAGAGCAGCAATTTGGATTTGTTACTATGTTACCTAGAAGAATAACAAACTGTGCAAGGATGGAGGTTGTAGGAGCAAGGAGAAGTTGTCTGTAAAGTTGGTGGATGCCTATTTTCCATTTTGCAGTCCCTTGTCTCCCTCTTGTGGCCTCCTGGAGGCAACTAGCTGTGCAAAAAAAAGACAGCCTGGCGGCCGGCTGTTGCAGTGTTGCCCTCTCAGGCAACACTGAGTGACTGACTGAGCCTCAGCGTCTTATATAAAGTTCAGACGGAACTTTGCACGTGTCATAGTGGAGCCCTCAGGATTCCAGAGCCAGCTTTCTGACATCATAATGGGGCCTCAGAGATAAAAGCCTGGGCCCAGGCAGTGTTGGTCAGTGCTGCTCAGCAGGCAGCACTGGACTGGACTGGATTACAGCTGATACAAGGTGTGAAGGAACAAGGGGTGGCTGTGGGCATGCACTTGCTGCCGCTGCCAGTGTTTATCTGCATGGCAGCAGGGCATTTGGGCGTTGCCAGGAAGGCGTTTTTATGTAGATTCCTCCTCTTTCAGCACTGCATTGTGGTGCAAGCAAAAGAAGCAAATCCTGTCTGGCTTCCTCTCCGGCCTTTATTCACCTCCCGTGTAGCTGTGAGTGTGTGAGCCTGCAGGGCCCCATGGAATTGCCTAGAAGTAGGCTGAATCGCTGCAAGGGCTGAACAGCAGTATCGGGCAGGCTCGGGCAACGCGCGGCCCGTTCGGGTTATCGCTTCTCGGCCTTTTGGCTAAGATCAAGTGTAGTATCTGTTCTTATCAGTTTAATATCTGATACGTCCCCTATCTGGGGACCATATATTAAATGGATTTTTAGAACAGGGAGATGGAAATAGAGCTTGCTCTGTCCACTCCACGCATTGACCTGGTATTGCAGTATTTCCAGGACCGGTGCACCCTTTCCTTATGTGTTGACTAAAAGCAGATTCCAAAAGTGTTTTTTGTCTTTGCTATTGTTTCTGTCTTTCTGAAGGGATCTCCCCTTTTAATCCCATTATTTCAACACCTGTTGGACAATGCATGAGTGATAATGAGCTCATTGATTAAATGCAATTAATGAATAGATTGCCACCTCTTGTTGTGTGTCGTCTGTGTTTCTGTGTTTCCGGCATTTCACATTGGAACACCTCATTCACCTTCCTTGTCTTCTCTCCGCCCTCCCTTTTAGGTAAGTTAAAGAGCTGCACCTGAGCCAGCCACTGATTGATTGATTGATTGATTGATTGATTGATTGATTGATTGATTGATTGATTGATTGATTGATGCAGCACAACAGTCAAATAGTGGAGTGGAGTAGGGGAACAGCAAACAGCCAATAAAGCAGCCCGCCCGCTCGCCTGCCCGCCACAATGGACCTACCTGTGTACACTAGATGGATGTGATGGAATGTACTGTCGTCCCTACATTTCAAGAAGAAGTAAGAATTGCAGTTGCAACAAAGCCTTGCTTGCCTACAAAGAGAGCAGCAATTTGGATTTGTTACTATGTTACCTAGAAGAATAACAAACTGTGCAAGGATGGAGGTTGTAGGAGCAAGGAGAAGTTGTCTGTAAAGTTGGTGGATGCCTATTTTCCATTTTGCAGTCCCTTGTCTCCCTCTTGTGGCCTCCTGGAGGCAACTAGCTGTGCAAAAAAAAGACAGCCTGGCGGCCGGCTGTTGCAGTGTTGCCCTCTCAGGCAACACTGAGTGACTGACTGAGCCTCACCGTCTTATATAAAGTTCAGACGGAACTTTGCACGTGTCATAGTGGAGCCCTCAGGATTCCAGAGCCAGCTTTCTGACATCATAATGGGGCCTCAGAGATAAAAGCCTGGGCCCAGGCAGTGTTGGTCAGTGCTGCTCAGCAGGCAGCACTGGACTGGACTGGATTACAGCTGATACAAGGTGTGAAGGAACAAGGGGTGGCTGTGGGCATGCACTTGCTGCCGCTGCCAGTGTTTATCTGCATGGCAGCAGGGCATTTGGGCGTTGCCAGGAAGGCGTTTTTATGTAGATTCCTCCTCTTTCAGCACTGCATTGTGGTGCAAGCAAAAGAAGCAAATCCTGTCTGGCTTCCTCTCCGGCCTTTATTCACCTCCCGTGTAGCTGTGAGTGTGTGAGCCTGCAGGGCCCCATGGAATTGCCTAGAAGTAGGCTGAATCGCTGCAAGGGCTGAACAGCAGTATCGGGCAGGCTCGGGCAACGCGCGGCTCGTTCGGGTTATCGCTTCTCGGCCTTTTGGCTAAGATCAAGTGTAGTATCTGTTCTTATCAGTTTAATATCTGATACGTCCCCTATCTGGGGACCATATATTAAATGGATTTTTAGAACAGGGAGATGGAAATAGAGCTTGCTCTGTCCACTCCACGCATTGACCTGGTATTGCAGTATTTCCAGGACCGGTGCACCCTTTCCTTATGTGTTGACTAAAAGCAGATTCCAAAAGTGTTTTTTGTCTTTGCTATTGTTTCTGTCTTTCTGAAGGGATCTCCCCTTTTAATCCCATTATTTCAACACCTGTTGGACAATGCATGAGTGATAATGAGCTCATTGATTAAATGCAATTAATGAATAGATTGCCACCTCTTGTTGTGTGTCGTCTGTGTTTCTGTGTTTCCGGCATTTCACATTGGAACACCTCATTCACCTTCCTTGTCTTCTCTCCGCCCTCCCTTTTAGGTAAGTTAAAGAGCTGCACCTGAGCCAGCCACTGATTGATTGATTGATTGATTGATTGATTGATTGATTGATTGATTGATGCAGCACAACAGTCAAATAGTGGAGTGGAGTAGGGGAACAGCAAACAGCCAATAAAGCAGCCCGCCCGCTCGCCTGCCCGCCACAATGGACCTACCTGTGTACACTAGATGGATGTGATGGAATGTACTGTCGTCCCTACATTTCAAGAAGAAGTAAGAATTGCAGTTGCAACAAAGCCTTGCTTGCCTACAAAGAGAGCAGCAATTTGGATTTGTTACTATGTTACCTAGAAGAATAACAAACTGTGCAAGGATGGAGGTTGTAGGAGCAAGGAGAAGTTGTCTGTAAAGTTGGTGGATGCCTATTTTCCATTTTGCAGTCCCTTGTCTCCCTCTTGTGGCCTCCTGGAGGCAACTAGCTGTGCAAAAAAAAGACAGCCTGGCGGCCGGCTGTTGCAGTGTTGCCCTCTCAGGCAACACTGAGTGACTGACTGAGCCTCAGCGTCTTATATAAAGTTCAGACGGAACTTTGCACGTGTCATAGTGGAGCCCTCAGGATTCCAGAGCCAGCTTTCTGACATCATAATGGGGCCTCAGAGATAAAAGCCTGGGCCCAGGCAGTGTTGGTCAGTGCTGCTCAGCAGGCAGCACTGGACTGGACTGGATTACAGCTGATACAAGGTGTGAAGGAACAAGGGGTGGCTGTGGGCATGCACTTGCTGCCGCTGCCAGTGTTTATCTGCATGGCAGCAGGGCATTTGGGCGTTGCCAGGAAGGCGTTTTTATGTAGATTCCTCCTCTTTCAGCACTGCATTGTGGTGCAAGCAAAAGAAGCAAATCCTGTCTGGCTTCCTCTCCGGCCTTTATTCACCTCCCGTGTAGCTGTGAGTGTGTGAGCCTGCAGGGCCCCATGGAATTGCCTAGAAGTAGGCTGAATCGCTGCAAGGGCTGAACAGCAGTATCGGGCAGGCTCGGGCAACGCGCGGCCCGTTCGGGTTATCGCTTCTCGGCCTTTTGGCTAAGATCAAGTGTAGTATCTGTTCTTATCAGTTTAATATCTGATACGTCCCCTATCTGGGGACCATATATTAAATGGATTTTTAGAACAGGGAGATGGAAATAGAGCTTGCTCTGTCCACTCCACGCATTGACCTGGTATTGCAGTATTTCCAGGACCGGTGCACCCTTTCCTTATGTGTTGACTAAAAGCAGATTCCAAAAGTGTTTTTTGTCTTTGCTATTGTTTCTGTCTTTCTGAAGGGATCTCCCCTTTTAATCCCATTATTTCAACACCTGTTGGACAATGCATGAGTGATAATGAGCTCATTGATTAAATGCAATTAATGAATAGATTGCCACCTCTTGTTGTGTGTCGTCTGTGTTTCTGTGTTTCCGGCATTTCACATTGGAACACCTCATTCACCTTCCTTGTCTTCTCTCCGCCCTCCCTTTTAGGTAAGTTAAAGAGCTGCACCTGAGCCAGCCACTGATTGATTGATTGATTGATTGATTGATTGATTGATTGATTGATTGATGCAGCACAACAGTCAAATAGTGGAGTGGAGTAGGGGAACAGCAAACAGCCAATAAAGCAGCCCGCCCGCTCGCCTGCCCGCCACAATGGACCTACCTGTGTACACTAGATGGATGTGATGGAATGTACTGTCGTCCCTACATTTCAAGAAGAAGTAAGAATTGCAGTTGCAACAAAGCCTTGCTTGCCTACAAAGAGAGCAGCAATTTGGATTTGTTACTATGTTACCTAGAAGAATAACAAACTGTGCAAGGATGGAGGTTGTAGGAGCAAGGAGAAGTTGTCTGTAAAGTTGGTGGATGCCTATTTTCCATTTTGCAGTCCCTTGTCTCCCTCTTGTGGCCTCCTGGAGGCAACTAGCTGTGCAAAAAAAAGACAGCCTGGCGGCCGGCTGTTGCAGTGTTGCCCTCTCAGGCAACACTGAGTGACTGACTGAGCCTCACCGTCTTATATAAAGTTCAGACGGAACTTTGCACGTGTCATAGTGGAGCCCTCAGGATTCCAGAGCCAGCTTTCTGACATCATAATGGGGCCTCAGAGATAAAAGCCTGGGCCCAGGCAGTGTTGGTCAGTGCTGCTCAGCAGGCAGCACTGGACTGGACTGGATTACAGCTGATACAAGGTGTGAAGGAACAAGGGGTGGCTGTGGGCATGCACTTGCTGCCGCTGCCAGTGTTTATCTGCATGGCAGCAGGGCATTTGGGCGTTGCCAGGAAGGCGTTTTTATGTAGATTCCTCCTCTTTCAGCACTGCATTGTGGTGCAAGCAAAAGAAGCAAATCCTGTCTGGCTTCCTCTCCGGCCTTTATTCACCTCCCGTGTAGCTGTGAGTGTGTGAGCCTGCAGGGCCCCATGGAATTGCCTAGAAGTAGGCTGAATCGCTGCAAGGGCTGAACAGCAGTATCGGGCAGGCTCGGGCAACGCGCGGCTCGTTCGGGTTATCGCTTCTCGGCCTTTTGGCTAAGATCAAGTGTAGTATCTGTTCTTATCAGTTTAATATCTGATACGTCCCCTATCTGGGGACCATATATTAAATGGATTTTTAGAACAGGGAGATGGAAATAGAGCTTGCTCTGTCCACTCCACGCATTGACCTGGTATTGCAGTATTTCCAGGACCGGTGCACCCTTTCCTTATGTGTTGACTAAAAGCAGATTCCAAAAGTGTTTTTTGTCTTTGCTATTGTTTCTGTCTTTCTGAAGGGATCTCCCCTTTTAATCCCATTATTTCAACACCTGTTGGACAATGCATGAGTGATAATGAGCTCATTGATTAAATGCAATTAATGAATAGATTGCCACCTCTTGTTGTGTGTCGTCTGTGTTTCTGTGTTTCCGGCATTTCACATTGGAACACCTCATTCACCTTCCTTGTCTTCTCTCCGCCCTCCCTTTTAGGTAAGTTAAAGAGCTGCACCTGAGCCAGCCACTGATTGATTGATTGATTGATTGATTGATTGATTGATTGATTGATTGATTGATTGATGCAGCACAACAGTCAAATAGTGGAGTGGAGTAGGGGAACAGCAAACAGCCAATAAAGCAGCCCGCCCGCTCGCCTGCCCGCCACAATGGACCTACCTGTGTACACTAGATGGATGTGATGGAATGTACTGTCGTCCCTACATTTCAAGAAGAAGTAAGAATTGCAGTTGCAACAAAGCCTTGCTTGCCTACAAAGAGAGCAGCAATTTGGATTTGTTACTATGTTACCTAGAAGAATAACAAACTGTGCAAGGATGGAGGTTGTAGGAGCAAGGAGAAGTTGTCTGTAAAGTTGGTGGATGCCTATTTTCCATTTTGCAGTCCCTTGTCTCCCTCTTGTGGCCTCCTGGAGGCAACTAGCTGTGCAAAAAAAAGACAGCCTGGCGGCCGGCTGTTGCAGTGTTGCCCTCTCAGGCAACACTGAGTGACTGACTGAGCCTCACCGTCTTATATAAAGTTCAGAAGGAACTTTGCACGTGTCATAGTGGAGCCCTCAGGATTCCAGAGCCAGCTTTCTGACATCATAATGGGGCCTCAGAGATAAAAGCCTGGGCCCAGGCAGTGTTGGTCAGTGCTGCTCAGCAGGCAGCACTGGACTGGACTGGATTACAGCTGATACAAGGTGTGAAGGAACAAGGGGTGGCTGTGGGCATGCACTTGCTGCCGCTGCCAGTGTTTATCTGCATGGCAGCAGGGCATTTGGGCGTTGCCAGGAAGGCGTTTTTATGTAGATTCCTCCTCTTTCAGCACTGCATTGTGGTGCAAGCAAAAGAAGCAAATCCTGTCTGGCTTCCTCTCCGGCCTTTATTCACCTCCCGTGTAGCTGTGAGTGTGTGAGCCTGCAGGGCCCCATGGAATTGCCTAGAAGTAGGCTGAATCGCTGCAAGGGCTGAACAGCAGTATCGGGCAGGCTCGGGCAACGCGCGGCCCGTTCGGGTTATCGCTTCTCGGCCTTTTGGCTAAGATCAAGTGTAGTATCTGTTCTTATCAGTTTAATATCTGATACGTCCCCTATCTGGGGACCATATATTAAATGGATTTTTAGAACAGGGAGATGGAAATAGAGCTTGCTCTGTCCACTCCACTCATTGACCTGGTATTGCAGTATTTCCAGGACCGGTGCACCCTTTCCTTATGTGTTGACTAAAAGCAGATTCCAAAAGTGTTTTTTGTCTTTGCTATTGTTTCTGTCTTTCTGAAGGGATCTCCCCTTTTAATCCCATTATTTCAACACCTGTTGGACAATGCATGAGTGATAATGAGCTCATTGATTAAATGCAATTAATGAATAGATTGCCACCTCTTGTTGTGTGTCGTCTGTGTTTCTGTGTTTCCGGCATTTCACATTGGAACACCTCATTCACCTTCCTTGTCTTCTCTCCGCCCTCCCTTTTAGGTAAGTTAAAGAGCTGCACCTGAGCCAGCCACTGATTGATTGATTGATTGATTGATTGATTGATTGATTGATTGATTGATTGATGCAGCACAACAGTCAAATAGTGGAGTGGAGTAGGGGAACAGCAAACAGCCAATAAAGCAGCCCGCCCGCTCGCCTGCCCGCCACAATGGACCTACCTGTGTACACTAGATGGATGTGATGGAATGTACTGTCGTCCCTACATTTCAAGAAGAAGTAAGAATTGCAGTTGCAACAAAGCCTTGCTTGCCTACAAAGAGAGCAGCAATTTGGATTTGTTACTATGTTACCTAGAAGAATAACAAACTGTGCAAGGATGGAGGTTGTAGGAGCAAGGAGAAGTTGTCTGTAAAGTTGGTGGATGCCTATTTTCCATTTTGCAGTCCCTTGTCTCCCTCTTGTGGCCTCCTGGAGGCAACTAGCTGTGCAAAAAAAAGACAGCCTGGCGGCCGGCTGTTGCAGTGTTGCCCTCTCAGGCAACACTGAGTGACTGACTGAGCCTCACCGTCTTATATAAAGTTCAGACGGAACTTTGCACGTGTCATAGTGGAGCCCTCAGGATTCCAGAGCCAGCTTTCTGACATCATAATGGGGCCTCAGAGATAAAAGCCTGGGCCCAGGCAGTGTTGGTCAGTGCTGCTCAGCAGGCAGCACTGGACTGGACTGGATTACAGCTGATACAAGGTGTGAAGGAACAAGGGGTGGCTGTGGGCATGCACTTGCTGCCGCTGCCAGTGTTTATCTGCATGGCAGCAGGGCATTTGGGCGTTGCCAGGAAGGCGTTTTTATGTAGATTCCTCCTCTTTCAGCACTGCATTGTGGTGCAAGCAAAAGAAGCAAATCCTGTCTGGCTTCCTCTCCGGCCTTTATTCACCTCCCGTGTAGCTGTGAGTGTGTGAGCCTGCAGGGCCCCATGGAATTGCCTAGAAGTAGGCTGAATCGCTGCAAGGGCTGAACAGCAGTATCGGGCAGGCTCGGGCAACGCGCGGCTCGTTCGGGTTATCGCTTCTCGGCCTTTTGGCTAAGATCAAGTGTAGTATCTGTTCTTATCAGTTTAATATCTGATACGTCCCCTATCTGGGGACCATATATTAAATGGATTTTTAGAACAGGGAGATGGAAATAGAGCTTGCTCTGTCCACTCCACGCATTGACCTGGTATTGCAGTATTTCCAGGACCGGTGCACCCTTTCCTTATGTGTTGACTAAAAGCAGATTCCAAAAGTGTTTTTTGTCTTTGCTATTGTTTCTGTCTTTCTGAAGGGATCTCCCCTTTTAATCCCATTATTTCAACACCTGTTGGACAATGCATGAGTGATAATGAGCTCATTGATTAAATGCAATTAATGAATAGATTGCCACCTCTTGTTGTGTGTCGTCTGTGTTTCTGTGTTTCCGGCATTTCACATTGGAACACCTCATTCACCTTCCTTGTCTTCTCTCCGCCCTCCCTTTTAGGTAAGTTAAAGAGCTGCACCTGAGCCAGCCACTGATTGATTGATTGATTGATTGATTGATTGATTGATTGATTGATTGATTGATGCAGCACAACAGTCAAATAGTGGAGTGGAGTAGGGGAACAGCAAACAGCCAATAAAGCAGCCCGCCCGCTCGCCTGCCCGCCACAATGGACCTACCTGTGTACACTAGATGGATGTGATGGAATGTACTGTCGTCCCTACATTTCAAGAAGAAGTAAGAATTGCAGTTGCAACAAAGCCTTGCTTGCCTACAAAGAGAGCAGCAATTTGGATTTGTTACTATGTTACCTAGAAGAATAACAAACTGTGCAAGGATGGAGGTTGTAGGAGCAAGGAGAAGTTGTCTGTAAAGTTGGTGGATGCCTATTTTCCATTTTGCAGTCCCTTGTCTCCCTCTTGTGGCCTCCTGGAGGCAACTAGCTGTGCAAAAAAAAGACAGCCTGGCGGCCGGCTGTTGCAGTGTTGCCCTCTCAGGCAACACTGAGTGACTGACTGAGCCTCACCGTCTTATATAAAGTTCAGAAGGAACTTTGCACGTGTCATAGTGGAGCCCTCAGGATTCCAGAGCCAGCTTTCTGACATCATAATGGGGCCTCAGAGATAAAAGCCTGGGCCCAGGCAGTGTTGGTCAGTGCTGCTCAGCAGGCAGCACTGGACTGGACTGGATTACAGCTGATACAAGGTGTGAAGGAACAAGGGGTGGCTGTGGGCATGCACTTGCTGCCGCTGCCAGTGTTTATCTGCATGGCAGCAGGGCATTTGGGCGTTGCCAGGAAGGCGTTTTTATGTAGATTCCTCCTCTTTCAGCACTGCATTGTGGTGCAAGCAAAAGAAGCAAATCCTGTCTGGCTTCCTCTCCGGCCTTTATTCACCTCCCGTGTAGCTGTGAGTGTGTGAGCCTGCAGGGCCCCATGGAATTGCCTAGAAGTAGGCTGAATCGCTGCAAGGGCTGAACAGCAGTATCGGGCAGGCTCGGGCAACGCGCGGCCCGTTCGGGTTATCGCTTCTCGGCCTTTTGGCTAAGATCAAGTGTAGTATCTGTTCTTATCAGTTTAATATCTGATACGTCCCCTATCTGGGGACCATATATTAAATGGATTTTTAGAACAGGGAGATGGAAATAGAGCTTGCTCTGTCCACTCCACTCATTGACCTGGTATTGCAGTATTTCCAGGACCGGTGCACCCTTTCCTTATGTGTTGACTAAAAGCAGATTCCAAAAGTGTTTTTTGTCTTTGCTATTGTTTCTGTCTTTCTGAAGGGATCTCCCCTTTTAATCCCATTATTTCAACACCTGTTGGACAATGCATGAGTGATAATGAGCTCATTGATTAAATGCAATTAATGAATAGATTGCCACCTCTTGTTGTGTGTCGTCTGTGTTTCTGTGTTTCCGGCATTTCACATTGGAACACCTCATTCACCTTCCTTGTCTTCTCTCCGCCCTCCCTTTTAGGTAAGTTAAAGAGCTGCACCTGAGCCAGCCACTGATTGATTGATTGATTGATTGATTGATTGATTGATTGATTGATTGATTGATGCAGCACAACAGTCAAATAGTGGAGTGGAGTAGGGGAACAGCAAACAGCCAATAAAGCAGCCCGCCCGCTCGCCTGCCCGCCACAATGGACCTACCTGTGTACACTAGATGGATGTGATGGAATGTACTGTCGTCCCTACATTTCAAGAAGAAGTAAGAATTGCAGTTGCAACAAAGCCTTGCTTGCCTACAAAGAGAGCAGCAATTTGGATTTGTTACTATGTTACCTAGAAGAATAACAAACTGTGCAAGGATGGAGGTTGTAGGAGCAAGGAGAAGTTGTCTGTAAAGTTGGTGGATGCCTATTTTCCATTTTGCAGTCCCTTGTCTCCCTCTTGTGGCCTCCTGGAGGCAACTAGCTGTGCAAAAAAAAGACAGCCTGGCGGCCGGCTGTTGCAGTGTTGCCCTCTCAGGCAACACTGAGTGACTGACTGAGCCTCACCGTCTTATATAAAGTTCAGACGGAACTTTGCACGTGTCATAGTGGAGCCCTCAGGATTCCAGAGCCAGCTTTCTGACATCATAATGGGGCCTCAGAGATAAAAGCCTGGGCCCAGGCAGTGTTGGTCAGTGCTGCTCAGCAGGCAGCACTGGACTGGACTGGATTACAGCTGATACAAGGTGTGAAGGAACAAGGGGTGGCTGTGGGCATGCACTTGCTGCCGCTGCCAGTGTTTATCTGCATGGCAGCAGGGCATTTGGGCGTTGCCAGGAAGGCGTTTTTATGTAGATTCCTCCTCTTTCAGCACTGCATTGTGGTGCAAGCAAAAGAAGCAAATCCTGTCTGGCTTCCTCTCCGGCCTTTATTCACCTCCCGTGTAGCTGTGAGTGTGTGAGCCTGCAGGGCCCCATGGAATTGCCTAGAAGTAGGCTGAATCGCTGCAAGGGCTGAACAGCAGTATCGGGCAGGCTCGGGCAACGCGCGGCCCGTTCGGGTTATCGCTTCTCGGCCTTTTGGCTAAGATCAAGTGTAGTATCTGTTCTTATCAGTTTAATATCTGATACGTCCCCTATCTGGGGACCATATATTAAATGGATTTTTAGAACAGGGAGATGGAAATAGAGCTTGCTCTGTCCACTCCACGCATTGACCTGGTATTGCAGTATTTCCAGGACCGGTGCACCCTTTCCTTATGTGTTGACTAAAAGCAGATTCCAAAAGTGTTTTTTGTCTTTGCTATTGTTTCTGTCTTTCTGAAGGGATCTCCCCTTTTAATCCCATTATTTCAACACCTGTTGGACAATGCATGAGTGATAATGAGCTCATTGATTAAATGCAATTAATGAATAGATTGCCACCTCTTGTTGTGTGTCGTCTGTGTTTCTGTGTTTCCGGCATTTCACATTGGAACACCTCATTCACCTTCCTTGTCTTCTCTCCGCCCTCCCTTTTAGGTAAGTTAAAGAGCTGCACCTGAGCCAGCCACTGATTGATTGATTGATTGATTGATTGATTGATTGATTGATTGATTGATTGATTGATTGATTGATGCAGCACAACAGTCAAATAGTGGAGTGGAGTAGGGGAACAGCAAACAGCCAATAAAGCAGCCCGCCCGCTCGCCTGCCCGCCACAATGGACCTACCTGTGTACACTAGATGGATGTGATGGAATGTACTGTCGTCCCTACATTTCAAGAAGAAGTAAGAATTGCAGTTGCAACAAAGCCTTGCTTGCCTACAAAGAGAGCAGCAATTTGGATTTGTTACTATGTTACCTAGAAGAATAACAAACTGTGCAAGGATGGAGGTTGTAGGAGCAAGGAGAAGTTGTCTGTAAAGTTGGTGGATGCCTATTTTCCATTTTGCAGTCCCTTGTCTCCCTCTTGTGGCCTCCTGGAGGCAACTAGCTGTGCAAAAAAAAGACAGCCTGGCGGCCGGCTGTTGCAGTGTTGCCCTCTCAGGCAACACTGAGTGACTGACTGAGCCTCACCGTCTTATATAAAGTTCAGACGGAACTTTGCACGTGTCATAGTGGAGCCCTCAGGATTCCAGAGCCAGCTTTCTGACATCATAATGGGGCCTCAGAGATAAAAGCCTGGGCCCAGGCAGTGTTGGTCAGTGCTGCTCAGCAGGCAGCACTGGACTGGACTGGATTACAGCTGATACAAGGTGTGAAGGAACAAGGGGTGGCTGTGGGCATGCACTTGCTGCCGCTGCCAGTGTTTATCTGCATGGCAGCAGGGCATTTGGGCGTTGCCAGGAAGGCGTTTTTATGTAGATTCCTCCTCTTTCAGCACTGCATTGTGGTGCAAGCAAAAGAAGCAAATCCTGTCTGGCTTCCTCTCCGGCCTTTATTCACCTCCCGTGTAGCTGTGAGTGTGTGAGCCTGCAGGGCCCCATGGAATTGCCTAGAAGTAGGCTGAATCGCTGCAAGGGCTGAACAGCAGTATCGGGCAGGCTCGGGCAACGCGCGGCCCGTTCGGGTTATCGCTTCTCGGCCTTTTGGCTAAGATCAAGTGTAGTATCTGTTCTTATCAGTTTAATATCTGATACGTCCCCTATCTGGGGACCATATATTAAATGGATTTTTAGAACAGGGAGATGGAAATAGAGCTTGCTCTGTCCACTCCACGCATTGACCTGGTATTGCAGTATTTCCAGGACCGGTGCACCCTTTCCTTATGTGTTGACTAAAAGCAGATTCCAAAAGTGTTTTTTGTCTTTGCTATTGTTTCTGTCTTTCTGAAGGGATCTCCCCTTTTAATCCCATTATTTCAACACCTGTTGGACAATGCATGAGTGATAAAGAGCTCATTGATTAAATGCAATTAATGAATAGATTGCCACCTCTTGTTGTGTGTCGTCTGTGTTTCTGTGTTTCCGGCATTTCACATTGGAACACCTCATTCACCTTCCTTGTCTTCTCTCCGCCCTCCCTTTTAGGTAAGTTAAAGAGCTGCACCTGAGCCAGCCACTGATTGATTGATTGATTGATTGATTGATTGATTGATTGATTGATTGATTGATTGATGCAGCACAACAGTCAAATAGTGGAGTGGAGTAGGGGAACAGCAAACAGCCAATAAAGCAGCCCGCCCGCTCGCCTGCCCGCCACAATGGACCTACCTGTGTACACTAGATGGATGTGATGGAATGTACTGTCGTCCCTACATTTCAAGAAGAAGTAAGAATTGCAGTTGCAACAAAGCCTTGCTTGCCTACAAAGAGAGCAGCAATTTGGATTTGTTACTATGTTACCTAGAAGAATAACAAACTGTGCAAGGATGGAGGTTGTAGGAGCAAGGAGAAGTTGTCTGTAAAGTTGGTGGATGCCTATTTTCCATTTTGCAGTCCCTTGTCTCCCTCTTGTGGCCTCCTGGAGGCAACTAGCTGTGCAAAAAAAAGACAGCCTGGCAGCCGGCTGTTGCAGTGTTGCCCTCTCAGGCAACACTGAGTGACTGACTGAGCCTCACCGTCTTATATAAAGTTCAGACGGAACTTTGCACGTGTCATAGTGGAGCCCTCAGGATTCCAGAGCCAGCTTTCTGACATCATAATGGGGCCTCAGAGATAAAAGCCTGGGCCCAGGCAGTGTTGGTCAGTGCTGCTCAGCAGGCAGCACTGGACTGGACTGGATTACAGCTGATACAAGGTGTGAAGGAACAAGGGGTGGCTGTGGGCATGCACTTGCTGCCGCTGCCAGTGTTTATCTGCATGGCAGCAGGGCATTTGGGCGTTGCCAGGAAGGCGTTTTTATGTAGATTCCTCCTCTTTCAGCACTGCATTGTGGTGCAAGCAAAAGAAGCAAATCCTGTCTGGCTTCCTCTCCGGCCTTTATTCACCTCCCGTGTAGCTGTGAGTGTGTGAGCCTGCAGGGCCCCATGGAATTGCCTAGAAGTAGGCTGAATCGCTCCAAGGGCTGAACAGCAGTATCGGGCAGGCTCGGGCAACGCGCGGCCCGTTCGGGTTATCGCTTCTCGGCCTTTTGGCTAAGATCAAGTGTAGTATCTGTTCTTATCAGTTTAATATCTGATACGTCCCCTATCTGGGGACCATATATTAAATGGATTTTTAGAACAGGGAGATGGAAATAGAGCTTGCTCTGTCCACTCCACGCATTGACCTGGTATTGCAGTATTTCCAGGACCGGTGCACCCTTTCCTTATGTGTTGACTAAAAGCAGATTCCAAAAGTGTTTTTTGTCTTTGCTATTGTTTCTGTCTTTCTGAAGGGATCTCCCCTTTTAATCCCATTATTTCAACACCTGTTGGACAATGCATGAGTGATAATGAGCTCATTGATTAAATGCAATTAATGAATAGATTGCCACCTCTTGTTGTGTGTCGTCTGTGTTTCTGTGTTTCCGGCATTTCACATTGGAACACCTCATTCACCTTCCTTGTCTTCTCTCCGCCCTCCCTTTTAGGTAAGTTAAAGAGCTGCACCTGAGCCAGCCACTGATTGATTGATTGATTGATTGATTGATTGATTGATTGATTGATTGATTGATGCAGCACAACAGTCAAATAGTGGAGTGGAGTAGGGGAACAGCAAACAGCCAATAAAGCAGCCCGCCCGCTCGCCTGCCCGCCACAATGGACCTACCTGTGTACACTAGATGGATGTGATGGAATGTACTGTTGTCCCTACATTTCAAGAAGAAGTAAGAATTGCAGTTGCAACAAAGCCTTGCTTGCCTACAAAGAGAGCAGCAATTTGGATTTGTTACTATGTTACCTAGAAGAATAACAAACTGTGCAAGGATGGAGGTTGTAGGAGCAAGGAGAAGTTGTCTGTAAAGTTGGTGGATGCCTATTTTCCATTTTGCAGTCCCTTGTCTCCCTCTTGTGGCCTCCTGGAGGCAACTAGCTGTGCAAAAAAAAGACAGCCTGGCGGCCGGCTGTTGCAGTGTTGCCCTCTCAGGCAACACTGAGTGACTGACTGAGCCTCACCGTCTTATATAAAGTTCAGACGGAACTTTGCACGTGTCATAGTGGAGCCCTCAGGATTCCAGAGCCAGCTTTCTGACATCATAATGGGGCCTCAGAGATAAAAGCCTGGGCCCAGGCAGTGTTGGTCAGTGCTGCTCAGCAGGCAGCACTGGACTGGACTGGATTACAGCTGATACAAGGTGTGAAGGAACAAGGGGTGGCTGTGGGCATGCACTTGCTGCCGCTGCCAGTGTTTATCTGCATGGCAGCAGGGCATTTGGGCGTTGCCAGGAAGGCGTTTTTATGTAGATTCCTCCTCTTTCAGCACTGCATTGTGGTGCAAGCAAAAGAAGCAAATCCTGTCTGGCTTCCTCTCCGGCCTTTATTCACCTCCCGTGTAGCTGTGAGTGTGTGAGCCTGCAGGGCCCCATGGAATTGCCTAGAAGTAGGCTGAATCGCTGCAAGGGCTGAACAGCAGTATCGGGCAGGCTCGGGCAACGCGCGGCCCGTTCGGGTTATCGCTTCTCGGCCTTTTGGCTAAGATCAAGTGTAGTATCTGTTCTTATCAGTTTAATATCTGATACGTCCCCTATCTGGGGACCATATATTAAATGGATTTTTAGAACAGGGAGATGGAAATAGAGCTTGCTCTGTCCACTCCACGCATTGACCTGGTATTGCAGTATTTCCAGGACCGGTGCACCCTTTCCTTATGTGTTGACTAAAAGCAGATTCCAAAAGTGTTTTTTGTCTTTGCTATTGTTTCTGTCTTTCTGAAGGGATCTCCCCTTTTAATCCCATTATTTCAACACCTGTTGGACAATGCATGAGTGATAATGAGCTCATTGATTAAATGCAATTAATGAATAGATTGCCACCTCTTGTTGTGTGTCGTCTGTGTTTCTGTGTTTCCGGCATTTCACATTGGAACACCTCATTCACCTTCCTTGTCTTCTCTCCGCCCTCCCTTTTAGGTAAGTTAAAGAGCTGCACCTGAGCCAGCCACTGATTGATTGATTGATTGATTGATTGATTGATTGATTGATTGATGCAGCACAACAGTCAAATAGTGGAGTGGAGTAGGGGAACAGCAAACAGCCAATAAAGCAGCCCGCCCGCTCGCCTGCCCGCCACAATGGACCTACCTGTGTACACTAGATGGATGTGATGGAATGTACTGTCGTCCCTACATTTCAAGAAGAAGTAAGAATTGCAGTTGCAACAAAGCCTTGCTTGCCTACAAAGAGAGCAGCAATTTGGATTTGTTACTATGTTACCTAGAAGAATAACAAACTGTGCAAGGATGGAGGTTGTAGGAGCAAGGAGAAGTTGTCTGTAAAGTTGGTGGATGCCTATTTTCCATTTTGCAGTCCCTTGTCTCCCTCTTGTGGCCTCCTGGAGGCAACTAGCTGTGCAAAAAAAAGACAGCCTGGCGGCCGGCTGTTGCAGTGTTGCCCTCTCAGGCAACACTGAGTGACTGACTGAGCCTCACCGTCTTATATAAAGTTCAGACGGAACTTTGCACGTGTCATAGTGGAGCCCTCAGGATTCCAGAGCCAGCTTTCTGACATCATAATGGGGCCTCAGAGATAAAAGCCTGGGCCCAGGCAGTGTTGGTCAGTGCTGCTCAGCAGGCAGCACTGGACTGGACTGGATTACAGCTGATACAAGGTGTGAAGGAACAAGGGGTGGCTGTGGGCATGCACTTGCTGCCGCTGCCAGTGTTTATCTGCATGGCAGCAGGGCATTTGGGCGTTGCCAGGAAGGCGTTTTTATGTAGATTCCTCCTCTTTCAGCACTGCATTGTGGTGCAAGCAAAAGAAGCAAATCCTGTCTGGCTTCCTCTCCGGCCTTTATTCACCTCCCGTGTAGCTGTGAGTGTGTGAGCCTGCAGGGCCCCATGGAATTGCCTAGAAGTAGGCTGAATCGCTGCAAGGGCTGAACAGCAGTATCGGGCAGGCTCGGGCAACGCGCGGCCCGTTCGGGTTATCGCTTCTCGGCCTTTTGGCTAAGATCAAGTGTAGTATCTGTTCTTATCAGTTTAATATCTGATACGTCCCCTATCTGGGGACCATATATTAAATGGATTTTTAGAACAGGGAGATGGAAATAGAGCTTGCTCTGTCCACTCCACGCATTGACCTGGTATTGCAGTATTTCCAGGACCGGTGCACCCTTTCCTTATGTGTTGACTAAAAGCAGATTCCAAAAGTGTTTTTTGTCTTTGCTATTGTTTCTGTCTTTCTGAAGGGATCTCCCCTTTTAATCCCATTATTTCAACACCTGTTGGACAATGCATGAGTGATAATGAGCTCATTGATTAAATGCAATTAATGAATAGATTGCCACCTCTTGTTGTGTGTCGTCTGTGTTTCTGTGTTTCCGGCATTTCACATTGGAACACCTCATTCACCTTCCTTGTCTTCTCTCCGCCCTCCCTTTTAGGTAAGTTAAAGAGCTGCACCTGAGCCAGCCACTGATTGATTGATTGATTGATTGATTGATTGATTGATTGATTGATGCAGCACAACAGTCAAATAGTGGAGTGGAGTAGGGGAACAGCAAACAGCCAATAAAGCAGCCCGCCCGCTCGCCTGCCCGCCACAATGGACCTACCTGTGTACACTAGATGGATGTGATGGAATGTACTGTCGTCCCTACATTTCAAGAAGAAGTAAGAATTGCAGTTGCAACAAAGCCTTGCTTGCCTACAAAGAGAGCAGCAATTTGGATTTGTTACTATGTTACCTAGAAGAATAACAAACTGTGCAAGGATGGAGGTTGTAGGAGCAAGGAGAAGTTGTCTGTAAAGTTGGTGGATGCCTATTTTCCATTTTGCAGTCCCTTGTCTCCCTCTTGTGGCCTCCTGGAGGCAACTAGCTGTGCAAAAAAAAGACAGCCTGGCGGCCGGCTGTTGCAGTGTTGCCCTCTCAGGCAACACTGAGTGACTGACTGAGCCTCACCGTCTTATATAAAGTTCAGACGGAACTTTGCACGTGTCATAGTGGAGCCCTCAGGATTCCAGAGCCAGCTTTCTGACATCATAATGGGGCCTCAGAGATAAAAGCCTGGGCCCAGGCAGTGTTGGTCAGTGCTGCTCAGCAGGCAGCACTGGACTGGACTGGATTACAGCTGATACAAGGTGTGAAGGAACAAGGGGTGGCTGTGGGCATGCACTTGCTGCCGCTGCCAGTGTTTATCTGCATGGCAGCAGGGCATTTGGGCGTTGCCAGGAAGGCGTTTTTATGTAGATTCCTCCTCTTTCAGCACTGCATTGTGGTGCAAGCAAAAGAAGCAAATCCTGTCTGGCTTCCTCTCCGGCCTTTATTCACCTCCCGTGTAGCTGTGAGTGTGTGAGCCTGCAGGGCCCCATGGAATTGCCTAGAAGTAGGCTGAATCGCTGCAAGGGCTGAACAGCAGTATCGGGCAGGCTCGGGCAACGCGCGGCCCGTTCGGGTTATCGCTTCTCGGCCTTTTGGCTAAGATCAAGTGTAGTATCTGTTCTTATCAGTTTAATATCTGATACGTCCCCTATCTGGGGACCATATATTAAATGGATTTTTAGAACAGGGAGATGGAAATAGAGCTTGCTCTGTCCACTCCACGCATTGACCTGGTATTGCAGTATTTCCAGGACCGGTGCACCCTTTCCTTATGTGTTGACTAAAAGCAGATTCCAAAAGTGTTTTTTGTCTTTGCTATTGTTTCTGTCTTTCTGAAGGGATCTCCCCTTTTAATCCCATTATTTCAACACCTGTTGGACAATGCATGAGTGATAATGAGCTCATTGATTAAATGCAATTAATGAATAGATTGCCACATCTTGTTGTGTGTCGTCTGTGTTTCTGTGTTTCCGGCATTTCACATTGGAACACCTCATTCACCTTCCTTGTCTTCTCTCCGCCCTCCCTTTTAGGTAAGTTAAAGAGCTGCACCTGAGCCAGCCATTGATTGATTGATTGATTGATTGATTGATTGATTGATTGATTGATGCAGCACAACAGTCAAATAGTGGAGTGGAGTAGGGGAACAGCAAACAGCCAATAAAGCAGCCCGCCCGCTCGCCTGCCCGCCACAATGGACCTACCTGTGTACACTAGATGGATGTGATGGAATGTACTGTCGTCCCTACATTTCAAGAAGAAGTAAGAATTGCAGTTGCAACAAAGCCTTGCTTGCCTACAAAGAGAGCAGCAATTTGGATTTGTTACTATGTTACCTAGAAGAATAACAAACTGTGCAAGGATGGAGGTTGTAGGAGCAAGGAGAAGTTGTCTGTAAAGTTGGTGGATGCCTATTTTCCATTTTGCAGTCCCTTGTCTCCCTCTTGTGGCCTCCTGGAGGCAACTAGCTGTGCAAAAAAAAGACAGCCTGGCGGCCGGCTGTTGCAGTGTTGCCCTCTCAGGCAACACTGAGTGACTGACTGAGCCTCACCGTCTTATATAAAGTTCAGACGGAACTTTGCACGTGTCATAGTGGAGCCCTCAGGATTCCAGAGCCAGCTTTCTGACATCATAATGGGGCCTCAGAGATAAAAGCCTGGGCCCAGGCAGTGTTGGTCAGTGCTGCTCAGCAGGCAGCACTGGACTGGACTGGATTACAGCTGATACAAGGTGTGAAGGAACAAGGGGTGGCTGTGGGCATGCACTTGCTGCCGCTGCCAGTGTTTATCTGCATGGCAGCAGGGCATTTGGGCGTTGCCAGGAAGGCGTTTTTATGTAGATTCCTCCTCTTTCAGCACTGCATTGTGGTGCAAGCAAAAGAAGCAAATCCTGTCTGGCTTCCTCTCCGGCCTTTATTCACCTCCCGTGTAGCTGTGAGTGTGTGAGCCTGCAGGGCCCCATGGAATTGCCTAGAAGTAGGCTGAATCGCTGCAAGGGCTGAACAGCAGTATCGGGCAGGCTCGGGCAACGCGCGGCCCGTTCGGGTTATCGCTTCTCGGCCTTTTGGCTAAGATCAAGTGTAGTATCTGTTCTTATCAGTTTAATATCTGATACGTCCCCTATCTGGGGACCATATATTAAATGGATTTTTAGAACAGGGAGATGGAAATAGAGCTTGCTCTGTCCACTCCACGCATTGACCTGGTATTGCAGTATTTCCAGGACCGGTGCACCCTTTCCTTATGTGTTGACTAAAAGCAGATTCCAAAAGTGTTTTTTGTCTTTGCTATTGTTTCTGTCTTTCTGAAGGGATCTCCCCTTTTAATCCCATTATTTCAACACCTGTTGGACAATGCATGAGTGATAATGAGCTCATTGATTAAATGCAATTAATGAATAGATTGCCACCTCTTGTTGTGTGTCGTCTGTGTTTCTGTGTTTCCGGCATTTCACATTGGAACACCTCATTCACCTTCCTTGTCTTCTCTCCGCCCTCCCTTTTAGGTAAGTTAAAGAGCTGCACCTGAGCCAGCCACTGATTGATTGCTTGATTGATTGATTGATTGATTGATTGATTGATTGATTGATTGATTGATTGATTGATTGATGCAGCACAACAGTCAAATAGTGGAGTGGAGTAGGGGAACAGCAAACAGCCAATAAAGCAGCCCGCCCACTCGCCTGCCCGCCACAATGGACCTACCTGTGTACACTAGATGGATGTGATGGAATGTACTGTCGTCCCTACATTTCAAGAAGAAGTAAGAATTGCAGTTGCAACAAAGCCTTGCTTGCCTACAAAGAGAGCAGCAATTTGGATTTGTTACTATGTTACCTAGAAGAATAACAAACTGTGCAAGGATGGAGGTTGTAGGAGCAAGGAGAAGTTGTCTGTAAAGTTGGTGGATGCCTATTTTCCATTTTGCAGTCCCTTGTCTCCCTCTTGTGGCCTCCTGGAGGCAACTAGCTGTGCAAAAAAAGACAGCCTGGCGGCCGGCTGTTGCAGTGTTGCCCTCTCAGGCAACACTGAGTGACTGACTGAGCCTCACCGTCTTATATAAAGTTCAGACGGAACTTTGCACGTGTCATAGTGGAGCCCTCAGGATTCCAGAGCCAGCTTTCTGACATCATAATGGGGCCTCAGAGATAAAAGCCTGGGCCCAGGCAGTGTTGGTCAGTGCTGCTCAGCAGGCAGCACTGGACTGGACTGGATTACAGCTGATACAAGGTGTGAAGGAACAAGGGGTGGCTGTGGGCATGCACTTGCTGCCGCTGCCAGTGTTTATCTGCATGGCAGCAGGGCATTTGGGCGTTGCCAGGAAGGCGTTTTTATGTAGATTCCTCCTCTTTCAGCACTGCATTGTGGTGCAAGCAAAAGAAGCAAATCCTGTCTGGCTTCCTCTCCGGCCTTTATTCACCTCCCGTGTAGCTGTGAGTGTGTGAGCCTGCAGGGCCCCATGGAATTGCCTAGAAGTAGGCTGAATCGCTGCAAGGGCTGAACAGCAGTATCGGGCAGGCTCGGGCAACGCGCGGCCCGTTCGGGTTATCGCTTCTCGGCCTTTTGGCTAAGATCAAGTGTAGTATCTGTTCTTATCAGTTTAATATCTGATACGTCCCCTATCTGGGGACCATATATTAAATGGATTTTTAGAACAGGGAGATGGAAATAGAGCTTGCTCTGTCCACTCCACGCATTGACCTGGTATTGCAGTATTTCCAGGACCGGTGCACCCTTTCCTTATGTGTTGACTAAAAGCAGATTCCAAAAGTGTTTTTTGTCTTTGCTATTGTTTCTGTCTTTCTGAAGGGATCTCCCCTTTTAATCCCATTATTTCAACACCTGTTGGACAATGCATGAGTGATAATGAGCTCATTGATTAAATGCAATTAATGAATAGATTGCCACCTCTTGTTGTGTGTCGTCTGTGTTTCTGTGTTTCCGGCATTTCACATTGGAACACCTCATTCACCTTCCTTGTCTTCTCTCCGCCCTCCCTTTTAGGTAAGTTAAAGAGCTGCACCTGAGCCAGCCACTGATTGATTGATTGATTGATTGATTGATTGATTGATTGATGCAGCACAACAGTCAAATAGTGGAGTGGAGTAGGGGAACAGCAAACAGCCAATAAAGCAGCCCGCCCGCTCGCCTGCCCGCCACAATGGACCTACCTGTGTACAATAGATGGATGTGATGGAATGTACTGTCGTCCCTACATTTCAAGAAGAAGTAAGAATTGCAGTTGCAACAAAGCCTTGCTTGCCTACAAAGAGAGCAGCAATTTGGATTTGTTACTATGTTACCTAGAAGAATAACAAACTGTGCAAGGATGGAGGTTGTAGGAGCAAGGAGAAGTTGTCTGTAAAGTTGGTGGATGCCTATTTTCCATTTTGCAGTCCCTTGTCTCCCTCTTGTGGCCTCCTGGAGGCAACTAGCTGTGCAAAAAAAAGACAGCCTGGCGGCCGGCTGTTGCAGTGTTGCCCTCTCAGGCAACACTGAGTGACTGGCTGAGCCTCACCGTCTTATATAAAGTTCAGACGGAACTTTGCACGTGTCATAGTGGAGCCCTCAGGATTCCAGAGCCAGCTTTCTGACATCATAATGGGGCCTCAGAGATAAAAGCCTGGGCCCAGGCAGTGTTGGTCAGTGCTGCTCAGCAGGCAGCACTGGACTGGACTGGATTACAGCTGATACAAGGTGTGAAGGAACAAGGGGTGGCTGTGGGCATGCACTTGCTGCCGCTGCCAGTGTTTATCTGCATGGCAGCAGGGCATTTGGGCGTTGCCAGGAAGGCGTTTTTATGTAGATTCCTCCTCTTTCAGCACTGCATTGTGGTGCAAGCAAAAGAAGCAAATCCTGTCTGGCTTCCTCTCCGGCCTTTATTCACCTCCCGTGTAGCTGTGAGTGTGTGAGCCTGCAGGGCCCCATGGAATTGCCTAGAAGTAGGCTGAATCGCTGCAAGGGCTGAACAGCAGTATCGGGCAGGCTCGGGCAACGCGCGGCCCGTTCGGGTTATCGCTTCTCGGCCTTTTGGCTAAGATCAAGTGTAGTATCTGTTCTTATCAGTTTAATATCTGATACGTCCCCTATCTGGGGACCATATATTAAATGGATTTTTAGAACAGGGAGATGGAAATAGAGCTTGCTCTGTCCACTCCACGCATTGACCTGGTATTGCAGTATTTCCAGGACCGGTGCACCCTTTCCTTATGTGTTGACTAAAAGCAGATTCCAAAAGTGTTTTTTGTCTTTGCTATTGTTTCTGTCTTTCTGAAGGGATCTCCCCTTTTAATCCCATTATTTCAACACCTGTTGGACAATGCATGAGTGATAATGAGCTCATTGATTAAATGCAATTAATGAATAGATTGCCACCTCTTGTTGTGTGTCGTCTGTGTTTCTGTGTTTCCGGCATTTCACATTGGAACACCTCATTCACCTTCCTTGTCTTCTCTCCGCCCTCCCTTTTAGGTAAGTTAAAGAGCTGCACCTGAGCCAGCCACTGATTGATTGATTGATTGATTGATTGATTGATTGATTGATTGATTGATTGATGCAGCACAACAGTCAAATAGTGGAGTGGAGTAGGGGAACAGCAAACAGCCAATAAAGCAGCTCGCCCGCTCGCCTGCCCGCCACAATGGACCTACCTGTGTACACTAGATGGATGTGATGGAATGTACTGTCGTCCCTACATTTCAAGAAGAAGTAAGAATTGCAGTTGCAACAAAGCCTTGCTTGCCTACAAAGAGAGCAGCAATTTGGATTTGTTACTATGTTACCTAGAAGAATAACAAACTGTGCAAGGATGGAGGTTGTAGGAGCAAGGAGAAGTTGTCTGTAAAGTTGGTGGATGCCTATTTTCCATTTTGCAGTCCCTTGTCTCCCTCTTGTGGCCTCCTGGAGGCAACTAGCTGTGCAAAAAAAAGACAGCCTGGCGGCCGGCTGTTGCAGTGTTGCCCTCTCAGGCAACACTGAGTGACTGACTGAGCCTCACCGTCTTATATAAAGTTCAGACGGAACTTTGCACGTGTCATAGTGGAGCCCTCAGGATTCCAGAGCCAGCTTTCTGACATCATAATGGGGCCTCAGAGATAAAAGCCTGGGCCCAGGCAGTGTTGGTCAGTGCTGCTCAGCAGGCAGCACTGGACTGGACTGGATTACAGCTGATACAAGGTGTGAAGGAACAAGGGGTGGCTGTGGGCATGCACTTGCTGCCGCTGCCAGTGTTTATCTGCATGGCAGCAGGGCATTTGGGCGTTGCCAGGAAGGCGTTTTTATGTAGATTCCTCCTCTTTCAGCACTGCATTGTGGTGCAAGCAAAAGAAGCAAATCCTGTCTGGCTTCCTCTCCGGCCTTTATTCACCTCCCGTGTAGCTGTGAGTGTGTGAGCCTGCAGGGCCCCATGGAATTGCCTAGAAGTAGGCTGAATCGCTGCAAGGGCTGAACAGCAGTATCGGGCAGGCTCGGGCAACGCGCGGCCCGTTCGGGTTATCGCTTCTCGGCCTTTTGGCTAAGATCAAGTGTAGTATCTGTTCTTATCAGTTTAATATCTGATACGTCCCCTATCTGGGGACCATATATTAAATGGATTTTTAGAACAGGGAGATGGAAATAGAGCTTGCTCTGTCCACTCCACGCATTGACCTGGTATTGCAGTATTTCCAGGACCGGTGCACCCTTTCCTTATGTGTTGACTAAAAGCAGATTCCAAAAGTGTTTTTTGTCTTTGCTATTGTTTCTGTCTTTCTGAAGGGATCTCCCCTTTTAATCCCATTATTTCAACACCTGTTGGACAATGCATGAGTGATAATGAGCTCATTGATTAAATGCAATTAATGAATAGATTGCCACCTCTTGTTGTGTGTCGTCTGTGTTTCTGTGTTTCCGGCATTTCACATTGGAACACCTCATTCACCTTCCTTGTCTTCTCTCCGCCCTCCCTTTTAGGTAAGTTAAAGAGCTGCACCTGAGCCAGCCACTGATTGATTGCTTGATTGATTGATTGATTGATTGATGCAGCACAACAGTCAAATAGTGGAGTGGAGTAGGGGAACAGCAAACAGCCAATAAAGCAGCCCGCCCGCTCGCCTGCCCGCCACAATGGACCTACCTGTGTACACTAGATGGATGTGATGGAATGTACTGTCGTCCCTACATTTCAAGAAGAAGTAAGAATTGCAGTTGCAACAAAGCCTTGCTTGCCTACAAAGAGAGCAGCAATTTGGATTTGTTACTATGTTACCTAGAAGAATAACAAACTGTGCAAGGATGGAGGTTGTAGGAGCAAGGAGAAGTTGTCTGTAAAGTTGGTGGATGCCTATTTTCCATTTTGCAGTCCCTTGTCTCCCTCTTGTGGCCTCCTGGAGGCAACTAGCTGTGCAAAAAAAAGACAGCCTGGCGGCCGGCTGTTGCAGTGTTGCCCTCTCAGGCAACACTGAGTGACTGACTGAGCCTCACCGTCTTATATAAAGTTCAGACGGAACTTTGCACGTGTCATAGTGGAGCCCTCAGGATTCCAGAGCCAGCTTTCTGACATCATAATGGGGCCTCAGAGATAAAAGCCTGGGCCCAGGCAGTGTTGGTCAGTGCTGCTCAGCAGGCAGCACTGGACTGGACTGGATTACAGCTGATACAAGGTGTGAAGGAACAAGGGGTGGCTGTGGGCATGCACTTGCTGCCGCTGCCAGTGTTTATCTGCATGGCAGCAGGGCATTTGGGCGTTGCCAGGAAGGCGTTTTTATGTAGATTCCTCCTCTTTCAGCACTGCATTGTGGTGCAAGCAAAAGAAGCAAATCCTGTCTGGCTTCCTCTCCGGCCTTTATTCACCTCCCGTGTAGCTGTGAGTGTGTGAGCCTGCAGGGCCCCATGGAATTGCCTAGAAGTAGGCTGAATCGCTGCAAGGGCTGAACAGCAGTATCGGGCAGGCTCGGGCAACGCGCGGCCCGTTCGGGTTATCGCTTCTCGGCCTTTTGGCTAAGATCAAGTGTAGTATCTGTTCTTATCAGTTTAATATCTGATACGTCCCCTATCTGGGGACCATATATTAAATGGATTTTTAGAACAGGGAGATGGAAATAGAGCTTGCTCTGTCCACTCCACGCATTGACCTGGTATTGCAGTATTTCCAGGACCGGTGCACCCTTTCCTTATGTGTTGACTAAAAGCAGATTCCAAAAGTGTTTTTTGTCTTTGCTATTGTTTCTGTCTTTCTGACGGGATCTCCCCTTTTAATCCCATTATTTCAACACCTGTTGGACAATGCATGAGTGATAATGAGCTCATTGATTAAATGCAATTAATGAATAGATTGCCACCTCTTGTTGTGTGTCGTCTGTGTTTCTGTGTTTCCGGCATTTCACATTGGAACACCTCATTCACCTTCCTTGTCTTCTCTCCGCCCTCCCTTTTAGGTAAGTTAAAGAGCTGCACCTGAGCCAGCCACTGATTGATTGATTGATTGATTGATTGATTGATTGATTGATTGATGCAGCACAACAGTCAAATAGTGGAGTGGAGTAGGGGAACAGCAAACAGCCAATAAAGCAGCCCGCCCGCTCGCCTGCCCGCCACAATGGACCTACCTGTGTACACTAGATGGATGTGATGGAATGTACTGTCGTCCCTACATTTCAAGAAGAAGTAAGAATTGCAGTTGCAACAAAGCCTTGCTTGCCTACAAAGAGAGCAGCAATTTGGATTTGTTACTATGTTACCTAGAAGAATAACAAACTGTGCAAGGATGGAGGTTGTAGGAGCAAGGAGAAGTTGTCTGTAAAGTTGGTGGATGCCTATTTTCCATTTTGCAGTCCCTTGTCTCCCTCTTGTGGCCTCCTGGAGGCAACTAGCTGTGCAAAAAAAAGACAGCCTGGCGGCCGGCTGTTGCAGTGTTGCCCTCTCAGGCAACACTGAGTGACTGACTGAGCCTCACCGTCTTATATAAAGTTCAGACGGAACTTTGCACGTGTCATAGTGGAGCCCTCAGGATTCCAGAGCCAGCTTTCTGACATCATAATGGGGCCTCAGAGATAAAAGCCTGGGCCCAGGCAGTGTTGGTCAGTGCTGCTCAGCAGGCAGCACTGGACTGGACTGGATTACAGCTGATACAAGGTGTGAAGGAACAAGGGGTGGCTGTGGGCATGCACTTGCTGCCGCTGCCAGTGTTTATCTGCATGGCAGCAGGGCATTTGGGCGTTGCCAGGAAGGCGTTTTTATGTAGATTCCTCCTCTTTCAGCACTGCATTGTGGTGCAAGCAAAAGAAGCAAATCCTGTCTGGCTTCCTCTCCGGCCTTTATTCACCTCCCGTGTAGCTGTGAGTGTGTGAGCCTGCAGGGCCCCATGGAATTGCCTAGAAGTAGGCTGAATCGCTGCAAGGGCTGAACAGCAGTATCGGGCAGGCTCGGGCAACGCGCGGCCCGTTCGGGTTATCGCTTCTCGGCCTTTTGGCTAAGATCAAGTGTAGTATCTGTTCTTATCAGTTTAATATCTGATACGTCCCCTATCTGGGGACCATATATTAAATGGATTTTTAGAACAGGGAGATGGAAATAGAGCTTGCTCTGTCCACTCCACGCATTGACCTGGTATTGCAGTATTTCCAGGACCGGTGCACCCTTTCCTTATGTGTTGACTAAAAGCAGATTCCAAAAGTGTTTTTTGTCTTTGCTATTGTTTCTGTCTTTCTGAAGGGATCTCCCCTTTTAATCCCATTATTTCAACACCTGTTGGACAATGCATGAGTGATAATGAGCTCATTGATTAAATGCAATTAATGAATAGATTGCCACCTCTTGTTGTGTGTCGTCTGTGTTTCTGTGTTTCCGGCATTTCACATTGGAACACCTCATTCACCTTCCTTGTCTTCTCTCCGCCCTCCCTTTTAGGTAAGTTAAAGAGCTGCACCTGAGCCAGCCACTGATTGATTGATTGATTGATTGATTGATTGATTGATTGATTGATTGATTGATTGATTGATTGATTGATGCAGCACAACAGTCAAATAGTGGAGTGGAGTAGGGGAACAGCAAACAGCCAATAAAGCAGCCCGCCCGCTCGCCTGCCCGCCACAATGGACCTACCTGTGTACACTAGATGGATGTGATGGAATGTACTGTCGTCCCTACATTTCAAGAAGAAGTAAGAATTGCAGTTGCAACAAAGCCTTGCTTGCCTACAAAGAGAGCAGCAATTTGGATTTGTTACTATGTTACCTAGAAGAATAACAAACTGTGCAAGGATGGAGGTTGTAGGAGCAAGGAGAAGTTGTCTGTAAAGTTGGTGGATGCCTATTTTCCATTTTGCAGTCCCTTGTCTCCCTCCTGTGGCCTCCTGGAGGCAACTAGCTGTGCAAAAAAAAGACAGCCTGGCGGCCGGCTGTTGCAGTGTTGCCCTCTCAGGCAACACTGAGTGACTGACTGAGCCTCACCGTCTTATATAAAGTTCAGACGGAACTTTGCACGTGTCATAGTGGAGCCCTCAGGATTCCAGAGCCAGCTTTCTGACATCATAATGGGGCCTCAGAGATAAAAGCCTGGGCCCAGGCAGTGTTGGTCAGTGCTGCTCAGCAGGCAGCACTGGACTGGACTGGATTACAGCTGATACAAGGTGTGAAGGAACAAGGGGTGGCTGTGGGCATGCACTTGCTGCCGCTGCCAGTGTTTATCTGCATGGCAGCAGGGCATTTGGGCGTTGCCAGGAAGGCGTTTTTATGTAGATTCCTCCTCTTTCAGCACTGCATTGTGGTGCAAGCAAAAGAAGCAAATCCTGTCTGGCTTCCTCTCCGGCCTTTATTCACCTCCCGTGTAGCTGTGAGTGTGTGAGCCTGCAGGGCCCCATGGAATTGCCTAGAAGTAGGCTGAATCGCTGCAAGGGCTGAACAGCAGTATCGGGCAGGCTCGGGCAACGCGCGGCCCGTTCGGGTTATCGCTTCTCGGCCTTTTGGCTAAGATCAAGTGTAGTATCTGTTCTTATCAGTTTAATATCTGATACGTCCCCTATCTGGGGACCATATATTAAATGGATTTTTAGAACAGGGAGATGGAAATAGAGCTTGCTCTGTCCACTCCACGCATTGACCTGGTATTGCAGTATTTCCAGGACCGGTGCACCCTTTCCTTATGTGTTGACTAAAAGCAGATTCCAAAAGTGTTTTTTGTCTTTGCTATTGTTTCTGTCTTTCTGAAGGGATCTCCCCTTTTAATCCCATTATTTCAACACCTGTTGGACAATGCATGAGTGATAATGAGCTCATTGATTAAATGCAATTAATGAATAGATTGCCACCTCTTGTTGTGTGTCGTCTGTGTTTCTGTGTTTCCGGCATTTCACATTGGAACACCTCATTCACCTTCCTTGTCTTCTCTCCGCCCTCCCTTTTAGGTAAGTTAAAGAGCTGCACCTGAGCCAGCCACTGATTGATTGATTGATTGATTGATTGATTGATTGATTGATTGATTGATTGATGCAGCACAACAGTCAAATAGTGGAGTGGAGTAGGGGAACAGCAAACAGCCAATAAAGCAGCCCGCCCGCTCGCCTGCCCGCCACAATGGACCTACCTGTGTACACTAGATGGATGTGATGGAATGTACTGTCGTCCCTACATTTCAAGAAGAAGTAAGAATTGCAGTTGCAACAAAGCCTTGCTTGCCTACAAAGAGAGCAGCAATTTGGATTTGTTACTATGTTACCTAGAAGAATAACAAACTGTGCAAGGATGGAGGTTGTAGGAGCAAGGAGAAGTTGTCTGTAAAGTTGGTGGATGCCTATTTTCCATTTTGCAGTCCCTTGTCTCCCTCTTGTGGCCTCCTGGAGGCAACTAGCTGTGCAAAAAAAAGACAGCCTGGCGGCCGGCTGTTGCAGTGTTGCCCTCTCAGGCAACACTGAGTGACTGACTGAGCCTCACCGTCTTATATAAAGTTCAGACGGAACTTTGCACGTGTCATAGTGGAGCCCTCAGGATTCCAGAGCCAGCTTTCTGACATCATAATGGGGCCTCAGAGATAAAAGCCTGGGCCCAGGCAGTGTTGGTCAGTGCTGCTCAGCAGGCAGCACTGGACTGGACTGGATTACAGCTGATACAAGGTGTGAAGGAACAAGGGGTGGCTGTGGGCATGCACTTGCTGCCGCTGCCAGTGTTTATCTGCATGGCAGCAGGGCATTTGGGCGTTGCCAGGAAGGCATTTTTATGTAGATTCCTCCTCTTTCAGCACTGCATTGTGGTGCAAGCAAAAGAAGCAAATCCTGTCTGGCTTCCTCTCCGGCCTTTATTCACCTCCCGTGTAGCTGTGAGTGTGTGAGCCTGCAGGGCCCCATGGAATTGCCTAGAAGTAGGCTGAATCGCTGCAAGGGCTGAACAGCAGTATCGGGCAGGCTCGGGCAACGCGCGGCCCGTTCGGGTTATCGCTTCTCGGCCTTTTGGCTAAGATCAAGTGTAGTATCTGTTCTTATCAGTTTAATATCTGATACGTCCCCTATCTGGGGACCATATATTAAATGGATTTTTAGAACAGGGAGATGGAAATAGAGCTTGCTCTGTCCACTCCACGCATTGACCTGGTATTGCAGTATTTCCAGGACCGGTGCACCCTTTCCTTATGTGTTGACTAAAAGCAGATTCCAAAAGTGTTTTTTGTCTTTGCTATTGTTTCTGTCTTTCTGAAGGGATCTCCCCTTTTAATCCCATTATTTCAACACCTGTTGGACAATGCATGAGTGATAATGAGCTCATTGATTAAATGCAATTAATGAATAGATTGCCACCTCTTGTTGTGTGTCGTCTGTGTTTCTGTGTTTCCGGCATTTCACATTGGAACACCTCATTCACCTTCCTTGTCTTCTCTCCGCCCTCCCTTTTAGGTAAGTTAAAGAGCTGCACCTGAGCCAGCCACTGATTGATTGATTGATTGATTGATTGATTGATTGATTGATTGATTGATTGATGCAGCACAACAGTCAAATAGTGGAGTGGAGTAGGGGAACAGCAAACAGCCAATAAAGCAGCCCGCCCGCTCGCCTGCCCGCCACAATGGACCTACCTGTGTACACTAGATGGATGTGATGGAATGTACTGTCGTCCCTACATTTCAAGAAGAAGTAAGAATTGCAGTTGCAACAAAGCCTTGCTTGCCTACAAAGAGAGCAGCAATTTGGATTTGTTACTATGTTACCTAGAAGAATAACAAACTGTGCAAGGATGGAGGTTGTAGGAGCAAGGAGAAGTTGTCTGTAAAGTTGGTGGATGCCTATTTTCCATTTTGCAGTCCCTTGTCTCCCTCTTGTGGCCTCCTGGAGGCAACTAGCTGTGCAAAAAAAAGACAGCCTGGCGGCCGGCTGTTGCAGTGTTGCCCTCTCAGGCAACACTGAGTGACTGACTGAGCCTCACCGTCTTATATAAAGTTCAGACGGAACTTTGCACGTGTCATAGTGGAGCCCTCAGGATTCCAGAGCCAGCTTTCTGACATCATAATGGGGCCTCAGAGATAAAAGCCTGGGCCCAGGCAGTGTTGGTCAGTGCTGCTCAGCAGGCAGCACTGGACTGGACTGGATTACAGCTGATACAAGGTGTGAAGGAACAAGGGGTGGCTGTGGGCATGCACTTGCTGCCGCTGCCAGTGTTTATCTGCATGGCAGCAGGGCATTTGGGCGTTGCCAGGAAGGCGTTTTTATGTAGATTCCTCCTCTTTCAGCACTGCATTGTGGTGCAAGCAAAAGAAGCAAATCCTGTCTGGCTTCCTCTCCGGCCTTTATTCACCTCCCGTGTAGCTGTGAGTGTGTGAGCCTGCAGGGCCCCATGGAATTGCCTAGAAGTAGGCTGAATCGCTGCAAGGGCTGAACAGCAGTATCGGGCAGGCTCGGGCAACGCGCGGCCCGTTCGGGTTATCGCTTCTCGGCCTTTTGGCTAAGATCAAGTGTAGTATCTGTTCTTATCAGTTTAATATCTGATACGTCCCCTATCTGGGGACCATATATTAAATGGATTTTTAGAACAGGGAGATGGAAATAGAGCTTGCTCTGTCCACTCCACGCATTGACCTGGTATTGCAGTATTTCCAGGACCGGTGCACCCTTTCCTTATGTGTTGACTAAAAGCAGATTCCAAAAGTGTTTTTTGTCTTTGCTATTGTTTCTGTCTTTCTGAAGGGATCTCCCCTTTTAATCCCATTATTTCAACACCTGTTGGACAATGCATGAGTGATAATGAGCTCATTGATTAAATGCAATTAATGAATAGATTGCCACCTCTTGTTGTGTGTCGTCTGTGTTTCTGTGTTTCCGGCATTTCACATTGGAACACCTCATTCACCTTCCTTGTCTTCTCTCCGCCCTCCCTTTTAGGTAAGTTAAAGAGCTGCACCTGAGCCAGCCACTGATTGATTGATTGATTGATTGATTGATTGATTGATTGATTGATTGATTGATTGATTGATTGATGCAGCACAACAGTCAAATAGTGGAGTGGAGTAGGGGAACAGCAAACAGCCAATAAAGCAGCCCGCCCGCTCGCCTGCCCGCCACAATGGACCTACCTGTGTACACTAGATGGATGTGATGGAATGTACTGTCGTCCCTACATTTCAAGAAGAAGTAAGAATTGCAGTTGCAACAAAGCCTTGCTTGCCTACAAAGAGAGCAGCAATTTGGATTTGTTACTATGTTACCTAGAAGAATAACAAACTGTGCAAGGATGGAGGTTGTAGGAGCAAGGAGAAGTTGTCTGTAAAGTTGGTGGATGCCTATTTTCCATTTTGCAGTCCCTTGTCTCCCTCTTGTGGCCTCCTGGAGGCAACTAGCTGTGCAAAAAAAAGACAGCCTGGCGGCCGGCTGTTGCAGTGTTGCCCTCTCAGGCAACACTGAGTGACTGACTGAGCCTCACCGTCTTATATAAAGTTCAGACGGAACTTTGCACGTGTCATAGTGGAGCCCTCAGGATTCCAGAGCCAGCTTTCTGACATCATAATGGGGCCTCAGAGATAAAAGCCTGGGCCCAGGCAGTGTTGGTCAGTGCTGCTCAGCAGGCAGCACTGGACTGGACTGGATTACAGCTGATACAAGGTGTGAAGGAACAAGGGGTGGCTGTGGGCATGCACTTGCTGCCGCTGCCAGTGTTTATCTGCATGGCAGCAGGGCATTTGGGCGTTGCCAGGAAGGCGTTTTTATGTAGATTCCTCCTCTTTCAGCACTGCATTGTGGTGCAAGCAAAAGAAGCAAATCCTGTCTGGCTTCCTCTCCGGCCTTTATTCACCTCCCGTGTAGCTGTGAGTGTGTGAGCCTGCAGGGCCCCATGGAATTGCCTAGAAGTAGGCTGAATCGCTGCAAGGGCTGAACAGCAGTATCGGGCAGGCTCGGGCAACGCGCGGCCCGTTCGGGTTATCGCTTCTCGGCCTTTTGGCTAAGATCAAGTGTAGTATCTGTTCTTATCAGTTTAATATCTGATACGTCCCCTATCTGGGGACCATATATTAAATGGATTTTTAGAACAGGGAGATGGAAATAGAGCTTGCTCTGTCCACTCCACGCATTGACCTGGTATTGCAGTATTTCCAGGACCGGTGCACCCTTTCCTTATGTGTTGACTAAAAGCAGATTCCAAAAGTGTTTTTTGTCTTTGCTATTGTTTCTGTCTTTCTGAAGGGATCTCCCCTTTTAATCCCATTATTTCAACACCTGTTGGACAATGCATGAGTGATAAAGAGCTCATTGATTAAATGCAATTAATGAATAGATTGCCACCTCTTGTTGTGTGTCGTCTGTGTTTCTGTGTTTCCGGCATTTCACATTGGAACACCTCATTCACCTTCCTTGTCTTCTCTCCGCCCTCCCTTTTAGGTAAGTTAAAGAGCTGCACCTGAGCCAGCCACTGATTGATTGATTGATTGATTGATTGATTGATTGATTGATTGATTGATTGATGCAGCACAACAGTCAAATAGTGGAGTGGAGTAGGGGAACAGCAAACAGCCAATAAAGCAGCCCGCCCGCTCGCCTGCCCGCCACAATGGACCTACCTGTGTACACTAGATGGATGTGATGGAATGTACTGTCGTCCCTACATTTCAAGAAGAAGTAAGAATTGCAGTTGCAACAAAGCCTTGCTTGCCTACAAAGAGAGCAGCAATTTGGATTTGTTACTATGTTACCTAGAAGAATAACAAACTGTGCAAGGATGGAGGTTGTAGGAGCAAGGAGAAGTTGTCTGTAAAGTTGGTGGATGCCTATTTTCCATTTTGCAGTCCCTTGTCTCCCTCTTGTGGCCTCCTGGAGGCAACTAGCTGTGCAAAAAAAAGACAGCCTGGCAGCCGGCTGTTGCAGTGTTGCCCTCTCAGGCAACACTGAGTGACTGACTGAGCCTCACCGTCTTATATAAAGTTCAGACGGAACTTTGCACGTGTCATAGTGGAGCCCTCAGGATTCCAGAGCCAGCTTTCTGACATCATAATGGGGCCTCAGAGATAAAAGCCTGGGCCCAGGCAGTGTTGGTCAGTGCTGCTCAGCAGGCAGCACTGGACTGGACTGGATTACAGCTGATACAAGGTGTGAAGGAACAAGGGGTGGCTGTGGGCATGCACTTGCTGCCGCTGCCAGTGTTTATCTGCATGGCAGCAGGGCATTTGGGCGTTGCCAGGAAGGCGTTTTTATGTAGATTCCTCCTCTTTCAGCACTGCATTGTGGTGCAAGCAAAAGAAGCAAATCCTGTCTGGCTTCCTCTCCGGCCTTTATTCACCTCCCGTGTAGCTGTGAGTGTGTGAGCCTGCAGGGCCCCATGGAATTGCCTAGAAGTAGGCTGAATCGCTGCAAGGGCTGAACAGCAGTATCGGGCAGGCTCGGGCAACGCGCGGCCCGTTCGGGTTATCGCTTCTCGGCCTTTTGGCTAAGATCAAGTGTAGTATCTGTTCTTATCAGTTTAATATCTGATACGTCCCCTATCTGGGGACCATATATTAAATGGATTTTTAGAACAGGGAGATGGAAATAGAGCTTGCTCTGTCCACTCCACGCATTGACCTGGTATTGCAGTATTTCCAGGACCGGTGCACCCTTTCCTTATGTGTTGACTAAAAGCAGATTCCAAAAGTGTTTTTTGTCTTTGCTATTGTTTCTGTCTTTCTGAAGGGATCTCCCCTTTTAATCCCATTATTTCAACACCTGTTGGACAATGCATGAGTGATAATGAGCTCATTGATTAAATGCAATTAATGAATAGATTGCCACCTCTTGTTGTGTGTCGTCTGTGTTTCTGTGTTTCCGGCATTTCACATTGGAACACCTCATTCACCTTCCTTGTCTTCTCTCCGCCCTCCCTTTTAGGTAAGTTAAAGAGCTGCACCTGAGCCAGCCACTGATTGATTGATTGATTGATTGATTGATTGATTGATGCAGCACAACAGTCAAATAGTGGAGTGGAGTAGGGGAACAGCAAACAGCCAATAAAGCAGCCCGCCCGCTCGCCTGCCCGCCACAATGGACCTACCTGTGTACACTAGATGGATGTGATGGAATGTACTGTCGTCCCTACATTTCAAGAAGAAGTAAGAATTGCAGTTGCAACAAAGCCTTGCTTGCCTACAAAGAGAGCAGCAATTTGGATTTGTTACTATGTTACCTAGAAGAATAACAAACTGTGCAAGGATGGAGGTTGTAGGAGCAAGGAGAAGTTGTCTGTAAAGTTGGTGGATGCCTATTTTCCATTTTGCAGTCCCTTGTCTCCCTCTTGTGGCCTCCTGGAGGCAACTAGCTGTGCAAAAAAAAGACAGCCTGGCGGCCGGCTGTTGCAGTGTTGCCCTCTCAGGCAACACTGAGTGACTGACTGAGCCTCACCGTCTTATATAAAGTTCAGACGGAACTTTGCACGTGTCATAGTGGAGCCCTCAGGATTCCAGAGCCAGCTTTCTGACATCATAATGGGGCCTCAGAGATAAAAGCCTGGGCCCAGGCAGTGTTGGTCAGTGCTGCTCAGCAGGCAGCACTGGACTGGACTGGATTACAGCTGATACAAGGTGTGAAGGAACAAGGGGTGGCTGTGGGCATGCACTTGCTGCCGCTGCCAGTGTTTATCTGCATGGCAGCAGGGCATTTGGGCGTTGCCAGGAAGGCGTTTTTATGTAGATTCCTCCTCTTTCAGCACTGCATTGTGGTGCAAGCAAAAGAAGCAAATCCTGTCTGGCTTCCTCTCCGGCCTTTATTCACCTCCCGTGTAGCTGTGAGTGTGTGAGCCTGCAGGGCCCCATGGAATTGCCTAGAAGTAGGCTGAATCGCTGCAAGGGCTGAACAGCAGTATCGGGCAGGCTCGGGCAACGCGCGGCCCGTTCGGGTTATCGCTTCTCGGCCTTTTGGCTAAGATCAAGTGTAGTATCTGTTCTTATCAGTTTAATATCTGATACGTCCCCTATCTGGGGACCATATATTAAATGGATTTTTAGAACAGGGAGATGGAAATAGAGCTTGCTCTGTCCACTCCACGCATTGACCTGGTATTGCAGTATTTCCAGGACCGGTGCACCCTTTCCTTATGTGTTGACTAAAAGCAGATTCCAAAAGTGTTTTTTGTCTTTGCTATTGTTTCTGTCTTTCTGAAGGGATCTCCCCTTTTAATCCCATTATTTCAACACCTGTTGGACAATGCATGAGTGATAATGAGCTCATTGATTAAATGCAATTAATGAATAGATTGCCACATCTTGTTGTGTGTCGTCTGTGTTTCTGTGTTTCCGGCATTTCACATTGGAACACCTCATTCACCTTCCTTGTCTTCTCTCCGCCCTCCCTTTTAGGTAAGTTAAAGAGCTGCACCTGAGCCAGCCATTGATTGATTGATTGATTGATTGATTGATTGATTGATTGATTGATTGATGCAGCACAACAGTCAAATAGTGGAGTGGAGTAGGGGAACAGCAAACAGCCAATAAAGCAGCCCGCCCGCTCGCCTGCCCGTCACAATGGACCTACCTGTGTACACTAGATGGATGTGATGGAATGTACTGTCGTCCCTACATTTCAAGAAGAAGTAAGAATTGCAGTTGCAACAAAGCCTTGCTTGCCTACAAAGAGAGCAGCAATTTGGATTTGTTACTATGTTACCTAGAAGAATAACAAACTGTGCAAGGATGGAGGTTGTAGGAGCAAGGAGAAGTTGTCTGTAAAGTTGGTGGATGCCTATTTTCCATTTTGCAGTCCCTTGTCTCCCTCTTGTGGCCTCCTGGAGGCAACTAGCTGTGCAAAAAAAAGACAGCCTGGCGGCCGGCTGTTGCAGTGTTGCCCTCTCAGGCAACACTGAGTGACTGACTGAGCCTCACCGTCTTATATAAAGTTCAGACGGAACTTTGCACGTGTCATAGTGGAGCCCTCAGGATTCCAGAGCCAGCTTTCTGACATCATAATGGGGCCTCAGAGATAAAAGCCTGGGCCCAGGCAGTGTTGGTCAGTGCTGCTCAGCAGGCAGCACTGGACTGGACTGGATTACAGCTGATACAAGGTGTGAAGGAACAAGGGGTGGCTGTGGGCATGCACTTGCTGCCGCTGCCAGTGTTTATCTGCATGGCAGCAGGGCATTTGGGCGTTGCCAGGAAGGCGTTTTTATGTAGATTCCTCCTCTTTCAGCACTGCATTGTGGTGCAAGCAAAAGAAGCAAATCCTGTCTGGCTTCCTCTCCGGCCTTTATTCACCTCCCGTGTAGCTGTGAGTGTGTGAGCCTGCAGGGCCCCATGGAATTGCCTAGAAGTAGGCTGAATCGCTGCAAGGGCTGAACAGCAGTATCGGGCAGGCTCGGGCAACGCGCGGCCCGTTCGGGTTATCGCTTCTCGGCCTTTTGGCTAAGATCAAGTGTAGTATCTGTTCTTATCAGTTTAATATCTGATACGTCCCCTATCTGGGGACCATATATTAAATGGATTTTTAGAACAGGGAGATGGAAATAGAGCTTGCTCTGTCCACTCCACGCATTGACCTGGTATTGCAGTATTTCCAGGACCGGTGCACCCTTTCCTTATGTGTTGACTAAAAGCAGATTCCAAAAGTGTTTTTTGTCTTTGCTATTGTTTCTGTCTTTCTGAAGGGATCTCCCCTTTTAATCCCATTATTTCAACACCTGTTGGACAATGCATGAGTGATAATGAGCTCATTGATTAAATGCAATTAATGAATAGATTGCCACCTCTTGTTGTGTGTCGTCTGTGTTTCTGTGTTTCCGGCATTTCACATTGGAACACCTCATTCACCTTCCTTGTCTTCTCTCCGCCCTCCCTTTTAGGTAAGTTAAAGAGCTGCACCTGAGCCAGCCACTGATTGATTGCTTGATTGATTGATTGATTGATTGATTGATTGATTGATTGATTGATTGATTGATTGATTGATGCAGCACAACAGTCAAATAGTGGAGTGGAGTAGGGGAACAGCAAACAGCCAATAAAGCAGCCCGCCCACTCGCCTGCCCGCCACAATGGACCTACCTGTGTACACTAGATGGATGTGATGGAATGTACTGTCGTCCCTACATTTCAAGAAGAAGTAAGAATTGCAGTTGCAACAAAGCCTTGCTTGCCTACAAAGAGAGCAGCAATTTGGATTTGTTACTATGTTACCTAGAAGAATAACAAACTGTGCAAGGATGGAGGTTGTAGGAGCAAGGAGAAGTTGTCTGTAAAGTTGGTGGATGCCTATTTTCCATTTTGCAGTCCCTTGTCTCCCTCTTGTGGCCTCCTGGAGGCAACTAGCTGTGCAAAAAAAGACAGCCTGGCGGCCGGCTGTTGCAGTGTTGCCCTCTCAGGCAACACTGAGTGACTGACTGAGCCTCACCGTCTTATATAAAGTTCAGACGGAACTTTGCACGTGTCATAGTGGAGCCCTCAGGATTCCAGAGCCAGCTTTCTGACATCATAATGGGGCCTCAGAGATAAAAGCCTGGGCCCAGGCAGTGTTGGTCAGTGCTGCTCAGCAGGCAGCACTGGACTGGACTGGATTACAGCTGATACAAGGTGTGAAGGAACAAGGGGTGGCTGTGGGCATGCACTTGCTGCCGCTGCCAGTGTTTATCTGCATGGCAGCAGGGCATTTGGGCGTTGCCAGGAAGGCGTTTTTATGTAGATTCCTCCTCTTTCAGCACTGCATTGTGGTGCAAGCAAAAGAAGCAAATCCTGTCTGGCTTCCTCTCCGGCCTTTATTCACCTCCCGTGTAGCTGTGAGTGTGTGAGCCTGCAGGGCCCCATGGAATTGCCTAGAAGTAGGCTGAATCGCTGCAAGGGCTGAACAGCAGTATCGGGCAGGCTCGGGCAACGCGCGGCCCGTTCGGGTTATCGCTTCTCGGCCTTTTGGCTAAGATCAAGTGTAGTATCTGTTCTTATCAGTTTAATATCTGATACGTCCCCTATCTGGGGACCATATATTAAATGGATTTTTAGAACAGGGAGATGGAAATAGAGCTTGCTCTGTCCACTCCACGCATTGACCTGGTATTGCAGTATTTCCAGGACCGGTGCACCCTTTCCTTATGTGTTGACTAAAAGCAGATTCCAAAAGTGTTTTTTGTCTTTGCTATTGTTTCTGTCTTTCTGAAGGGATCTCCCCTTTTAATCCCATTATTTCAACACCTGTTGGACAATGCATGAGTGATAATGAGCTCATTGATTAAATGCAATTAATGAATAGATTGCCACCTCTTGTTGTGTGTCGTCTGTGTTTCTGTGTTTCCGGCATTTCACATTGGAACACCTCATTCACCTTCCTTGTCTTCTCTCCGCCCTCCCTTTTAGGTAAGTTAAAGAGCTGCACCTGAGCCAGCCACTGATTGATTGATTGATTGATTGATTGATTGATTGATTGATGCAGCACAACAGTCAAATAGTGGAGTGGAGTAGGGGAACAGCAAACAGCCAATAAAGCAGCCCGCCCGCTCGCCTGCCCGCCACAATGGACCTACCTGTGTACAATAGATGGATGTGATGGAATGTACTGTCGTCCCTACATTTCAAGAAGAAGTAAGAATTGCAGTTGCAACAAAGCCTTGCTTGCCTACAAAGAGAGCAGCAATTTGGATTTGTTACTATGTTACCTAGAAGAATAACAAACTGTGCAAGGATGGAGGTTGTAGGAGCAAGGAGAAGTTGTCTGTAAAGTTGGTGGATGCCTATTTTCCATTTTGCAGTCCCTTGTCTCCCTCTTGTGGCCTCCTGGAGGCAACTAGCTGTGCAAAAAAAAGACAGCCTGGCGGCCGGCTGTTGCAGTGTTGCCCTCTCAGGCAACACTGAGTGACTGGCTGAGCCTCACCGTCTTATATAAAGTTCAGACGGAACTTTGCACGTGTCATAGTGGAGCCCTCAGGATTCCAGAGCCAGCTTTCTGACATCATAATGGGGCCTCAGAGATAAAAGCCTGGGCCCAGGCAGTGTTGGTCAGTGCTGCTCAGCAGGCAGCACTGGACTGGACTGGATTACAGCTGATACAAGGTGTGAAGGAACAAGGGGTGGCTGTGGGCATGCACTTGCTGCCGCTGCCAGTGTTTATCTGCATGGCAGCAGGGCATTTGGGCGTTGCCAGGAAGGCGTTTTTATGTAGATTCCTCCTCTTTCAGCACTGCATTGTGGTGC
Organism: Rhinoderma darwinii; assembly: GCF_050947455.1. Classification (NCBI taxonomy): domain Eukaryota; kingdom Metazoa; phylum Chordata; class Amphibia; order Anura; family Rhinodermatidae; genus Rhinoderma; species Rhinoderma darwinii. The sequence goes on from NW_027461795.1 coordinate 341,282, forward strand.
AAGCAAAAGAAGCAAATCCTGTCTGGCTTCCTCTCCGGCCTTTATTCACCTCCCGTGTAGCTGTGAGTGTGTGAGCCTGCAGGGCCCCATGGAATTGCCTAGAAGTAGGCTGAATCGCTGCAAGGGCTGAACAGCAGTATCGGGCAGGCTCGGGCAACGCGCGGCCCGTTCGGGTTATCGCTTCTCGGCCTTTTGGCTAAGATCAAGTGTAGTATCTGTTCTTATCAGTTTAATATCTGATACGTCCCCTATCTGGGGACCATATATTAAATGGATTTTTAGAACAGGGAGATGGAAATAGAGCTTGCTCTGTCCACTCCACGCATTGACCTGGTATTGCAGTATTTCCAGGACCGGTGCACCCTTTCCTTATGTGTTGACTAAAAGCAGATTCCAAAAGTGTTTTTTGTCTTTGCTATTGTTTCTGTCTTTCTGAAGGGATCTCCCCTTTTAATCCCATTATTTCAACACCTGTTGGACAATGCATGAGTGATAATGAGCTCATTGATTAAATGCAATTAATGAATAGATTGCCACCTCTTGTTGTGTGTCGTCTGTGTTTCTGTGTTTCCGGCATTTCACATTGGAACACCTCATTCACCTTCCTTGTCTTCTCTCCGCCCTCCCTTTTAGGTAAGTTAAAGAGCTGCACCTGAGCCAGCCACTGATTGATTGATTGATTGATTGATTGATTGATTGATTGATTGATTGATTGATTGATTGATTGATGCAGCACAACAGTCAAATAGTGGAGTGGAGTAGGGGAACAGCAAACAGCCAATAAAGCAGCCCGCCCGCTCGCCTGCCCGCCACAATGGACCTACCTGTGTACACTAGATGGATGTGATGGAATGTACTGTCGTCCCTACATTTCAAGAAGAAGTAAGAATTGCAGTTGCAACAAAGCCTTGCTTGCCTACAAAGAGAGCAGCAATTTGGATTTGTTACTATGTTACCTAGAAGAATAACAAACTGTGCAAGGATGGAGGTTGTAGGAGCAAGGAGAAGTTGTCTGTAAAGTTGGTGGATGCCTATTTTCCATTTTGCAGTCCCTTGTCTCCCTCTTGTGGCCTCCTGGAGGCAACTAGCTGTGCAAAAAAAAGACAGCCTGGCGGCCGGCTGTTGCAGTGTTGCCCTCTCAGGCAACACTGAGTGACTGACTGAGCCTCACCGTCTTATATAAAGTTCAGACGGAACTTTGCACGTGTCATAGTGGAGCCCTCAGGATTCCAGAGCCAGCTTTCTGACATCATAATGGGGCCTCAGAGATAAAAGCCTGGGCCCAGGCAGTGTTGGTCAGTGCTGCTCAGCAGGCAGCACTGGACTGGACTGGATTACAGCTGATACAAGGTGTGAAGGAACAAGGGGTGGCTGTGGGCATGCACTTGCTGCCGCTGCCAGTGTTTATCTGCATGGCAGCAGGGCATTTGGGCGTTGCCAGGAAGGCGTTTTTATGTAGATTCCTCCTCTTTCAGCACTGCATTGTGGTGCAAGCAAAAGAAGCAAATCCTGTCTGGCTTCCTCTCCGGCCTTTATTCACCTCCCGTGTAGCTGTGAGTGTGTGAGCCTGCAGGGCCCCATGGAATTGCCTAGAAGTAGGCTGAATCGCTGCAAGGGCTGAACAGCAGTATCGGGCAGGCTCGGGCAACGCGCGGCCCGTTCGGGTTATCGCTTCTCGGCCTTTTGGCTAAGATCAAGTGTAGTATCTGTTCTTATCAGTTTAATATCTGATACGTCCCCTATCTGGGGACCATATATTAAATGGATTTTTAGAACAGGGAGATGGAAATAGAGCTTGCTCTGTCCACTCCACGCATTGACCTGGTATTGCAGTATTTCCAGGACCGGTGCACCCTTTCCTTATGTGTTGACTAAAAGCAGATTCCAAAAGTGTTTTTTGTCTTTGCTATTGTTTCTGTCTTTCTGAAGGGATCTCCCCTTTTAATCCCATTATTTCAACACCTGTTGGACAATGCATGAGTGATAATGAGCTCATTGATTAAATGCAATTAATGAATAGATTGCCACCTCTTGTTGTGTGTCGTCTGTGTTTCTGTGTTTCCGGCATTTCACATTGGAACACCTCATTCACCTTCCTTGTCTTCTCTCCGCCCTCCCTTTTAGGTAAGTTAAAGAGCTGCACCTGAGCCAGCCACTGATTGATTGCTTGATTGATTGATTGATTGATTGATTGATGCAGCACAACAGTCAAATAGTGGAGTGGAGTAGGGGAACAGCAAACAGCCAATAAAGCAGCCCGCCCGCTCGCCTGCCCGCCACAATGGACCTACCTGTGTACACTAGATGGATGTGATGGAATGTACTGTCGTCCCTACATTTCAAGAAGAAGTAAGAATTGCAGTTGCAACAAAGCCTTGCTTGCCTACAAAGAGAGCAGCAATTTGGATTTGTTACTATGTTACCTAGAAGAATAACAAACTGTGCAAGGATGGAGGTTGTAGGAGCAAGGAGAAGTTGTCTGTAAAGTTGGTGGATGCCTATTTTCCATTTTGCAGTCCCTTGTCTCCCTCTTGTGGCCTCCTGGAGGCAACTAGCTGTGCAAAAAAAAGACAGCCTGGCGGCCGGCTGTTGCAGTGTTGCCCTCTCAGGCAACACTGAGTGACTGACTGAGCCTCACCGTCTTATATAAAGTTCAGACGGAACTTTGCACGTGTCATAGTGGAGCCCTCAGGATTCCAGAGCCAGCTTTCTGACATCATAATGGGGCCTCAGAGATAAAAGCCTGGGCCCAGGCAGTGTTGGTCAGTGCTGCTCAGCAGGCAGCACTGGACTGGACTGGATTACAGCTGATACAAGGTGTGAAGGAACAAGGGGTGGCTGTGGGCATGCACTTGCTGCCGCTGCCAGTGTTTATCTGCATGGCAGCAGGGCATTTGGGCGTTGCCAGGAAGGCGTTTTTATGTAGATTCCTCCTCTTTCAGCACTGCATTGTGGTGCAAGCAAAAGAAGCAAATCCTGTCTGGCTTCCTCTCCGGCCTTTATTCACCTCCCGTGTAGCTGTGAGTGTGTGAGCCTGCAGGGCCCCATGGAATTGCCTAGAAGTAGGCTGAATCGCTGCAAGGGCTGAACAGCAGTATCGGGCAGGCTCGGGCAACGCGCGGCCCGTTCGGGTTATCGCTTCTCGGCCTTTTGGCTAAGATCAAGTGTAGTATCTGTTCTTATCAGTTTAATATCTGATACGTCCCCTATCTGGGGACCATATATTAAATGGATTTTTAGAACAGGGAGATGGAAATAGAGCTTGCTCTGTCCACTCCACGCATTGACCTGGTATTGCAGTATTTCCAGGACCGGTGCACCCTTTCCTTATGTGTTGACTAAAAGCAGATTCCAAAAGTGTTTTTTGTCTTTGCTATTGTTTCTGTCTTTCTGACGGGATCTCCCCTTTTAATCCCATTATTTCAACACCTGTTGGACAATGCATGAGTGATAATGAGCTCATTGATTAAATGCAATTAATGAATAGATTGCCACCTCTTGTTGTGTGTCGTCTGTGTTTCTGTGTTTCCGGCATTTCACATTGGAACACCTCATTCACCTTCCTTGTCTTCTCTCCGCCCTCCCTTTTAGGTAAGTTAAAGAGCTGCACCTGAGCCAGCCACTGATTGATTGATTGATTGATTGATTGATTGATTGATTGATTGATGCAGCACAACAGTCAAATAGTGGAGTGGAGTAGGGGAACAGCAAACAGCCAATAAAGCAGCCCGCCCGCTCGCCTGCCCGCCACAATGGACCTACCTGTGTACACTAGATGGATGTGATGGAATGTACTGTCGTCCCTACATTTCAAGAAGAAGTAAGAATTGCAGTTGCAACAAAGCCTTGCTTGCCTACAAAGAGAGCAGCAATTTGGATTTGTTACTATGTTACCTAGAAGAATAACAAACTGTGCAAGGATGGAGGTTGTAGGAGCAAGGAGAAGTTGTCTGTAAAGTTGGTGGATGCCTATTTTCCATTTTGCAGTCCCTTGTCTCCCTCTTGTGGCCTCCTGGAGGCAACTAGCTGTGCAAAAAAAAGACAGCCTGGCGGCCGGCTGTTGCAGTGTTGCCCTCTCAGGCAACACTGAGTGACTGACTGAGCCTCACCGTCTTATATAAAGTTCAGACGGAACTTTGCACGTGTCATAGTGGAGCCCTCAGGATTCCAGAGCCAGCTTTCTGACATCATAATGGGGCCTCAGAGATAAAAGCCTGGGCCCAGGCAGTGTTGGTCAGTGCTGCTCAGCAGGCAGCACTGGACTGGACTGGATTACAGCTGATACAAGGTGTGAAGGAACAAGGGGTGGCTGTGGGCATGCACTTGCTGCCGCTGCCAGTGTTTATCTGCATGGCAGCAGGGCATTTGGGCGTTGCCAGGAAGGCGTTTTTATGTAGATTCCTCCTCTTTCAGCACTGCATTGTGGTGCAAGCAAAAGAAGCAAATCCTGTCTGGCTTCCTCTCCGGCCTTTATTCACCTCCCGTGTAGCTGTGAGTGTGTGAGCCTGCAGGGCCCCATGGAATTGCCTAGAAGTAGGCTGAATCGCTGCAAGGGCTGAACAGCAGTATCGGGCAGGCTCGGGCAACGCGCGGCCCGTTCGGGTTATCGCTTCTCGGCCTTTTGGCTAAGATCAAGTGTAGTATCTGTTCTTATCAGTTTAATATCTGATACGTCCCCTATCTGGGGACCATATATTAAATGGATTTTTAGAACAGGGAGATGGAAATAGAGCTTGCTCTGTCCACTCCACGCATTGACCTGGTATTGCAGTATTTCCAGGACCGGTGCACCCTTTCCTTATGTGTTGACTAAAAGCAGATTCCAAAAGTGTTTTTTGTCTTTGCTATTGTTTCTGTCTTTCTGAAGGGATCTCCCCTTTTAATCCCATTATTTCAACACCTGTTGGACAATGCATGAGTGATAATGAGCTCATTGATTAAATGCAATTAATGAATAGATTGCCACCTCTTGTTGTGTGTCGTCTGTGTTTCTGTGTTTCCGGCATTTCACATTGGAACACCTCATTCACCTTCCTTGTCTTCTCTCCGCCCTCCCTTTTAGGTAAGTTAAAGAGCTGCACCTGAGCCAGCCACTGATTGATTGATTGATTGATTGATTGATTGATTGATTGATTGATGCAGCACAACAGTCAAATAGTGGAGTGGAGTAGGGGAACAGCAAACAGCCAATAAAGCAGCCCGCCCGCTCGCCTGCCCGCCACAATGGACCTACCTGTGTACACTAGATGGATGTGATGGAATGTACTGTCGTCCCTACATTTCAAGAAGAAGTAAGAATTGCAGTTGCAACAAAGCCTTGCTTGCCTACAAAGAGAGCAGCAATTTGGATTTGTTACTATGTTACCTAGAAGAATAACAAACTGTGCAAGGATGGAGGTTGTAGGAGCAAGGAGAAGTTGTCTGTAAAGTTGGTGGATGCCTATTTTCCATTTTGCAGTCCCTTGTCTCCCTCCTGTGGCCTCCTGGAGGCAACTAGCTGTGCAAAAAAAAGACAGCCTGGCGGCCGGCTGTTGCAGTGTTGCCCTCTCAGGCAACACTGAGTGACTGACTGAGCCTCACCGTCTTATATAAAGTTCAGACGGAACTTTGCACGTGTCATAGTGGAGCCCTCAGGATTCCAGAGCCAGCTTTCTGACATCATAATGGGGCCTCAGAGATAAAAGCCTGGGCCCAGGCAGTGTTGGTCAGTGCTGCTCAGCAGGCAGCACTGGACTGGACTGGATTACAGCTGATACAAGGTGTGAAGGAACAAGGGGTGGCTGTGGGCATGCACTTGCTGCCGCTGCCAGTGTTTATCTGCATGGCAGCAGGGCATTTGGGCGTTGCCAGGAAGGCGTTTTTATGTAGATTCCTCCTCTTTCAGCACTGCATTGTGGTGCAAGCAAAAGAAGCAAATCCTGTCTGGCTTCCTCTCCGGCCTTTATTCACCTCCCGTGTAGCTGTGAGTGTGTGAGCCTGCAGGGCCCCATGGAATTGCCTAGAAGTAGGCTGAATCGCTGCAAGGGCTGAACAGCAGTATCGGGCAGGCTCGGGCAACGCGCGGCCCGTTCGGGTTATCGCTTCTCGGCCTTTTGGCTAAGATCAAGTGTAGTATCTGTTCTTATCAGTTTAATATCTGATACGTCCCCTATCTGGGGACCATATATTAAATGGATTTTTAGAACAGGGAGATGGAAATAGAGCTTGCTCTGTCCACTCCACGCATTGACCTGGTATTGCAGTATTTCCAGGACCGGTGCACCCTTTCCTTATGTGTTGACTAAAAGCAGATTCCAAAAGTGTTTTTTGTCTTTGCTATTGTTTCTGTCTTTCTGAAGGGATCTCCCCTTTTAATCCCATTATTTCAACACCTGTTGGACAATGCATGAGTGATAATGAGCTCATTGATTAAATGCAATTAATGAATAGATTGCCACCTCTTGTTGTGTGTCGTCTGTGTTTCTGTGTTTCCGGCATTTCACATTGGAACACCTCATTCACCTTCCTTGTCTTCTCTCCGCCCTCCCTTTTAGGTAAGTTAAAGAGCTGCACCTGAGCCAGCCACTGATTGATTGATTGATTGATTGATTGATTGATTGATTGATTGATTGATTGATTGATGCAGCACAACAGTCAAATAGTGGAGTGGAGTAGGGGAACAGCAAACAGCCAATAAAGCAGCCCGCCCGCTCGCCTGCCCGCCACAATGGACCTACCTGTGTACACTAGATGGATGTGATGGAATGTACTGTCGTCCCTACATTTCAAGAAGAAGTAAGAATTGCAGTTGCAACAAAGCCTTGCTTGCCTACAAAGAGAGCAGCAATTTGGATTTGTTACTATGTTACCTAGAAGAATAACAAACTGTGCAAGGATGGAGGTTGTAGGAGCAAGGAGAAGTTGTCTGTAAAGTTGGTGGATGCCTATTTTCCATTTTGCAGTCCCTTGTCTCCCTCCTGTGGCCTCCTGGAGGCAACTAGCTGTGCAAAAAAAAGACAGCCTGGCGGCCGGCTGTTGCAGTGTTGCCCTCTCAGGCAACACTGAGTGACTGACTGAGCCTCACCGTCTTATATAAAGTTCAGACGGAACTTTGCACGTGTCATAGTGGAGCCCTCAGGATTCCAGAGCCAGCTTTCTGACATCATAATGGGGCCTCAGAGATAAAAGCCTGGGCCCAGGCAGTGTTGGTCAGTGCTGCTCAGCAGGCAGCACTGGACTGGACTGGATTACAGCTGATACAAGGTGTGAAGGAACAAGGGGTGGCTGTGGGCATGCACTTGCTGCCGCTGCCAGTGTTTATCTGCATGGCAGCAGGGCATTTGGGCGTTGCCAGGAAGGCGTTTTTATGTAGATTCCTCCTCTTTCAGCACTGCATTGTGGTGCAAGCAAAAGAAGCAAATCCTGTCTGGCTTCCTCTCCGGCCTTTATTCACCTCCCGTGTAGCTGTGAGTGTGTGAGCCTGCAGGGCCCCATGGAATTGCCTAGAAGTAGGCTGAATCGCTGCAAGGGCTGAACAGCAGTATCGGGCAGGCTCGGGCAACGCGCGGCCCGTTCGGGTTATCGCTTCTCGGCCTTTTGGCTAAGATCAAGTGTAGTATCTGTTCTTATCAGTTTAATATCTGATACGTCCCCTATCTGGGGACCATATATTAAATGGATTTTTAGAACAGGGAGATGGAAATAGAGCTTGCTCTGTCCACTCCACGCATTGACCTGGTATTGCAGTATTTCCAGGACCGGTGCACCCTTTCCTTATGTGTTGACTAAAAGCAGATTCCAAAAGTGTTTTTTGTCTTTGCTATTGTTTCTGTCTTTCTGAAGGGATCTCCCCTTTTAATCCCATTATTTCAACACCTGTTGGACAATGCATGAGTGATAATGAGCTCATTGATTAAATGCAATTAATGAATAGATTGCCACCTCTTGTTGTGTGTCGTCTGTGTTTCTGTGTTTCCGGCATTTCACATTGGAACACCTCATTCACCTTCCTTGTCTTCTCTCCGCCCTCCCTTTTAGGTAAGTTAAAGAGCTGCACCTGAGCCAGCCACTGATTGATTGATTGATTGATTGATTGATTGATTGATTGATTGATTGATTGATGCAGCACAACAGTCAAATAGTGGAGTGGAGTAGGGGAACAGCAAACAGCCAATAAAGCAGCCCGCCCGCTCGCCTGCCCGTCACAATGGACCTACCTGTGTACACTAGATGGATGTGATGGAATGTACTGTCGTCCCTACATTTCAAGAAGAAGTAAGAATTGCAGTTGCAACAAAGCCTTGCTTGCCTACAAAGAGAGCAGCAATTTGGATTTGTTACTATGTTACCTAGAAGAATAACAAACTGTGCAAGGATGGAGGTTGTAGGAGCAAGGAGAAGTTGTCTGTAAAGTTGGTGGATGCCTATTTTCCATTTTGCAGTCCCTTGTCTCCCTCTTGTGGCCTCCTGGAGGCAACTAGCTGTGCAAAAAAAAGACAGCCTGGCGGCCGGCTGTTGCAGTGTTGCCCTCTCAGGCAACACTGAGTGACTGACTGAGCCTCACCGTCTTATATAAAGTTCAGACGGAACTTTGCACGTGTCATAGTGGAGCCCTCAGGATTCCAGAGCCAGCTTTCTGACATCATAATGGGGCCTCAGAGATAAAAGCCTGGGCCCAGGCAGTGTTGGTCAGTGCTGCTCAGCAGGCAGCACTGGACTGGACTGGATTACAGCTGATACAAGGTGTGAAGGAACAAGGGGTGGCTGTGGGCATGCACTTGCTGCCGCTGCCAGTGTTTATCTGCATGGCAGCAGGGCATTTGGGCGTTGCCAGGAAGGCGTTTTTATGTAGATTCCTCCTCTTTCAGCACTGCATTGTGGTGCAAGCAAAAGAAGCAAATCCTGTCTGGCTTCCTCTCCGGCCTTTATTCACCTCCCGTGTAGCTGTGAGTGTGTGAGCCTGCAGGGCCCCATGGAATTGCCTAGAAGTAGGCTGAATCGCTGCAAGGGCTGAACAGCAGTATCGGGCAGGCTCGGGCAACGCGCGGCCCGTTCGGGTTATCGCTTCTCGGCCTTTTGGCTAAGATCAAGTGTAGTATCTGTTCTTATCAGTTTAATATCTGATACGTCCCCTATCTGGGGACCATATATTAAATGGATTTTTAGAACAGGGAGATGGAAATAGAGCTTGCTCTGTCCACTCCACGCATTGACCTGGTATTGCAGTATTTCCAGGACCGGTGCACCCTTTCCTTATGTGTTGACTAAAAGCAGATTCCAAAAGTGTTTTTTGTCTTTGCTATTGTTTCTGTCTTTCTGAAGGGATCTCCCCTTTTAATCCCATTATTTCAACACCTGTTGGACAATGCATGAGTGATAATGAGCTCATTGATTAAATGCAATTAATGAATAGATTGCCACCTCTTGTTGTGTGTCGTCTGTGTTTCTGTGTTTCCGGCATTTCACATTGGAACACCTCATTCACCTTCCTTGTCTTCTCTCCGCCCTCCCTTTTAGGTAAGTTAAAGAGCTGCACCTGAGCCAGCCACTGATTGATTGCTTGATTGATTGATTGATTGATTGATTGATTGATTGATTGATTGATTGATTGATTGATTGATGCAGCACAACAGTCAAATAGTGGAGTGGAGTAGGGGAACAGCAAACAGCCAATAAAGCAGCCCGCCCACTCGCCTGCCCGCCACAATGGACCTACCTGTGTACACTAGATGGATGTGATGGAATGTACTGTCGTCCCTACATTTCAAGAAGAAGTAAGAATTGCAGTTGCAACAAAGCCTTGCTTGCCTACAAAGAGAGCAGCAATTTGGATTTGTTACTATGTTACCTAGAAGAATAACAAACTGTGCAAGGATGGAGGTTGTAGGAGCAAGGAGAAGTTGTCTGTAAAGTTGGTGGATGCCTATTTTCCATTTTGCAGTCCCTTGTCTCCCTCTTGTGGCCTCCTGGAGGCAACTAGCTGTGCAAAAAAAGACAGCCTGGCGGCCGGCTGTTGCAGTGTTGCCCTCTCAGGCAACACTGAGTGACTGACTGAGCCTCACCGTCTTATATAAAGTTCAGACGGAACTTTGCACGTGTCATAGTGGAGCCCTCAGGATTCCAGAGCCAGCTTTCTGACATCATAATGGGGCCTCAGAGATAAAAGCCTGGGCCCAGGCAGTGTTGGTCAGTGCTGCTCAGCAGGCAGCACTGGACTGGACTGGATTACAGCTGATACAAGGTGTGAAGGAACAAGGGGTGGCTGTGGGCATGCACTTGCTGCCGCTGCCAGTGTTTATCTGCATGGCAGCAGGGCATTTGGGCGTTGCCAGGAAGGCGTTTTTATGTAGATTCCTCCTCTTTCAGCACTGCATTGTGGTGCAAGCAAAAGAAGCAAATCCTGTCTGGCTTCCTCTCCGGCCTTTATTCACCTCCCGTGTAGCTGTGAGTGTGTGAGCCTGCAGGGCCCCATGGAATTGCCTAGAAGTAGGCTGAATCGCTGCAAGGGCTGAACAGCAGTATCGGGCAGGCTCGGGCAACGCGCGGCCCGTTCGGGTTATCGCTTCTCGGCCTTTTGGCTAAGATCAAGTGTAGTATCTGTTCTTATCAGTTTAATATCTGATACGTCCCCTATCTGGGGACCATATATTAAATGGATTTTTAGAACAGGGAGATGGAAATAGAGCTTGCTCTGTCCACTCCACGCATTGACCTGGTATTGCAGTATTTCCAGGACCGGTGCACCCTTTCCTTATGTGTTGACTAAAAGCAGATTCCAAAAGTGTTTTTTGTCTTTGCTATTGTTTCTGTCTTTCTGAAGGGATCTCCCCTTTTAATCCCATTATTTCAACACCTGTTGGACAATGCATGAGTGATAATGAGCTCATTGATTAAATGCAATTAATGAATAGATTGCCACCTCTTGTTGTGTGTCGTCTGTGTTTCTGTGTTTCCGGCATTTCACATTGGAACACCTCATTCACCTTCCTTGTCTTCTCTCCGCCCTCCCTTTTAGGTAAGTTAAAGAGCTGCACCTGAGCCAGCCACTGATTGATTGATTGATTGATTGATTGATTGATTGATTGATTGATGCAGCACAACAGTCAAATAGTGGAGTGGAGTAGGGGAACAGCAAACAGCCAATAAAGCAGCCCGCCCGCTCGCCTGCCCGCCACAATGGACCTACCTGTGTACAATAGATGGATGTGATGGAATGTACTGTCGTCCCTACATTTCAAGAAGAAGTAAGAATTGCAGTTGCAACAAAGCCTTGCTTGCCTACAAAGAGAGCAGCAATTTGGATTTGTTACTATGTTACCTAGAAGAATAACAAACTGTGCAAGGATGGAGGTTGTAGGAGCAAGGAGAAGTTGTCTGTAAAGTTGGTGGATGCCTATTTTCCATTTTGCAGTCCCTTGTCTCCCTCTTGTGGCCTCCTGGAGGCAACTAGCTGTGCAAAAAAAAGACAGCCTGGCGGCCGGCTGTTGCAGTGTTGCCCTCTCAGGCAACACTGAGTGACTGGCTGAGCCTCACCGTCTTATATAAAGTTCAGACGGAACTTTGCACGTGTCATAGTGGAGCCCTCAGGATTCCAGAGCCAGCTTTCTGACATCATAATGGGGCCTCAGAGATAAAAGCCTGGGCCCAGGCAGTGTTGGTCAGTGCTGCTCAGCAGGCAGCACTGGACTGGACTGGATTACAGCTGATACAAGGTGTGAAGGAACAAGGGGTGGCTGTGGGCATGCACTTGCTGCCGCTGCCAGTGTTTATCTGCATGGCAGCAGGGCATTTGGGCGTTGCCAGGAAGGCGTTTTTATGTAGATTCCTCCTCTTTCAGCACTGCATTGTGGTGCAAGCAAAAGAAGCAAATCCTGTCTGGCTTCCTCTCCGGCCTTTATTCACCTCCCGTGTAGCTGTGAGTGTGTGAGCCTGCAGGGCCCCATGGAATTGCCTAGAAGTAGGCTGAATCGCTGCAAGGGCTGAACAGCAGTATCGGGCAGGCTCGGGCAACGCGCGGCCCGTTCGGGTTATCGCTTCTCGGCCTTTTGGCTAAGATCAAGTGTAGTATCTGTTCTTATCAGTTTAATATCTGATACGTCCCCTATCTGGGGACCATATATTAAATGGATTTTTAGAACAGGGAGATGGAAATAGAGCTTGCTCTGTCCACTCCACGCATTGACCTGGTATTGCAGTATTTCCAGGACCGGTGCACCCTTTCCTTATGTGTTGACTAAAAGCAGATTCCAAAAGTGTTTTTTGTCTTTGCTATTGTTTCTGTCTTTCTGAAGGGATCTCCCCTTTTAATCCCATTATTTCAACACCTGTTGGACAATGCATGAGTGATAATGAGCTCATTGATTAAATGCAATTAATGAATAGATTGCCACCTCTTGTTGTGTGTCGTCTGTGTTTCTGTGTTTCCGGCATTTCACATTGGAACACCTCATTCACCTTCCTTGTCTTCTCTCCGCCCTCCCTTTTAGGTAAGTTAAAGAGCTGCACCTGAGCCAGCCACTGATTGATTGATTGATTGATTGATTGATTGATTGATTGATTGATTGATTGATTGATTGATTGATGCAGCACAACAGTCAAATAGTGGAGTGGAGTAGGGGAACAGCAAACAGCCAATAAAGCAGCCCGCCCGCTCGCCTGCCCGCCACAATGGACCTACCTGTGTACACTAGATGGATGTGATGGAATGTACTGTCGTCCCTACATTTCAAGAAGAAGTAAGAATTGCAGTTGCAACAAAGCCTTGCTTGCCTACAAAGAGAGCAGCAATTTGGATTTGTTACTATGTTACCTAGAAGAATAACAAACTGTGCAAGGATGGAGGTTGTAGGAGCAAGGAGAAGTTGTCTGTAAAGTTGGTGGATGCCTATTTTCCATTTTGCAGTCCCTTGTCTCCCTCTTGTGGCCTCCTGGAGGCAACTAGCTGTGCAAAAAAAAGACAGCCTGGCGGCCGGCTGTTGCAGTGTTGCCCTCTCAGGCAACACTGAGTGACTGACTGAGCCTCACCGTCTTATATAAAGTTCAGACGGAACTTTGCACGTGTCATAGTGGAGCCCTCAGGATTCCAGAGCCAGCTTTCTGACATCATAATGGGGCCTCAGAGATAAAAGCCTGGGCCCAGGCAGTGTTGGTCAGTGCTGCTCAGCAGGCAGCACTGGACTGGACTGGATTACAGCTGATACAAGGTGTGAAGGAACAAGGGGTGGCTGTGGGCATGCACTTGCTGCCGCTGCCAGTGTTTATCTGCATGGCAGCAGGGCATTTGGGCGTTGCCAGGAAGGCGTTTTTATGTAGATTCCTCCTCTTTCAGCACTGCATTGTGGTGCAAGCAAAAGAAGCAAATCCTGTCTGGCTTCCTCTCCGGCCTTTATTCACCTCCCGTGTAGCTGTGAGTGTGTGAGCCTGCAGGGCCCCATGGAATTGCCTAGAAGTAGGCTGAATCGCTGCAAGGGCTGAACAGCAGTATCGGGCAGGCTCGGGCAACGCGCGGCCCGTTCGGGTTATCGCTTCTCGGCCTTTTGGCTAAGATCAAGTGTAGTATCTGTTCTTATCAGTTTAATATCTGATACGTCCCCTATCTGGGGACCATATATTAAATGGATTTTTAGAACAGGGAGATGGAAATAGAGCTTGCTCTGTCCACTCCACGCATTGACCTGGTATTGCAGTATTTCCAGGACCGGTGCACCCTTTCCTTATGTGTTGACTAAAAGCAGATTCCAAAAGTGTTTTTTGTCTTTGCTATTGTTTCTGTCTTTCTGAAGGGATCTCCCCTTTTAATCCCATTATTTCAACACCTGTTGGACAATGCATGAGTGATAATGAGCTCATTGATTAAATGCAATTAATGAATAGATTGCCACCTCTTGTTGTGTGTCGTCTGTGTTTCTGTGTTTCCGGCATTTCACATTGGAACACCTCATTCACCTTCCTTGTCTTCTCTCCGCCCTCCCTTTTAGGTAAGTTAAAGAGCTGCACCTGAGCCAGCCACTGATTGATTGCTTGATTGATTGATTGATTGATTGATGCAGCACAACAGTCAAATAGTGGAGTGGAGTAGGGGAACAGCAAACAGCCAATAAAGCAGCCCGCCCGCTCGCCTGCCCGCCACAATGGACCTACCTGTGTACACTAGATGGATGTGATGGAATGTACTGTCGTCCCTACATTTCAAGAAGAAGTAAGAATTGCAGTTGCAACAAAGCCTTGCTTGCCTACAAAGAGAGCAGCAATTTGGATTTGTTACTATGTTACCTAGAAGAATAACAAACTGTGCAAGGATGGAGGTTGTAGGAGCAAGGAGAAGTTGTCTGTAAAGTTGGTGGATGCCTATTTTCCATTTTGCAGTCCCTTGTCTCCCTCTTGTGGCCTCCTGGAGGCAACTAGCTGTGCAAAAAAAAGACAGCCTGGCGGCCGGCTGTTGCAGTGTTGCCCTCTCAGGCAACACTGAGTGACTGACTGAGCCTCACCGTCTTATATAAAGTTCAGACGGAACTTTGCACGTGTCATAGTGGAGCCCTCAGGATTCCAGAGCCAGCTTTCTGACATCATAATGGGGCCTCAGAGATAAAAGCCTGGGCCCAGGCAGTGTTGGTCAGTGCTGCTCAGCAGGCAGCACTGGACTGGACTGGATTACAGCTGATACAAGGTGTGAAGGAACAAGGGGTGGCTGTGGGCATGCACTTGCTGCCGCTGCCAGTGTTTATCTGCATGGCAGCAGGGCATTTGGGCGTTGCCAGGAAGGCGTTTTTATGTAGATTCCTCCTCTTTCAGCACTGCATTGTGGTGCAAGCAAAAGAAGCAAATCCTGTCTGGCTTCCTCTCCGGCCTTTATTCACCTCCCGTGTAGCTGTGAGTGTGTGAGCCTGCAGGGCCCCATGGAATTGCCTAGAAGTAGGCTGAATCGCTGCAAGGGCTGAACAGCAGTATCGGGCAGGCTCGGGCAACGCGCGGCCCGTTCGGGTTATCGCTTCTCGGCCTTTTGGCTAAGATCAAGTGTAGTATCTGTTCTTATCAGTTTAATATCTGATACGTCCCCTATCTGGGGACCATATATTAAATGGATTTTTAGAACAGGGAGATGGAAATAGAGCTTGCTCTGTCCACTCCACGCATTGACCTGGTATTGCAGTATTTCCAGGACCGGTGCACCCTTTCCTTATGTGTTGACTAAAAGCAGATTCCAAAAGTGTTTTTTGTCTTTGCTATTGTTTCTGTCTTTCTGACGGGATCTCCCCTTTTAATCCCATTATTTCAACACCTGTTGGACAATGCATGAGTGATAATGAGCTCATTGATTAAATGCAATTAATGAATAGATTGCCACCTCTTGTTGTGTGTCGTCTGTGTTTCTGTGTTTCCGGCATTTCACATTGGAACACCTCATTCACCTTCCTTGTCTTCTCTCCGCCCTCCCTTTTAGGTAAGTTAAAGAGCTGCACCTGAGCCAGCCACTGATTGATTGATTGATTGATTGATTGATTGATTGATTGATTGATGCAGCACAACAGTCAAATAGTGGAGTGGAGTAGGGGAACAGCAAACAGCCAATAAAGCAGCCCGCCCGCTCGCCTGCCCGCCACAATGGACCTACCTGTGTACACTAGATGGATGTGATGGAATGTACTGTCGTCCCTACATTTCAAGAAGAAGTAAGAATTGCAGTTGCAACAAAGCCTTGCTTGCCTACAAAGAGAGCAGCAATTTGGATTTGTTACTATGTTACCTAGAAGAATAACAAACTGTGCAAGGATGGAGGTTGTAGGAGCAAGGAGAAGTTGTCTGTAAAGTTGGTGGATGCCTATTTTCCATTTTGCAGTCCCTTGTCTCCCTCTTGTGGCCTCCTGGAGGCAACTAGCTGTGCAAAAAAAAGACAGCCTGGCGGCCGGCTGTTGCAGTGTTGCCCTCTCAGGCAACACTGAGTGACTGACTGAGCCTCACCGTCTTATATAAAGTTCAGACGGAACTTTGCACGTGTCATAGTGGAGCCCTCAGGATTCCAGAGCCAGCTTTCTGACATCATAATGGGGCCTCAGAGATAAAAGCCTGGGCCCAGGCAGTGTTGGTCAGTGCTGCTCAGCAGGCAGCACTGGACTGGACTGGATTACAGCTGATACAAGGTGTGAAGGAACAAGGGGTGGCTGTGGGCATGCACTTGCTGCCGCTGCCAGTGTTTATCTGCATGGCAGCAGGGCATTTGGGCGTTGCCAGGAAGGCGTTTTTATGTAGATTCCTCCTCTTTCAGCACTGCATTGTGGTGCAAGCAAAAGAAGCAAATCCTGTCTGGCTTCCTCTCCGGCCTTTATTCACCTCCCGTGTAGCTGTGAGTGTGTGAGCCTGCAGGGCCCCATGGAATTGCCTAGAAGTAGGCTGAATCGCTGCAAGGGCTGAACAGCAGTATCGGGCAGGCTCGGGCAACGCGCGGCCCGTTCGGGTTATCGCTTCTCGGCCTTTTGGCTAAGATCAAGTGTAGTATCTGTTCTTATCAGTTTAATATCTGATACGTCCCCTATCTGGGGACCATATATTAAATGGATTTTTAGAACAGGGAGATGGAAATAGAGCTTGCTCTGTCCACTCCACGCATTGACCTGGTATTGCAGTATTTCCAGGACCGGTGCACCCTTTCCTTATGTGTTGACTAAAAGCAGATTCCAAAAGTGTTTTTTGTCTTTGCTATTGTTTCTGTCTTTCTGAAGGGATCTCCCCTTTTAATCCCATTATTTCAACACCTGTTGGACAATGCATGAGTGATAATGAGCTCATTGATTAAATGCAATTAATGAATAGATTGCCACCTCTTGTTGTGTGTCGTCTGTGTTTCTGTGTTTCCGGCATTTCACATTGGAACACCTCATTCACCTTCCTTGTCTTCTCTCCGCCCTCCCTTTTAGGTAAGTTAAAGAGCTGCACCTGAGCCAGCCACTGATTGATTGATTGATTGATTGATTGATTGATTGATTGATTGATTGATTGATTGATGCAGCACAACAGTCAAATAGTGGAGTGGAGTAGGGGAACAGCAAACAGCCAATAAAGCAGCCCGCCCGCTCGCCTGCCCGCCACAATGGACCTACCTGTGTACACTAGATGGATGTGATGGAATGTACTGTCGTCCCTACATTTCAAGAAGAAGTAAGAATTGCAGTTGCAACAAAGCCTTGCTTGCCTACAAAGAGAGCAGCAATTTGGATTTGTTACTATGTTACCTAGAAGAATAACAAACTGTGCAAGGATGGAGGTTGTAGGAGCAAGGAGAAGTTGTCTGTAAAGTTGGTGGATGCCTATTTTCCATTTTGCAGTCCCTTGTCTCCCTCCTGTGGCCTCCTGGAGGCAACTAGCTGTGCAAAAAAAAGACAGCCTGGCGGCCGGCTGTTGCAGTGTTGCCCTCTCAGGCAACACTGAGTGACTGACTGAGCCTCACCGTCTTATATAAAGTTCAGACGGAACTTTGCACGTGTCATAGTGGAGCCCTCAGGATTCCAGAGCCAGCTTTCTGACATCATAATGGGGCCTCAGAGATAAAAGCCTGGGCCCAGGCAGTGTTGGTCAGTGCTGCTCAGCAGGCAGCACTGGACTGGACTGGATTACAGCTGATACAAGGTGTGAAGGAACAAGGGGTGGCTGTGGGCATGCACTTGCTGCCGCTGCCAGTGTTTATCTGCATGGCAGCAGGGCATTTGGGCGTTGCCAGGAAGGCGTTTTTATGTAGATTCCTCCTCTTTCAGCACTGCATTGTGGTGCAAGCAAAAGAAGCAAATCCTGTCTGGCTTCCTCTCCGGCCTTTATTCACCTCCCGTGTAGCTGTGAGTGTGTGAGCCTGCAGGGCCCCATGGAATTGCCTAGAAGTAGGCTGAATCGCTGCAAGGGCTGAACAGCAGTATCGGGCAGGCTCGGGCAACGCGCGGCCCGTTCGGGTTATCGCTTCTCGGCCTTTTGGCTAAGATCAAGTGTAGTATCTGTTCTTATCAGTTTAATATCTGATACGTCCCCTATCTGGGGACCATATATTAAATGGATTTTTAGAACAGGGAGATGGAAATAGAGCTTGCTCTGTCCACTCCACGCATTGACCTGGTATTGCAGTATTTCCAGGACCGGTGCACCCTTTCCTTATGTGTTGACTAAAAGCAGATTCCAAAAGTGTTTTTTGTCTTTGCTATTGTTTCTGTCTTTCTGAAGGGATCTCCCCTTTTAATCCCATTATTTCAACACCTGTTGGACAATGCATGAGTGATAATGAGCTCATTGATTAAATGCAATTAATGAATAGATTGCCACCTCTTGTTGTGTGTCGTCTGTGTTTCTGTGTTTCCGGCATTTCACATTGGAACACCTCATTCACCTTCCTTGTCTTCTCTCCGCCCTCCCTTTTAGGTAAGTTAAAGAGCTGCACCTGAGCCAGCCACTGATTGATTGATTGATTGATTGATTGATTGATTGATTGATTGATTGATGCAGCACAACAGTCAAATAGTGGAGTGGAGTAGGGGAACAGCAAACAGCCAATAAAGCAGCCCGCCCGCTCGCCTGCCCGCCACAATGGACCTACCTGTGTACACTAGATGGATGTGATGGAATGTACTGTCGTCCCTACATTTCAAGAAGAAGTAAGAATTGCAGTTGCAACAAAGCCTTGCTTGCCTACAAAGAGAGCAGCAATTTGGATTTGTTACTATGTTACCTAGAAGAATAACAAACTGTGCAAGGATGGAGGTTGTAGGAGCAAGGAGAAGTTGTCTGTAAAGTTGGTGGATGCCTATTTTCCATTTTGCAGTCCCTTGTCTCCCTCCTGTGGCCTCCTGGAGGCAACTAGCTGTGCAAAAAAAAGACAGCCTGGCGGCCGGCTGTTGCAGTGTTGCCCTCTCAGGCAACACTGAGTGACTGACTGAGCCTCACCGTCTTATATAAAGTTCAGACGGAACTTTGCACGTGTCATAGTGGAGCCCTCAGGATTCCAGAGCCAGCTTTCTGACATCATAATGGGGCCTCAGAGATAAAAGCCTGGGCCCAGGCAGTGTTGGTCAGTGCTGCTCAGCAGGCAGCACTGGACTGGACTGGATTACAGCTGATACAAGGTGTGAAGGAACAAGGGGTGGCTGTGGGCATGCACTTGCTGCCGCTGCCAGTGTTTATCTGCATGGCAGCAGGGCATTTGGGCGTTGCCAGGAAGGCGTTTTTATGTAGATTCCTCCTCTTTCAGCACTGCATTGTGGTGCAAGCAAAAGAAGCAAATCCTGTCTGGCTTCCTCTCCGGCCTTTATTCACCTCCCGTGTAGCTGTGAGTGTGTGAGCCTGCAGGGCCCCATGGAATTGCCTAGAAGTAGGCTGAATCGCTGCAAGGGCTGAACAGCAGTATCGGGCAGGCTCGGGCAACGCGCGGCCCGTTCGGGTTATCGCTTCTCGGCCTTTTGGCTAAGATCAAGTGTAGTATCTGTTCTTATCAGTTTAATATCTGATACGTCCCCTATCTGGGGACCATATATTAAATGGATTTTTAGAACAGGGAGATGGAAATAGAGCTTGCTCTGTCCACTCCACGCATTGACCTGGTATTGCAGTATTTCCAGGACCGGTGCACCCTTTCCTTATGTGTTGACTAAAAGCAGATTCCAAAAGTGTTTTTTGTCTTTGCTATTGTTTCTGTCTTTCTGAAGGGATCTCCCCTTTTAATCCCATTATTTCAACACCTGTTGGACAATGCATGAGTGATAATGAGCTCATTGATTAAATGCAATTAATGAATAGATTGCCACCTCTTGTTGTGTGTCGTCTGTGTTTCTGTGTTTCCGGCATTTCACATTGGAACACCTCATTCACCTTCCTTGTCTTCTCTCCGCCCTCCCTTTTAGGTAAGTTAAAGAGCTGCACCTGAGCCAGCCACTGATTGATTGATTGATTGATTGATTGATTGATTGATTGATTGATTGATTGATTGATGCAGCACAACAGTCAAATAGTGGAGTGGAGTAGGGGAACAGCAAACAGCCAATAAAGCAGCCCGCCCGCTCGCCTGCCCGCCACAATGGACCTACCTGTGTACACTAGATGGATGTGATGGAATGTACTGTCGTCCCTACATTTCAAGAAGAAGTAAGAATTGCAGTTGCAACAAAGCCTTGCTTGCCTACAAAGAGAGCAGCAATTTGGATTTGTTACTATGTTACCTAGAAGAATAACAAACTGTGCAAGGATGGAGGTTGTAGGAGCAAGGAGAAGTTGTCTGTAAAGTTGGTGGATGCCTATTTTCCATTTTGCAGTCCCTTGTCTCCCTCTTGTGGCCTCCTGGAGGCAACTAGCTGTGCAAAAAAAAGACAGCCTGGCGGCCGGCTGTTGCAGTGTTGCCCTCTCAGGCAACACTGAGTGACTGACTGAGCCTCACCGTCTTATATAAAGTTCAGACGGAACTTTGCACGTGTCATAGTGGAGCCCTCAGGATTCCAGAGCCAGCTTTCTGACATCATAATGGGGCCTCAGAGATAAAAGCCTGGGCCCAGGCAGTGTTGGTCAGTGCTGCTCAGCAGGCAGCACTGGACTGGACTGGATTACAGCTGATACAAGGTGTGAAGGAACAAGGGGTGGCTGTGGGCATGCACTTGCTGCCGCTGCCAGTGTTTATCTGCATGGCAGCAGGGCATTTGGGCGTTGCCAGGAAGGCATTTTTATGTAGATTCCTCCTCTTTCAGCACTGCATTGTGGTGCAAGCAAAAGAAGCAAATCCTGTCTGGCTTCCTCTCCGGCCTTTATTCACCTCCCGTGTAGCTGTGAGTGTGTGAGCCTGCAGGGCCCCATGGAATTGCCTAGAAGTAGGCTGAATCGCTGCAAGGGCTGAACAGCAGTATCGGGCAGGCTCGGGCAACGCGCGGCCCGTTCGGGTTATCGCTTCTCGGCCTTTTGGCTAAGATCAAGTGTAGTATCTGTTCTTATCAGTTTAATATCTGATACGTCCCCTATCTGGGGACCATATATTAAATGGATTTTTAGAACAGGGAGATGGAAATAGAGCTTGCTCTGTCCACTCCACGCATTGACCTGGTATTGCAGTATTTCCAGGACCGGTGCACCCTTTCCTTATGTGTTGACTAAAAGCAGATTCCAAAAGTGTTTTTTGTCTTTGCTATTGTTTCTGTCTTTCTGAAGGGATCTCCCCTTTTAATCCCATTATTTCAACACCTGTTGGACAATGCATGAGTGATAATGAGCTCATTGATTAAATGCAATTAATGAATAGATTGCCACCTCTTGTTGTGTGTCGTCTGTGTTTCTGTGTTTCCGGCATTTCACATTGGAACACCTCATTCACCTTCCTTGTCTTCTCTCCGCCCTCCCTTTTAGGTAAGTTAAAGAGCTGCACCTGAGCCAGCCACTGATTGATTGATTGATTGATTGATTGATTGATTGATTGATTGATTGATTGATTGATTGATGCAGCACAACAGTCAAATAGTGGAGTGGAGTAGGGGAACAGCAAACAGCCAATAAAGCAGCCCGCCCGCTCGCCTGCCCGCCACAATGGACCTACCTGTGTACACTAGATGGATGTGATGGAATGTACTGTCGTCCCTACATTTCAAGAAGAAGTAAGAATTGCAGTTGCAACAAAGCCTTGCTTGCCTACAAAGAGAGCAGCAATTTGGATTTGTTACTATGTTACCTAGAAGAATAACAAACTGTGCAAGGATGGAGGTTGTAGGAGCAAGGAGAAGTTGTCTGTAAAGTTGGTGGATGCCTATTTTCCATTTTGCAGTCCCTTGTCTCCCTCTTGTGGCCTCCTGGAGGCAACTAGCTGTGCAAAAAAAAGACAGCCTGGCGGCCGGCTGTTGCAGTGTTGCCCTCTCAGGCAACACTGAGTGACTGACTGAGCCTCACCGTCTTATATAAAGTTCAGACGGAACTTTGCACGTGTCATAGTGGAGCCCTCAGGATTCCAGAGCCAGCTTTCTG
The DNA here is from genome assembly GCF_050947455.1 of Rhinoderma darwinii. Classification (NCBI taxonomy): domain Eukaryota; kingdom Metazoa; phylum Chordata; class Amphibia; order Anura; family Rhinodermatidae; genus Rhinoderma; species Rhinoderma darwinii. Next base: position 363,221 of record NW_027461795.1, read on the forward strand.
ACATCATAATGGGGCCTCAGAGATAAAAGCCTGGGCCCAGGCAGTGTTGGTCAGTGCTGCTCAGCAGGCAGCACTGGACTGGACTGGATTACAGCTGATACAAGGTGTGAAGGAACAAGGGGTGGCTGTGGGCATGCACTTGCTGCCGCTGCCAGTGTTTATCTGCATGGCAGCAGGGCATTTGGGCGTTGCCAGGAAGGCGTTTTTATGTAGATTCCTCCTCTTTCAGCACTGCATTGTGGTGCAAGCAAAAGAAGCAAATCCTGTCTGGCTTCCTCTCCGGCCTTTATTCACCTCCCGTGTAGCTGTGAGTGTGTGAGCCTGCAGGGCCCCATGGAATTGCCTAGAAGTAGGCTGAATCGCTGCAAGGGCTGAACAGCAGTATCGGGCAGGCTCGGGCAACGCGCGGCCCGTTCGGGTTATCGCTTCTCGGCCTTTTGGCTAAGATCAAGTGTAGTATCTGTTCTTATCAGTTTAATATCTGATACGTCCCCTATCTGGGGACCATATATTAAATGGATTTTTAGAACAGGGAGATGGAAATAGAGCTTGCTCTGTCCACTCCACGCATTGACCTGGTATTGCAGTATTTCCAGGACCGGTGCACCCTTTCCTTATGTGTTGACTAAAAGCAGATTCCAAAAGTGTTTTTTGTCTTTGCTATTGTTTCTGTCTTTCTGAAGGGATCTC